>NC_137660.1:13405755-13703255 GCF_963422515.1 Blennius ocellaris | reverse complement strand
AACAATGCGTGTCCTAGCTGCTGGTTTCATTTTATTGTAAGTATGGAATCAATGATATGGTAAAGTTTCAGACTCAAAGATTATGTAAATAGAAACCTGGGTGGCATTTTCTGGTACTAAAGGAAAACATAGCCCCGATTAACCATAGTGAAAGAGTAATGATCACTAGATTAGTGTTTATATGGATATTTAATTCACCATTACTAGAGTTTGATCAGGATTCGCTTGTTTTTCTTTGTGATGTCGCTGCCAGGTAAACGCAGACAAAACTTACAGGCCATTCAGGATAACGTTTCAACAAGCCTCATGTCCCAGGACATGCAACAGCCCGACTACATGAAACTGTCAAAGTTTAAACCACAATTTCAATGGTTTTGGTTTGGGGTTTTTTCATTCAGGCATCACAGCCTTCATGTTCTAAATTTTGATTATTTCACTATCATTCACCAAATTCAAGATTTGACTTCTAACAATTTTCTTTGTGAAAATTTTTTGAAAACAGAAATGGTGCTACCACGACAAATTGAAGCAAACCTGGATTTGCCTACGATAGTTCTAGTTTTTTCATAGGACTCTCAATCTAAAAATGTCTTATTTAGGTGTTCAGACGTGTCTTTCTGGCCAATATTGGCCATAAAATCATTTCCTTTGTCTTTCAGATTGCAACTTATTTTTTCAGAGAACTAGTGATCCGCGACAGATTTTAACCACATCAGATGTCATGTCAGATATACATACTCAATGTCCCTGAAATTAAACTTTTTAAACTGCATGTCGGCACATAATCCCTACTTCTTGATAAATGGGAGAAAACCCAGAATTGAATTACTTTGAGTGAAAGACGTAAATAGGAGAGTGCTCATCTGAATGAATCTATAGCAAGTTCAGTTGTAAAGGGCGATGGATGGATGGCTGTTATTGGTAATGATTGGTGATGGGGCAGAAGAGCATGAAAGCCAACTCTACTAAAATGTGTACATGTCTAAATAAATCCTAATATAAGTTATATGAAACATAGCCTTGTTTGGAGGCGTGTGTTGCGTCTACTTTAATGACATGAATGGTAGTGTTGCAGGACCTGTAGTCTTTTATATAACGCAGTGTTAAGAATGTTTTGTCCTCAAGTACGAACACGTCGGTCCTGCTGCGCCAACTTGAATTGACGTATAGTTGTGTTTATGTTAGTTTGATCAGTATCTCTGAAGAATTATCTTGTAGCTCCACATTAATCAGAGCTTCTAGCCTGTCATTGATGATTCACTCTTTATTTGGTTTATTCTTCATGATTATATATTTTCCATTGTTTCCTTTGCACAAAATAAACAGCACTTGGTGATAATAATTATGACAGCAAGACAAACAATTGATCCAACAGTTCATTTTAATGGATGATAGCCCAGTCATGCCAGTTCAGGTCACATTGGCTCAGTGTGCCAGCGGTCAGTAGCACACAGAAGGGAAAGAATGACAAAAGTACATATTTACATTCATCCCCAGACATTGAAGGAACCCAAACCAAGGAAATGACAAAACATGTACCTTGGCTTGAGTTGTGGTGTACGCTGAGGAACACTGCTCTCCACTTCGCTCACCATGTAAACTGTCAGGCAATGACGTGACGGCGGAGACGCCACTAAAATGTACTGAATCAAGTTTGATATCTTTGACAGGAAATTGGACATACAACTGTTCGGAATCATGGAGTTACTGTTTGTGGACGACACCATCAAAAGTCTTTTGAAGGAGTGGCCCAGCTTTGAATTGCGGTTCTGAAAGTCGTTAATAGAGGAAGTTATAGCGGGGCGGGGGGTAGACTACTAATTTCCTTTCAGGTTCAAGGCACCAGCACAACTCTCATGGTGTTGGTGTAACCAGAGCCTGGGCGCCAGCCAGTCACGACAATAGCAACATCACCGGACTTGAAGAATTTGCGATGCTTGCCTGTGAATGACAAAGTGAGAAGCGTTACCAGAGAATAAAAAAAGAAAATGAATGCTCTTGGATGAGTCGTTTTGAATGAAACTATAGTTTCTCAAAAATGCGAGAATATTAAAATTAAAGGAGTAATCTTTTTAAATTTGCTACTCACCAGCCTCCAGGGCAAAGTTGACACGCAGGTCAACATCCTCGGCCCAGACATCGTTGGCTTTCTTGGTGTAGAGCATGGGGTAGACGCCGCGGTACAGGTGAGCCTGGTGGGCGGTCTGAGGGCAGCGGGTCACAGCAATGATGGGAGCACGGGGCCTGTACCTCGACAGCATGTGAGCAGACCTGCAGGAATTGAACAGACGATGTCGTCAACATTAGACAAATGATAGTGTTCAATTGGGGTTTTTTTCCCAAGTTTTGCTTTCCTTTCACTCATTCATGTGTTCATCAACTCAAGTATCAGAACTTTATTAAAGAAACGTCATGAAAAGAGTTCAGCTGACAGTGGTGTGTGTTCTGTATCATGTGTTGGAAGGATGAACTCCCAAAAGGAAAAGAGTGACCATGGAGTTAAAATTAACTCCTAAAATGTCAGGGTTCACATATCAAAAGGTCACAATTGGAGTTCAGTTTGTAAGTGCGATGAATGTTGGCAAACTTCCTGTGTGAGTCAGGGGTCTTGGGTAGAAGAGGGAGCAAAGACATTGGGACAGAGTGACATGACGCAGCAGGTTCTTTGCTTCCACTGGAGGATTTTCTGAGATACAAGACACCGACGTGTGTGTCTCACCTGCCACTCTTTGTGAGCACGATGATGGCGCTGGCGCAGCACTTGAAGGAAGCCTCAACGGTACCGATAGCGACGGTCTCCGTGGGGTCGCGAGTCAGATGGGAGGTACGACGCAGCTCCTCAAACATCTGCCTGTGGAACATGGCGGCCTCTGCCTCACGGGCGATCTGAATGTGTGAACATGGAAATGGACAACGTTGAGCGATATTAAACTGCAGCCCCACAGAATGTTTTTAATGAGTCAGTTTACAAGACAGTCCATGGAAATGGTAACTTTGTCATACCATTTCCATCAAGACATGAAGTTAAACAACAGCGAGGGCCGCTGTGCACTTCAGACTCAAATACATGCTTGCCGAGTGACATGGTCACAGTTAAAGACAAGAGCAGATTGTGTTTGGAGGCAGGAGGGTGAAGGGAGGAGTGGTACCACAGTGGAGAAACAAAGCAATTTAAACCAACAGGAAACGAGCAGTTCGTGAAATCCATGCTGATTTGTGTAAAAACAAAAAACCCTCACAATGACATTTGAATTTTTGAGAATGAGAATTGTATTGAGTGTTCGATAAACTCCCAACACAGTATACTGTTTAAAATCCGAGTTTCATCATGTGAATCGTTGCAGTTTTTAGCAGTGGGCTGGTAAAGTCCAAGTACGTGAGGCAAATCTTAATGTATAAAGAAAGTTTCTTCACATGAGAAACAACAACAAACTGACAAATCATGAAAAAGACATGGCAGTGGTTCGATGATAACGTGATCAGGAGAGTCTCCATTGTGCTCATGCATGATACAACAAGAGATGAAGCCGTTCTCACCATGTGCTGTGTGCGCACGGCCTCCAGGGGGTAGTCTCCCTTGGCGGTCTCACCGCTCAGCATGATGCAGTCGTTGCCGTCCAGCACAGCGTTGGCTACGTCACTGGCCTCAGCACGAGTGGGACGAGGCTTCTTGGTCATGCTCTCCAGCATCTTCACATGGAGAAAAAAAAAAAAAGACAAGTTGCAAAATTTCATGTCTGCAAAAGCCAGTTTCTAACAGAAGGTTCCAATATTTGATTTCAGTTGTGCTCTCAAGCCTGATTGGACTGACCTGTGTGGCGCAGACGATGGGTTTTCCGATTCTGTTGCACCTGCCAGTCATCATCTTCTGGGCAAGGAAGACCTTCTCTGTTGGGATTTCAATGCCCAGATCTCCACGGGCAACCATGATGCCATCGCTGGCCTCCAGGATCTCATCAAATCTAACAAAAAACCAAAATGCACAAGTTTAGCAGCTTTATAGACAGATTAATGCAGGTCGAGAGGCGACTGCTTGTCATCTCCCCACCTGCGCACGCCTTCGTGATTCTCCAGCTTGCTGATGATCTTGATGTCTTTGCCCTTCTCGCCGAGCACTTTCCTGACAGCTTGAACGTCGGCAGCCTTGCGGATGAAAGAGGCGAAGACCATGTCAACACCCTGCTCCACGCCGAACTGCAGGTCCTGAATGTCCTTTTCAGACACGGCAGGCAGGTCGACAGCAGCTCCGGGCAGGTTGACGCCCTTCTTGCTGCCCAGCAAACCGCCATTCTCAATCTCACACATCAGGTAGTTTGAGCCTTTGAATGCACAAAAAAGATAGGGGGGGTTTACACCAGACAGAAACTTGACGGAGGAATTTAAAAAAGGAAACAGTTGATTATTTGAGTGCTTACCAACTTCTTTGACCTTGAGGGAAATCAGACCATCATCAACATAGACGTGGTTTCCAGTCTGCAGAACCTTGGTGATGTTTTTGTAGTCCAGCCACAGGACTTTCTCATCACAGTTGTCCTTGTACTGGTCATCAAGTGTGAGCTTGATGGTCTCACCCTTCTTCAGCTCAACCTCAGCGGTTCCACTCTGAACAAAATAAAAAAAAAAAAAAAAAAACTTAGTTGCTACATGAAATCTTCCAACCGCTTCTCTTACTTTTGAAATCAATCAGAATTGTAATCATGCGAGGTTTGAATATTTATATGAAACTCACGCCCTTGATGAGTCCGGTTCTGATTTCTGGTCCCTTGGTGTCCAGAGCGATGGCCACTGGTCTGTACTCAACAGATCCAGGCACAAAGCTCTCAGCTGCCTCACGGACATTCTTGATGGTCTCAGCATGGTACTAGAAAAGAATCATAAATCAGAAGGGTCAAACTCATTTTAGTTCAGGGGCAACATTTCATCTTTAATGGACGGGACCAGTAAAATAAGAACATAACATATATGCTTAAAAGATCTAAAATCTTATGAAACAGTGGGGGTTTTTTTTTTCTTCCATCTAATGGAGGCAAAAGGCTTCTGCGTCTTAAGAGACTAGGATTTTGGGAGCGTTCAAGTTGCACATTTAAACGACACATGACTGCTTTGACATAATTACACTGCTAATCACTGATCTCAGGTCTCAGAGTTGTGTCATGTCAGTTACTCTTACTGAAACAGTGCAATGCCAATGCAATCAGTCATTTTAATAAAAAAAAACACTTTATTGGTTTTCATTTCTCTATATACATTTTGCAAGTTCATGTCACAGGTCAAAAACACCCTTCAGTGGGCCAATTCTGACCTATGTGTATTGACACCCCTGTCATAAACATTTAAAAGAACATGAACTATTGAAATAAACTGGAATAAATAGACTAACCTCTAAATGAGATGAATTCTTTAAAAAAAAACATTAAGTGCAACAGCAGGTGGGAAAACTGCAATACGGTCACCAAGCCTGGTTACACATTACATAACTATATATAAACACAACTGCAACACAGTTTTAGCACATGACATTGTTTAGCTTCACTGCACATAAATAACTGACTGTCAGGCATTACTGGAGGGCGTGTTAAATGTACATTTTCTTTCACAGACTCATTTTGGCAATGAACAAAAATTTGGAAGTCTCTTTATTCCGACGGATGAAATTAAAGTGTCTTTAGATCTTTTGCATCCATGTCGGTATAAATTCAGATATTATGACTTGAAACACATACTCAAGAATCTTGACAATTAAGGTCAAGTATGTTTGATTTCCTAGCAGCTGTAACATGCAGTTACAAAACTGCCTGTCCTTTACATGGCAGCAGGGAATGTGGGAAAATGTTTTAATAAAGTTAGTTCAGAATTTTAAAGCTCTTATCAACTGTCTTGAGTCACTAATGACTGCCCTCTACATGCCTCCTGCTCATGCTGTTGCTGTGAGTGACTCCTATTTTTAGCTGTACTGACAACTGGCACACCAATGAGACAGAGGTCAAAGCATTTTTTCCATGTCATAACAAATATCACGTCCACTTTGTTGTGGGTTTTTGTTAATGCTATGGTTAACGGCAAGATTTTCTTAATTCATCAAGCAGAGGGAACACTGCACAAAACTACACTTGGTTTAGTTTCTTTAGAAAAAAAAAGGTTTTCCTCAACCTTTGAAGATTCAACTATTATGAGTTGTTGTGCTCACTACTGCTGATACATTATATGATTGAAACAGATCTTAAATGACAGTGAAAACATTAAAGAGAGATGACTTTTAAATGCGAGAGGTCAGTAGTATAAGGTTGGCTGCAATACCGCTGAGCGAGAAGCTACTACACAGACTTGTCACTGAAGGGGCAAGTACAAGTTGACAGATCAGGTTACAGACGGTTAACGGGGTGCAAGTGTAATATCACACTGACTGCAGCCATCGCAAAGGGTAAATCCTCACTGAAGCACTTGCAAAGGGCAAAGAAACATTGCAATGCTGCTTTATCTGGACTTCAGGTTCTGCAAATGTCTTAATCAGTGACTGTTGCCTTTCTTGTGAAGCTACTGCTTTTACCAATTGATTTAGTATTATGGAAGAAAAGAACATTGCTTAAATCACCTCATGAGTGCCATGAGAGAAGTTCATTCTTGCAATGTTCATCCCAGCCTTGATCATCTCCTTGGCCATATCCACAGAACGGGAGGCAGGTCCTGCAGTGAATATAGAAGTACTGATTATAAAGTGTGTCAGGGCATATTGATGCTTTAACCCAAACGCCCAAGGGTGGTCGATGGATTATTTCTGTAATGTGAATAAGCCAGTGAGTCATGGCGATAGGTCTGACCGATTGTGCAGATGATGCCAGTGTTGCGGGACACAGCAGGTTCGGAGTCGATGTCCAGCAGACACATATGCTCGATGAAGGTGTCTGCCATGGCAGCCTGCAGCTGCTGGGTGTTGATGATGGAAGAACCCATATCCTTTGTTTTAGTCGACATGACTAGATCTGCAGGAAACGTCCTGCAAAGGGAAAGGATTGTTCATCTCCTCATGAGTGCACCAGTGATATTTGTGACAGGGTCACAAGGACATACCTTACTTGACGATTAAAGGTTACAGACAACTATTAAAGTAAAAAAAACACAGAAATAGAGAATAAAATATAATCTGAATAAACTGGTGCAAATTCATAACAGGTGTGGAATCTGTGTGGATTACTACTCCAAACATCCAGTATTTGTATCCAAGCTTTAGTTAAGTGAGGACCCTCCGACTTCAGTCTCCAGCAGGAGTTCAGATACAGCTCAGATTACTTCTTGCATAGCCAGAAGGTGACTCAGACCAACATAGAACAATATATAATGTACCTCAACAGAAGTCTGGAAATTATTATTTACACCACTTGAAGTGTGGTAGCGGCAGAGAACGCAAAGACTGCACATTACAGGGGACAAGGCCAAATAATCAGAATTCCACCAATACTTATAGTTGAGGAATGCAACATAGATGCAGTGTGGAGGGCCTCCATTCCTGTGTTTACCAATAACAGTCAGTTGAGTGATTGTGATTTACAGTCACCTTAGCAAAAAAATGTGAGGTGAAAATGTTTAATTCAGTAATACACATTTCTATCTTTAAATGTTATTAATGCTACTAAAAAGCATGAGCACTCTAAATACACGGACCAACTTATTGAAAATTAGATGCTGCAACACAATTGTCTGGAGAACAAGTGGCAGGTGACATAATGTAGTGTATTTATCTAGCAGTGACAAACAGCATGCAAAGTAACTTATCCCCACTGCCTGGGCTTAATTAGTCTGATGAGTTATTTTAATAAAGCTGAGTCTTCTGGCTGTTACTCACCTACTGGGTGAACTTTGCAGGGACCAAAGCGCCACGGGATCTACTGGAGCGACAGCTTTTATTCTCCTCACGAACCGGGACTACTTTCCTATGGGAGCGCCAGCCACTGCGCAGGAAATAGGGCACGACAATTAAGGTAATGATCACCACTGGAAGAGGCGCACAGCCTCTCTCCTCCTCTGGGGAGTTGTTTTACAAAATTATGAAAATGTATCTTGCCATATAAGAAACGTTTTTTTAAAGCTCTAAAAGAAACTATGTGGGATCAGTTAAACTCTCCTACCTGACCAATCACAGAGCTGTGCGCTCATACTTAAACACGCGCCTCTGATCAGACCTTATGCTTCTTGCAACTCATTTGAGACGTTTTCTCTTCGCGCTATTCTGGCAAAAAAAAAAAAAAAAAGATGCAAGTATATCATGAATAAAACTTAAAAAAAAAACATTGTTTTTTACATTTGTCTTTGCATGCATTAGCACCATGATTATTTTTTTCATGCACTGCAGGTTTATGCATCATTCTCTTCACTTAAATGTGTTGTATCCATTTTGTTGACTATCATTTCAAATGTGACAAATTTCTCCATTTCTTTATGCACCCAGGTTTGAATGAGCTCTGCAGCACCACATGAGACTGAACCATTCACTTGAAACCTTTAATTACTGCAATAAATTCCGAGCAGAGCAAAGGTGATACTGCATTGCAAATTACATGCATGATGACAACACCTGATTGTAGCAGAGGCCTGCAGAAGTTCACATAGCTATATTTTTTTGCCATACATGCAATAAAATCCCACCTACAGCTTTACGAACTCCATACAAGTTTATAGATATATGTGCTAACAATGTACGAATACATGCACATTATTCAGGATCTTATGACATCACTTCAACAGAAATAGAGTATAGTCGATGAACTGTAGATGTGAAACCCCACTTCAGATCCGGTTGTCACACTGACAAGCAAAATCATGCCACATATATATAGTTGAGCGATGCCAGTCTCCATATGGAATGCGAGAACATTCTGTACGCCACCATAAAACTAGATCCACCTGGTACTATTTTCAACATGTGTGTGCAGTCTCCTTGATGACACCCAATCCACTTAACATGTGTGGGTTCAGCCTTGCCCAGTAATGCCATCAGTTTTAAATACAAATGAGGCCTGTGCATTCACATGTTCCGTGTGCATTAACCACAGATGCCATCCATGTTCTTCTGTATTTAGCTACTATTAAACTACCAAAGGGATGAAAATCCAATCGGTGTCCTATGCTGACTTAAGCTCACTGAAAGTTTTGGGGCACCAAATGATCAGTTATAAAAAGAAACTGATTGAAATTTAAAAAGAATGCAATTACCAGTCGATACTTTTCAAAGCTCTTTCACATAAAAATAAACTCAACTATTGAATACTTTCTAAATTACCCAAGAGTATGTAAATGGGTTTATCTTTACAGGGGAGAAATTGGAGTCAAAACTGCCCCCCTCTGTCTGAAAGGATAAATTTACAATCTGGAGGTGTCATAAAAGCACCTAAAGATGGGTTGAAGGGATCAATGACAGCCAAATATAGAGCAATAATTTGTGATTACTTTTTTTTTTATTGGAGGGCTTGTCACCAGGAACTGAAAGGTCAGCCAATTGGTTTGCACATGCCTACGTACACAAGAAATCCCATAGGTTCCTGCAAAGGTACAGTAAGTGGTGCCGTTTGCATTGGCAGGCATGGATAGCTTTTGAATCTGTCTGATATTTATTTCAAACTGTGGAATTTGTTACATATGTATGTAAATTCTATGTGGTTAATTGAAAACCGTGGTATGGTCCACCAACACACCGAGCTCCAGAGCTGCATGTCCTATAATTACCACCAGTCTGCTCAAAAGGCTTTACGACTATGCACAAGACTGAAGTATGCCCATGCTTCTGCACAAAGAGAATATTCAGCGCCAAACTGTTCTCACAAGACACATGCCTAATCATCATTTGTACCACTTTATCCAGCATATGACCACAAGGCACTGGAGACCACCGCAGTTGGGCAAAGGCAAGGTTCATTTTAAACAGTTCATAGACCATCACAGGGGGTGGGCACGCACACGCACACGCACACGCACACGCACTCTATTGGTGCAAAAAGGTGACATTCCCTTCTCACTGTAAAACAGACTTATGAGCACATGCACGCAGTGTTGAAGGGGGAGTGCTTGTGAACATTGAGGGGATTGTGTTGGGGATGGGTTGTGGCGTCGTGTCACTCACACTGGGTGGGACCGAGTGCATGTTGCCGTACATTTTGCCACAACATAGTCTGACAAACCTTCCATGGCCACTGCTGACACTATACAACAACATCTCGGGTCTGTAGTGAGGTACCCACTACACCAGTGATATGCGGTCAGGGGAGGCAAGATGATTTGTGTTACAGATGCATTTTCAGTATGTCTCTACACGTTTGATATTTTATTAAGTAAAAATCGGCAAGTTTGAGTACTTGACGATCAAATCCAGGGCAGAAATCCCAGATGAGGAACTAAAGAGCTGTGCCTCATGTCTGACTGTGATCCAATATAAACTGGGTCACATGACGCTGCCCTTGTCTGTTCCTCAGCATATCGCCAATATGAACTTTACATAAATACTTGTGTACAGCAGGACTCTCTACAGCCTGTGTCATGTCTTTAATAATGTACGTGTGAGAGAAAATTGTACCCACTGATCGTACAATAAAGCACAGAGAAAAGTCAAGCCAGTGAGGCAGGTAGGTAACCAGCCTCACCTCAAGGGGGCGTAGGTGAACTGCATTTTGGTCACAATGGGTTTTTTTTTAAATAAGGTGCAATAAGTAGAAAAAAACTTCAAGTATGTGATAACTAAACTTTTGGCCTAAAATAATTTCTCCCTTACCATTTTGATAGACAACCTTTATTAAAATTGATTAAAGCACCAGAATTTAAAGTTTGAAAAACTGAACTTTTTACTGAAGGTTAAAGTTAAATTTGTGCTGCACACATCTCTATACTTCAATTTGTTTCTTACAATGTAAATCTGAGTGCAGAGGAGTCAGTGCCTCACCAGCCATGAACCTCACCACAAGTCACTGCACTACACCCAGTGTCAGTGGCGCACAGTAAGACTTCTGTATAGTGAAAAAAAACTCCCAACACAACTCACCACACGCACTTCCTTCTCCTGCTCCTGCTCACAAGACTTTTACTCAGCGGAGCACCTGTATTTCAGCCGTCAGAGGCAGGTGGCACAATCCACTGGGTGGGGTGCACTGTTGGTATATTTGTATGTAAATATGTATAGTGGTGAATTAGGGACAGGTCAAAATAATGTAGAGTATATGTTTTGAATGTAATAAGGATTGTCTGTTTGACATGTACATTATTATTAAAACTTTGTCTGTGATCTTAATTTATCGTGGGTTGAACAACCCTTGGACTTTTGTTTCAGCCCAGCCAATCCTGATTGGCCTAATTCAAGGTGGGGCTGGGCCTATTTAAAGAGGCCAACTGTCAGTGGCACAGATGACTGAGAGACCGAAAGAGAAAGACTGTGTCAGCCAGCCTGCTATGAGGCTGAAATTAAATGCTTTTGTGAACCTTTGTAAAAAAGAACATTTAAAATAAATCTAATTTAATTTTTGTAATGACGACTTCCCACCTCATCCTTGCCTCATCCTCATAACCACAACCATGCCAAATACATCCCGAGTCGGGGTGACCGCCTTGGTCACTCACATTTGTTGGCAGTGATGTGTATCGCCATCTGAGAAGCTGGAGAGGAAGAAAAAGGGGAGCAGGTGCAGGGCGTGCACCCGGAGAGGAAGAAGACCAGAGGGGACCAGATGGAGGCACCTGAGGACCTGGAGGTCCAGGCAACTCCTGGAGAAGACTGAGAACCCAGGAGGAGGAGACCTACAGGCAGGAGCAGCACTGGAAGAGTGTCCAGACCCAGCTGAACCAGCATTGAGAGGGTGTGGAGACTGAGCCGTTTTCCCCAACACTACCAGCGGTGGCAGCAGCAGCCGTATGTGGCTGTGAAGGCCTGCAGCACCTATGTTGCGATGGACATGGCTGCAGCAATGGACTACGACCGGTTGAAGGAAGCAATCCTTCATAAATATGAAATAAATGAGGTGTACCGCACCTCAAGGACATGTTCTACAAGTGGATCAGGCCGGTGGGGAAGTCAGTCAAAGAACATGGACCAACAGATGGCCAGAGGGCAGCAGAGCTGGGAGAGACCTTCATGTCTACACGGCCACACACAAATTTCCGGTGGGAGCCAAGACCAACAACCAGAGGTAGGTCTGAGGAGTTTGGCCATAGGAGTGGTTCCATGTCTGCTGAGCCCAATAAGATGCCTGCTTGGAACCCAGTTACCCCAGTCAAGTCGAGGGATAGCTCCAAGCAGAAAGTCGCAGGAAAAGTAGTGTGCTATCATTGCCAAGAGGAAGGTCGCATTTAGCCTAATTGACAGATTAAGTTGGAACACTCTGGTAATAGTTGTATTCCAAAACCAGAAGACAAGAATATATGTTTTCTTGGCCGACTGCAAACGATCCATCTCCTAATTAATGGGAAGCCTGCTCCTGCTCTGTTTGATTCAGGAAGTACCCAGACTTTGGTGCAGCCCCACTTAGTGGATGAAAGAGACTTCATACAGGGTAGGAAGGGGAAAGTGCTTTGTGTGAACAGGGATGAGCATGAAGGCAGCCCAGCAGAAGTTTACCTCAATGTTAAAAATCAGATGTATCAGGTGATTGTGGGGGTGGTGGAGAAGCTGAGTCACCCAGTGGTCATAGGACAGGATATTGTGGTGCTACCAGAATTGCTCCGGTCTTGTAAGCCACTTAACGTGGTGGTCACACATTCTCAGAGCCAGTTCCAGACCCCTGAGGAGGAAAAGAATTAGCTCAGTGAGCCCAATAGCTTAAAGGAGTTGGCTTTTGCTGAAGTAGAAATTTCTACCCCTGCCAGAGTAAAAACTAGGAAGACCTGCATGCAGCACAGGAAGGCCAAGCTAGTGGGTACAGTGGAGGAAGAGCTACAGGGTATTCAGCCAGATGATGTTTGGGGTGATGTGCTAGATGACATTGAGCAGTTGCAGAGGGAAGATGCCACACTGAAGGGCGCATATGACAGGGTCGCACATATAGAGGATGTACCAACTGTGGTGAATAAGACCGTCTGGAGAAGACTTTATTGTGAGATTAGGCAGCTTTGGGAAAAGGTGCTAGTGTTAGGCCTTGAGGTCACATGGTCGGTACATCTGAGCAATTCCAAGACCTACTGTATGAGAGGATAGCAGCTAGGTTGTTTTTGGCCAGGTCTGGAAATGCAAGAGTTTTGTAAAAGTTGCCCCAAGTGCCAGCTGACGAGCAAGAAAAACACAAGCCTTTATCCCCTGCAGCCACTGCCCATTATTGAGACCCCCTTCTCTCACATAGCTATGGACTTGATTGGACCCCTGGAGAGATCCCAGAATGGTTATAAATATACATATTTTAATTATATGTGACTATGCCCCACGCTACCCGGAGGCTTTTCCTCTGCGTGAAATTTTAGCTCGCCCTATAGCTTCGGCCCTGTTGCAGTTCATTTTCAGTTTGGGAATTCTCTGAGAAACCTGACTGACTCAGGATACTGCTTCCTGTCCAAGACCCTGAAACAGGTTTATAGCTGGTTAGGCATCAAAGGCCTCAGAACCACTCCTTAGCACCCCCAAACTGACAACCTTGTTGAACGATATAATCAAACATTGAAGAGCATGTTACAGAAGTTTGTGGCAGCCAATGGAAAAGACTGGGACTGCTGGCTTTTCTCCCTTTGTAAAAAAAAAAAAAAAAGAAAAAGGGGCATTTAAAATTAATCAAATTACATTTTTGAAATTATGACTTCCCACCTCATCCTTGCTTCATCCCCTCACCCAACACCCACCGAACACATCCTGCCTCGGTCCCTCATAACTAGCCTCAAACGCATGATTTTAGATTGTGGATGGAAACCAGAGGGCCCTCAAGCCATACCTACAGTCCAACCTGGGACATTCTTGCTATGTAAGGAGAGGATTACACACTACAACAATATGCAGCCCATGAACCCCTTTTGAGGGTTAAAAAAAGGAGATCTGTCATTAAGCCCGACAATCACAATAATTCCTCCCTTTAAAAAATGTTAAATCTGTTTTTACAGAAAACAGTTCCATGATGAATCTACTTAATAGTTTTGTATGATGTGCCTATGTATTTCTCTCTCTCTCTCTCTCTCTCTCTCTCTCTCTCTCTCTCTCTCTCTCTCTCTCTCTCTCTCTCTCTCTCTCTCTCTCTCTCTCTCTCTCTCTCTCTCTCTCTCTCTCTCTCTCTCTCTCTCTCTCTCTCTCTCTCTCTCTCTCTCTCTCTCTCTCTCTTTCTCTCTCTGTCTCTCTCTCTCTGAATATTTCAGCTGCAGCTCTCTCTTGTGGACAACCAGTAGAATTGTCTCCAGCAACTTTATTTTTACTTTTGCATAAAACTCTTCTGGATTGAATGTGAACCTGATAAACAGCTTCAGTGTGCTGAAAATACCGAATAGATATAAACTCCTTCATCCATCATCATCCATTTCATAATAATATTTTCAGGTGGACCAATCAGAAACTAATTACTTACAAAAAAAACAAAGTCTGAGCCTCGTCTTGTTATTTTTGGACTTTTCAAGGTCAACCTGCTGGTGAGATTAAATGTTTGCCACTAGTGGTTGACACTTTTTTTTCTTTCTTTAGATGCACAGGCTTAAAAATGGCAGCACATTGTGTCTATCCCATGCAAACATCCACTCGTGTCTAAGTGGATTACCTCGAGAAAAGCTTTTGTTGGGAAAAGACCTGCACAGATGTATGAGGTCCAAGAAGTGTCTAATCTGGCCAGACTGCAGAGCAGCAGGCGGCTGCTAACAAGGGTAACAACCGATTAAGGTCAAGCTTCAACACCGCAGAGACACAGGAGGACTAATAAATGCCAAACATCAACCGTCTCCCCATCCTTCATATTTGACACCAGAGATCTTTCTTTTTTTTTGGCTCTTGAAATTAATTCATGAGCTGAGCTTTTCAGCACGCTGTAATGCCATGCTGGGATAGAGTATTTATTTGATCTTTCCTCTTTTACTGATGATGATAATATATCAATATTGTAATGGTGCTTGGGAGATACTATGAGTGCAAAACAAATAAACAAAAAAAAGTATAATGATGATAATAATGCAGTAAAAGCTGCAGGTCTCCTCTTGCGATTCTGATTTCTGTATGACTGGGATTAGCTGTTCCTACCGTCAGTGGCAACAGCCAGTCACATGACCTACAAGTCCGGCTGTCCATGTGGGACTTTGTTCAGTTCATAACAGAAGGACCGAGGAGAACCACACTCAGACAACAAGCTGTCAGACAGGGATATACAGCCGTTCTTTTGTTTTGTTTTGTTTTATTAGTCACGTGGATGAATATAGTTTTCATTATAGATTTGTTCAGTATACAAATATGTGGAAATGTTAGAGTTCCTTCTGAATTGAAGGTAAGAGTTTAATTCTTGTTCTAAACCCAAACTCTGTTCTATCGAGGAAACATTTGCAATCATCTCTTCCATTTAATTTATATGACAGCATCACGCAAGAGTGAAAAACCTTGATAAGATAGGAGTTGTATTTGAACTAGGATTAAACTGAGTGAAATCCCTTGACCTGTATGTTGCAGATATGGTGACACTGATGAAGTCCTGTATAATTTTCTGGCACAGTGCTGAATGGTTTCAGTCAGAGTGACTATATTGTGGATTGTTGCTGCAGAAAAGAAAAAGAAGTGAATACATGGTGAGCGCACACACACACACACACGCACACACACACACACACACACACACACACACACACACACACACACACACACACACACACACACACACACACACACACACACACACACACACACACACACACACACACACACACACACACACGATATATTATATGGGAGATGACACATTTTTGTCATCTCCTCTTGGCCATTTTGCAGGCCAAAAAGTGTGAACATGTAATCAAGAGCAAATCATTTTCAAATGCTCTAATGTAGAGTTTGAGAGATTTCAATTGTTTCAGTGTGTGCAGTAGATGCAGCATTGTGTCCATCAAATGTGTTGACATCAGTGGCAGCCTTGCCAGCATGGTTGGCTGACTTTTGTTTGGGTGAACAGACGGATCAAATTACCAGTGTAAATGAGCGTCTCCCATGATTGACAGCTTTTTTCCATTAACCTGACAGGACTGTGAGTGGCAGCAGTGGGCACAGAGCTGCACTGACGAGGACAGTGACACAGAAGAAACGCCGTGTGGAATCCAAGTAAAAATTCTTTAAATTGTATACATATGCAAACATCAAAGTCAACACATGACGCGTTTGATATTTAGTTACAGGCTAAAAGCAAATAAACATCTAATTATTTATATTCTTGAGGTTTGAGTAAAATTGTCTCTGACAGTTTTGTCTCTGAAAAGGTCTTTCAAGCTCCTTGTAGTGGAACTGAGTGAGTGGTTTCTTACTTCAGCCTCCCTGCAGAGCTGAGCTGTTTGGGCCATGGAGTAAGTGTATTAATGTTTGCCTTGGCAGGAGAGCTGTGCCGCTGACCTGAATCACCACCCCCAGCTGGATACAGACATCCAGGCTGTCAGGAGTCTGTATTCAGACTCTGCCGTGTCTGTCAGGTGAGCGTCTCAACATCTCGTTGTCTTCTGCCGAGAGGGTCCAGCTGTTTTTCCTGAATTGTAAAATGTGCCTTCCTTTTCCCCCGTTAGAGAGTACGGCTCCATCGATGATGTGGATGTTGACTTAAAGGTTAATGTCAACTCTTTGGATGTAAGTTAATGTCATCATTCATTATACATAACTGATTCACACACTGATTGAAAAAGAAGCATTTTTAATGTTTAATATTACATAGTGTTTCATTCAATGAGTTATCTTATCAATAAATTACTATCATGTGTCCAGTTTGATCTGTCATTGAGCTGCTACTAGTAAGTGTTGATGGTTTCTTCAAAACCATTATAAGTTAATGACGAGAATAACGGAACATATCTGCATATTACGCATCAGTCACACTTACTATACTTAAATAGCATTTTATATGATGAGATAGACAGATGCTTTTAAAAGCATCATTAAAAAATCTAGTGACAACCTGCCCCAGTGACAATTTACTCACAAAATGTTTTATTCATAAATCTATTTCATGTGCATTGTACTGACTAAAAAAAATTTGCTGAAATAAATAACTAACTAAATGAATGAATGTTGAAAGTATCTGAAATAATATATTTCCACAAAGCATTAAAACTCAAAGCAGAAACAGTCTATGGGTTTATCACACATTTCAATGCAAATTGAGTTGAACGTTTAGGAAGGTCAATGCAAAAATTCAATTTTAGCATTAATTTTCCAACTCAACTTTGAATTTGACCTGTGTCTGATGTTCCTCCAGAGTTTTCAGAGGTAACCACTTTATCTCTTTGATTCTAGCCTCTCATCATATTTTTCTGACAGTGTCTTGTATCCTTTACAAGAAAGTCTCAGTTTTATTTATCTCAATATACTTCCATATGTGCCAGGATGATTATTCCAAGGTTTTGGTGTCTTACTGTGCTGAGCTGGTATGTTCTTCCTTTGCATGGGTGAAGTTTCCTCTGGTTGCCTCAGTTTCCTCCTACTGTCCAAACACAGACAGTAATGGGTAATTGGTTGACTCTAAAACTGCCCATAGAGAATGTGAATGTTTAGTTGTATTTGCCCTGTATAGTGATGACCAGTCCAGGGTGTTCTCGAGATTAGAAGATTATTCCAATGTATGCAGACAAACGCTTTTCATACAGGTGCACAGAAGTTAGTTGCTATTTTAAGACATAAACCACTAATCAAAGACTTTAGTAATGTTCCCAGTCTATATGAAATGGACAATGGTCTTCATGCTATATATGGCCAGCTTGTCGTCCAATCCCATTATTGGCAGTTCAATTGTCAATCATTAAAGCATCGTGGGTAAGAGCGTAAACCCATGTTACAAGCTTCTTCCAAAGGTTTGAAAGTGCCTTGCATGGCATCACCTGACAGCCATTAGTGTTTCTTGTGAAGTCCATTTATGTGACATAAACACAAATCATAATTATAGAGGTACAAGGTCTTTAACGGGTGCATCTAAAAGTATTTCTTTAACTGAATTAAAACATTGTTTGGTGTCTACAGGGGGAAGCAGCCAAATCCTGGAGGATTAATCAGTCCGAGCCCGTCGTTATTCGTCTTCACTTTTCTGTATCTCAGTATCTGGACGGTCCTGGTGAGCATCAGCAGAACTTCTGGAAACCAAGAGTTTCATGTGGAAAGAGGACAATTGATTTAGTGATGCTTTTGTCATTGCAGCCCCTTCAGTTGAGGTCTTCCAGTCGTCTAGTCCTGACCAGTTCTGTGTGGGCAAACAGCTGAAAAAGTAAACAGTTCATACTTTAGATAATCATATTGCTCACTGTATCATCTGATCTGCTTCATCCACGTTTTTTGTGTAATTTATGACCAGCTGCTCCTCTCTGTTGCAGCATTCTCACCATCTTCATAGCTCAAGAATGGAAACGTCTGACAAATGACAATGTGGTCGTGAAACATAAGAGGCGGCACAGCTGGTTCAGGCCGAGTGGAACCATCAAAAAGTTCCGTGCAAGACTCAGCATCTGGCTACCGCTGTCCAAGTAAGAGGCAGATTTGATCACACGGATGTTTTTGCTGATGACTGTAAACAATCTCCAATGCCTTCAATCAAACCTTCCTGACTGAGCAGAACAAATCAACTTCGGGAACCAGCTGTCAAGGGGAGGATCGTCCTACCAACAATGAAAATGAACCGATTTTCAAATCATACAACTTCGTACAACATCAAGAACCCAGCTGGGGAGCTGTTCACCTACACACCCAGTGGAAAGGTTAGGATTCACTCTCAGTTACATTGTTGATAACCTTTGAAAAATACTTTGTGTCCCCCCCAAAAAAATATTTACAATGCAATTGGATCTGCAGGTTTTCTTTGATAACTAGGTTTTGTCTTTTTGTCTTCAGAGGGTGATGGTTTCAGCAGTCAAGTCATCAGCACAGCTCAGCACCAAACAGCTGCTGGACCTGCTCTTCACCTCGCAGGCCATCGTCAACTGTAAGACACCACCATCTCTGCAGCACGGGTTCTTAGTCCAGGTAAAGCCCTTGTCCAAATTCATATTAAAGACATCCATTGTATAAAGATACATAAATCCATTTGGCATGGATTATAGTTTTGCTGTTTAAACGAATCGTGTCGAGTATGTTATATTTTCTCTTTCTTTTCATGGTTACAATCAAATGTATTTACTTTTTCGTGGTATAGTTTGTTTTTAAAGAATAGGAGCAACTGAGTATAGAAATACAATATATCCTTTTCTTAATCTCTAGACAGATTAAGTAATAATAATAACAATAATATGACAATAATGAGAGACAATGTTAAATTACCACACTATATGAAGGTAAAAATCCTGAATTGTGTAAAATGTAGTATAGAAGGTGGATAACAAACTAGAAACAAATCAAACATCTTTTCAAAATGTCACATTGTTAAATAATTTGAGTTTATACTTTGGCATGTATAAAGCTGCAGAGTGAAAGCAAATGTAACAGTTTGTTTTTCTGTGTGGAAACAGGTGATGAGGTACGCTGAGCAGAGACTCTTAACCCTGAACGAATACTGTGTCATCTGTGATGAACGGCATGTGTTTCAAAATGGCCCAATGCTTAAGGTACGAGCTCTGACAACACAATGAGATGGCGGCTGTTCCACAGATCACAATGAGAAAGTGTAAATACATGATCAATACTCTTCTTTCTGTGATTATAGCCTGCAGTTTGCACCAGGGAGCTGTGTGTGTTTTCCTTCTATATGCTCGGAGTTATGTCAGGGGCAACAGAGGAAGTGGCCACGGGTGCAGAGGTTGGTAACGCCTCTGCATACAAGCATAGTAAGAGTCATCAATGTGTGAGGAGTTCAACATTACAAAAGCTATTTTCTGCTTTTGCAGGTGATTGATTTGTTGGTCGCCATGTGCAGAGCTGCTCTTCAGTCTTCACGAAAGAGCATCATATTTGAACCATATCCATCTGTTGTTGACCCATGCAACCCTAAATCTCTGGCTTTTAGTCCTAAGGTATCAGCTGAGACACGGTTGTTTCTGGAATGAGGAAAACGGGGGGTTGGGGGGGTCCTACAATTGGGTTGGGGTTATAAAAGTGAAAGGACATCAGTGCAATACATAAAGCAGCAATGCCGTTTGTATGAAACTAATAAGACGATTCAAAAACAAAACAAAACGCAAAGCTTTGCAAGCTAATATTTAAGAAATTAATGCACTGGTATGATACTAACAAAATAAGCCATTCATGATAACATTTGTTATATTTGACTTAACTATAAATTGAGTATTTAATGTTCAAATAAAATTTACTATTTGGCATCAAGCGAATACTACAGTGCCTGAGAGTGAGTTTAGAGTAATTTGATTGAGTTTTATTCATGATGAATGAGTGATGGCAGCTCTGCCTTGCTTATTTTCAAATGCATTTATTTGAACTGCTTTGTCTGGTCTGTTTGATGAAGAAGCTTTAATCACTATGGAAGGGCAAATGTCAGAGAACACACATAACATGTTAAAACTGCTACTTTTCTGGACATTTCACAGAATTGTTTCCCCAGAACTTATCCGTAAAATCATTCTTTCAAAAATGTCGACTCAACGCCACAACAAAGGAAAAACTTTAAAGATAAAATTGAAAGATTATGCCACAATTTTCTCAAAGTACACCTGCCGTCCAAATAATGAAACAAAAGTGGCAGATGTATATATTAGATATATATTTCCCTATTCTTTCCTGGGTAATTGCTCACTGGTTAATCCTGATCTGATTTTACGTGGATCGTTTCTGCGATTCAAGCATATTCTGTTTTGTTTTGACAGAGAAAGAGCTACGAGAGGCTGCAAAAAGCTCTGGACAGTGTCTTGATCACCAGGAGGATAGGACAGGTCAGTGATCTTGGATTAAGTGCGACATTCTTAATTTTCAAGTTAAACATACTCTGTTCCATTGATTGCATTGGTTCGGTTGAATGCTGAAGTGATACTTTCTCATACGCAGGGTTCGTACTCTGACATTAAAAAGGAGATGGACAAGATTGACCCTCTTGCTCACCCTTTACTGCAGTGGTAAGAGAAATAATAATGTTATGTTGCTGCCAATCATTGGTGTTCATGTTATAAAAAACTATTGCCATTCGATTCAAGTAGATATAGATTCATATCCAGGTGTGTGTTTGTATGTTTGACAACAGGATTTTAGCCAGCAACAGATCTCACATTGCCAAGCTTCCACTCAACAGGGTATGCTAGAACAGTAGCTGCAAGTTTTAAAGTAGCTGTAGTTCTCGACTGGCAGACAAAACACTATAACTTTTATTGTATTTACCAATGTCCTTTTTGTTATTCTAAATCCGTTTATTTGATCTATTGGCGCACATTAGCAACTGAAGTTCATGCACACACCTCATCAGTTCCTGTTGATCAGCAGCCCTCCTTCCAAAGAGGCTCAATTTCAAACTGCCAGGAAGCTCCACGGCAGCACGTTCGCTTTCCAGTAAGTAAAGTCAACGCTGGGCACTGTTCTGGGAAACTGTCATATCACTTATAAACAGTGTCAGGGTGCAAGGGGGGAGGATCCTATCGCAGATACATACATAGAAACTAATGGCAATCCTTACTGAGATGGATATTAAGCAGAAACAGTTACAAAATACCTGCAACATGAAATATAAACAGACGACATGAGATTTACATACTTTCATCTTCTATTCCGCTTGATCAAATTCAGGGTCAGGGGTTCTTAGAGCCAATCCCAGTTGAATATAAGTGGCAAAGTGGAAATCAGACATGAACACACAGGCATGATTATAAAGTTGACTGACAGGACAAACTTGGATCTTTCAAATACAAGAGTGTATATAGGGTGTGATAAGCCCACAACATGAAACACGATAGACTGATGGATGAGAACAATAACACAGATCCACATATTTATTAAAACCTTGAGCATGAGCAATACAGAACAGCTATTTCTAAGCTCACACAATTTTTCTCTCCTTTCAGTGGCTCTCACATTGAAAACTGGCACTCGATTTTGAGGAATGGGCTCGTTAATGCTTCCTACACCAAGTTACAGGTAAAACGTGAATATGAATGTCTTACTCCTTTAAACATTAACCAAAATAGAAGGTTTCAACACATTTAGAGGGTTGAAACTGAGGTACGTTTGGTGCAGTTGCAGTTTGAAGTACTGCAAATCAACAATAAAGTTCTATTAGTTCTATCCATAAAAAAAACTTAAGTAAATGAATAAAAACTTGTACTCTTAAGAAAAAAGAATGAAGATGGCTATGGAAATCAGGATAGAAAGATAATATTATATGTGTGGTTTGGTGCCCCTTTTTGCATATTTGGTTGTCTTGACCTTGCCTGGGATTACAGTACAAGTTGTAATAACTTGCAATCAAAGCGAGCAGCCAAATGGACACATACATTTAAATCAGCAAAAATAAAGAAGTGATTGCAAATATCCCTAAAATTTAACAAAACATTCACATCTAATACTAACTCTTTCTGTTTTAGCTTCATGGGGCAGCATATGGGAAAGGGATCTATTTGAGCCCCCTGTCAAGCATATCCTTTGGATACTCAGGTAAGACCACATACTTTGGACTTGATCATTTTCATAAAATGCTCACTGGTGTGTTTAAAAAAACCAAAAAAAACAAATTGTGTGTCACCCCCACCACTTTTATCAGAGATGGGCAAAGGTCAACACCAAATACCAACCAGAAGTGAACTCATTCAGAAATACAACCGAATTAACAGAATCAAAGAGGTCAGTTCATCTTATATTTAAGTTTTGCATCCTGTATGAAGACCACAAACCCTTTTGTTTCTTTAATGACTTTTGTTGTTGTTGTTGTTGTTCTCTTTGTGTTTAGGAGGAGCTTGGGGAAACCAGGTTCTTGCAAAGTAGCAACCTGAACTGTATTGCACTGTGTGAAGGTAAATATGAGCTGCCAAAGGTTTACAAAATGTCACGATCTAGACATTTGAGGTGTGACATTGTTTTAATAACGTTGTATGTATCATGGAGCGCATGCTGGCCAAGTGTATCACAATGTGGTTCACCAGCTATTTATATTATATAAATGTTCCATGTTATATGTCAACAGTGATAACTTCAAAAGAGCTTCAGAAACATGGAAACATTTGGGTTTGTCCAAGATCGGCTCATGTGTGCACACGTTTCCTGTTTGTGTAAGTAAAACAGAAAGAAGCAGGAAAAAACCTCTGTTGGACTGAGAAGTTTCCAGATTATAGTTTGGTTGTCTGTTCTGTTTTTTGCCTTCCACAGGTATGAAAATGGTCAGGTGGGAGACGTCCACATCAACACCCAGGAAGCCCCAATCCAGAGGGAAATTTTACAAGCAATTGCTTCAACGCCGTGCTGAGAACACACACTGAGTGGGAAAGAGAGAGAATGAGAGTTAGAGTGATGTAACTTTGAGCAGACCAACTTTGAACTGAGCAGTATTTGTTTGATTGCAAAGCTTAATAATACTTTTTTTTGTCTATGATTAGTGACAGTATTAGCGAATACATTTGCTTGTGTCATTTTGTGCCTTTTACTTTTGAAATGTACTATCACCTTAAATTGTTTATGTAATCACCATACATTTAAAAATGTATGTTTGGTGAATGTTTCAAATTTTAGATTTTTTTTTTTTAACAATACATTTATACAATCTGTACAGTTCTCTCCTGTTATGTTTTTAACCAGGTTTCCTCTTATCTCTGTTCTAAAACTCATGAAATACACGCATCTCACCACAAGATGGGGATGTAACTAAAACATGCAACATTCTCCAAACGTCTATTCTTAATAACACAGTTATGTTTCCACAATCCTAACTTAAATATCTGAACTATGAACTACAATATGAGCTTGTTGCTTTCAATGGCCTTAAACACACATGGCACAAGTGGAGCACACAAGAACAATCAGGTGATGTCATTCTAAACATAAAGAACTCATACAAAGACAAAATTGGGTGTTTTTATATGCCTTAAGGGAACTACAAAAACCACATTAAATTAATCATTTGTTTTGTGAACATAGCCACTTATGGAGATTAGATTGCCAGTCATGAATAGTCCTCCACCACCTAAGTGGAGTACACCAGCAGCTACAGATTTGTGCTCATTGTTTAAGTCCGTGAATAACGTGGGGTGCTCACCATCCTGTGAGGCAGAATGCTCCATTATAACAGTATACTGGTTCCATATGGGCCCTGCAGCTGCTTCCTTCGGATTTTCTTCTCCCAAGAAAGCACATATATGACTATATCACTTCTTTGCAATTTGAAAACACGTTGACATGCTTCGTCCAAGTGCATTATTTTCTGTTTTGAAATGTCTATCAGTGTGTTGTAGCTCTGAGTTCTTTGTATGCATATTTTTTGGGGGAAAAAGAGGCAGAACTCAGACTACACGTTTTCTGGGTCAACCCAGCAGGCTAAAGGGAAGAGAACAGTGAAGTTGCTGTAATAGCCCAAAGGAGGACATTTGTCTCCGACCATATGGCTCTCTGATGATAGTGCAGGAGAAACCACACTTGACTGTACATCGTATTTGTCCTTGCTAATGTTTCTTTAAATCTTTATGCTACTTAGACTAAATTTGATGCAAATCTGGAAAAAAAACTACACATGAAAAATGTCATCAAAATGGGACAATCAAGTCTAACTCAGATGTAACAAAGAATTGTTTCAACTGCATGCATTGTTAAATCCCATTAACTCGTGCGTATTCATCCATAAAACGCAAGCAACGAGACATACAAACAACATCTCTGAGCCCTTAAGCCTTTTACAAAAAAAAAAAAAAAACTAGGATGTGACAGACATTAAATGAGGCAAAATGTTGCATGTGCCTTTAAGAGCACTATGTCCCACTGTACATGACTTTCTCAGAGCCTCATATGTGTTTGTTGGCATCAGCTGTCCACAGTGCTGAATAGAGCAAGGACATCATTTCCTTCACATCAATGGGATTAGGGGAAGAAATGCCCTCTTCGTTCTGCTGGACGTCATCTCCGAGCTTTGAGGACGAAATGGAACTGCAGCTTGGACAGAAGACAGAGAGGACGTCAACATAAGTGGCAAGTTTGTATTGCACAGCTTATCAGTTTTCACTTTCCTCGACTAAAACAACAAGAATATTCCTCAGACCTCAGGGGGATCTGCAAATAAACTGAAGCTGCAGGCTCAGGCGCAGCATCCAGCAGTGTTATTTTGTTGCTTTCAAAGCAATGAGTTAACCCCGGGGTTACATGGAGGCTTCAGATGCTGCACATAGCTCTACAGTGCAACAGTCCACATCATTCACTCCTTCTGTCCTCGTCACATCTTCATCTTCAAAACTTGGTCAGAGGAACTTCAGGAGAATCAGTCGCACTGAAGACGGCGGTCCCTATCCGATCCCCGGCCTTGCCGCGGACATCCTGCACATGCGGGTGAAAGAAGGAAGCAAGATCCGCAATTTGCTGAGGTTTGCGTCGGCTCGCATACAAGGGGAGGACAGAAACAGCAGTGGGACATCAGTGAGGCAGGTGGTCTTTACGGGGTCAGGCAGGGGAGTCACCAAGACCATCACCTGCGTGGAGATCCTGAAACGTAAAGTGTCAGGTCTGCATCAAGTCTCCAAACTCTATTACAAGACAGTGAACGAGGTCTGGGAGGGCCCACACCAGGGGACACCAGGTATGACCATGGAGAGGACAATCCCTGCAATCTGCATCCTGCTCTCTAAAGACCCTCTCGATTCCCAGGAGCCTGGATACCAATCCCCGCAAACCCCCAGTGTCTCTGCAGAGGACACTGAGGGACGCACCGGTCTGTTCAGGAGTTCCCACAGCCCCGCCCTACAGGACACAACCAAGAGACTCCGTCTGGACAGTTGAAGTGAAACATCATTTGATCATCTGAAATCTCAGAAAAAGCAATGTCAATAGTTCAGAATAGTTTTTGTAAATAAGAATATACCCCCTGCATTTTTACTTTCATACCATGTGTACATGAGCTATTCTGCTACTAAAGTGAAGATCTGTCTCCGCCTCGAGTGATGCAATGAAACCACTAATAACTCAGCGCTGTATCTGCGTTGAGCTGCCATGGAAGTAAAAACATGAAGATATTTTGTAGCTTTACCTTGAAATTGCATGTAATAATTTTGGAATTTTGCATGCTTTGTCATTAACAGTAAAGCATGCTTATAATTATTATCAGCAGCATGAAACACATTCACATATTGATAGTACTGCAGGTATGTATTTGTAATTATTTGTTATTAATCTGAAGCAAAACATCCATAAATTACACCAAGTAGGTCAGTGCCATATAAGCACTCGCTCACAGGATCATGCATTATTGTCTGTAATTTGTTGTATGTATGTAATCACCAATGAATATATTTGTAATCTTCATTCTGTCCTCTAGTTCTGCATGCACGTGCTTAACCATGAATAATGACAAAATGACATTATCGGTTTCACTGACATAAAATGAGGATTTTATATAATTTCAATACTGTGTTTCTGTACATAAAATATAAAATTCAAACAGAGTCAAGTAGGAGTAGTTCATTTTGATCCATTTTAGTAGAAAGAACCTAACTTACAATACTGCCACAGTTTTAAGATGCTCTGTTTCAATATGCATGAAAGCACCAGAGGGACAGAAGATAAACAATAATCTGTATTTCTTTCACCTCTTTGCATTTTTTTTTTAAGGGGGGGAGGTAGTTTTTAGTTTTGTGGTGGACGCATCACAGTTACGTCATAGTTTTTCACTGGTGACACTCCACAGTAGACGGTAATTCTTTTTCACTGTTGAGATTCAACATCAACAGTTTAAAGCCAACGTTTTGTGTCTATTGCGGTTTTTGTCCCAGCAGAGCAGCCAGGCTACGCTTGAACATTTGACGATAAGTGTGTGTCTGGTTCACATCACTGACAAAAAAAACCAAAACAAAAAAAACAGCTACCGAATGGGTCAACCAAGTATCATCTAAAGAAGAAATGCAGAACACTAAATCCTGAGCACAGCAGAGACATATATGAAGAAGACATAAAAATACCAACAAAACAAGGAGACATTAGTGCTAAATTTTAACCATGTAAAGAAAATGTGCAAAAATCCATAACAACACAGGCAAAGGCAAAAAAAAAAAAAGCCAAGGAAAGAAAACAACAGAATGGATGTTATTTGGCCAACAGTACAAAAGCAGTGCTAATTTGAAGGACATAACAGGTGGTTTCGGTTTAACAACTGATAAACAGAACACAAAGACCACATTGAAGAGACTGCTTTTTTCCATTATCAAGTTTTTCTTGTTGTCCTCTCTGTCTTGTCCTCTCACTTCTTTGTATTTGTCTTTTGTTTGTTATGTACTAATGCATATACAGTACAATCTGTCTTCGTGTGTGTGTGTGTGTGTGTGTGTGTGTGTGTGTGTGTGTGTGTGTGTGTGTGTGTGTGTGTGTGTGTGTGTGTGTGTGTGTGTGTGTGTGTGTGTGTGTGTGTGTGTGTGTGTGTTCTATTCATTTAGTTTTTAAGTCAGAATAAACCACAAAATCCAGACTGAAATATAAACTTGAATGAGTAAGCTCCAAGACAATGTGACACTTCAACCATCATAAATTATTAGTCACAAATATCTGCATATTCTTCTTGTTCCACTTCTATTTTTGTCTTGTGTCAGGTATCATGTTGTTCTGTGTCATCTTCTCATCGCCATCTATCTCACTTAACCTATATCTTTTTTTTTAACCACAACTTTAGATATGACTTTCTGCCAAATATATTATCCATTTCCACATGATCACTCCTCTTTGGCTTGTTTCACACATTTCTGTACTTTACTATCTCTCTGAGTTCTGATTAGACACATCCATTCATTTTCTATGCCACTGTATCCAAGTCAGAGTTGCTGTGTGTTGGAGCAGCCTTCAAACCAAAACGTGATGAAAGTGGATAGATAATAGATGGATGGATGGAAATTGAAATTAAACCCATGTTTATGTAGTCCAGGTGGAAACCAGGGTATTAAAACAAAAACCACACACAGGCAAAACATAGAGACAAACTAGAAAGATCAAACCCACTTGAACTGAGGACCTTCTTATCAAGACCAGTGATTACAATCACTATAACACTGTAAGGTGATTGAGGTGGTTTAAAAAAAAAATATTTACGTATAGATAGAAATAATCTCTAAGAGATGTCACTATTCAAAATGTGCACCTTGTCACTTCTCACTTTTGAGAATGAAAGATGATCTCCCACAAAGCTGTGTTCATGGTTTCTGCGGTGAATGGTTTCTTATCCGTTTTCCTTTCACAGGCAGCTCGTATAGACAGAAACGCATTACATGATAAAATGCCATTTAATTTGTAAAAGTCAGTCGGACTCACTGAGTCAAGGGTATCTGCAGGTTGGGTCTGCGCATGCGCAGCAGGCGGCCGCCTACGTGACGTGCTGCTACCCCAGTTAGCATTAGCTCCGTCCTCCAGACACACCGGTGTAGTCGCTGTTGTAGCGTCCGCAACATGTTCAGAGCCGCCGTCCGACTCTCGCTCTCCGGGGTCCGGAGTTTAACCCGCACGCAACCGGGCAGCCAAGGTAACGTCCCGTTCTGTCACCACACCGTGTTAAAACACAAGAGTTATTGAAAGTCGAGGACAGGTTGTGGCGGAAATGAAACGTGACCGTCCGTTGCTATGCTAACCGGCCGGTTTGAGATCAGCAGGTATAACTCTCGAACACAAACATCAGTTCTGATGTCGGGTTGTGTAAACATTTATTGAAATCGGCTTTCACTCGCTGGACCAGAACCTTGGGACTCTGCGGTTGTCCCGGTGTCTGGCTGGTGTCCTTGTCGTGACCCGGTTGTAAGGCTTGGACTGCGGCCCTGTGATTTCAGCTGATGCTAGTTGTTAACCGGCTGTCTTGAGTTAAAGTCCATCATGTCTGTTTACCAGCTAGTCAGGACATGACTTGGAGGAGACGATAATAATCAAGAATTGCACATTAGTATCACACTATCGTGATTTTTTTTTTTTTCTCGGTCAACTCAGGTGTTACTACCTAAGCAAGCTCCCGTCTAAACGAGAAGGAAGTAGCAAGGACATGTGCCAATCTATTACATGTTTAATACATACAGCATGAACGTCTTATTAGGTGTGATTATTTCACACGTTTGTAAACAAATGAAGTCCCACAAGGCATTATTTCCAGAGTTGTGTCTGTGTATAACTGCAGGTGGGTCATATCAGGACGCTGGCAGTGATCCAGCTGCAGTAGATTTCACACCACTCCCTCAGTTAGTGTATTTTTCATTACAACACTTTCATTAACATCAAATGGCGTTTTAGGGGCTTTGGAGTGGCCAGTTACTTTTAAAAAAAATAGCACTTTTGTAGAACTTATTTACTAAACTAAACTGGACTGTAGAGAAATACCTGATGGCAAGGAGTCACCTTGATGAACTGGATGTGTTCTTGAAAGACCTATCGGTCTGATGATCTGTGTAGCACTGCCATACATAGTCTCGCGGTTGTGACGGAGGAAGTTTCCCTGAATGCAAGTGGACTCTTTGCAAGTTTGTATTGCAGCTAAACTGAATGTCTATTTTTAATCACACAGCGCTCTTGGCCTCAAGGTGCTACTCACATGGGAAGCAGGAGACCGATGAAGAGTTCGACGCTCGCTGGGTGACTTATTTCAACAAACCAGGCATCGATGCATGGGAGCTGAGAAAGGGTACGTTTATAAATGATGGCGATGTTCAGTCGTTGACACGCTGAGACTTGGCCCACGCGATGGAGTCAGAGCTGTGGTCTCTTTTGTCAAATGGTGGACAAATATTTGTCGAATATAAAAGCTTTGCTCTGGTGTGTGTTGTACGTAAATCAGTGGGTGTTCAACTTACTTTATTGTTGCATTTTACAGCCGGCATGGAGACTGCCAAGCATTCAAACAGCCATGTAAATATCCAGTAAAAGACTTCGTTACCTTTTTGGGGGAGGTTTTATTCAGTTATATTTTGCTCAGGACAAATTTCAAACACTTAAGCTAATTTGTCACTTAAAACCTTCCGTTCCAGTCTGTTCCCATAGTATTTTCTATTCCTTTGCATTTGAGGATTGTACAGATATTTATCTGAGAAAATCTACTGAAGTTGATTGTCACTTGGTTGCTATAGACATCTTAATGTAAGGTAATCCAATGAAAAATTTGTAGAAAATTGGCCAATCAGTTCTATCAAAATGTCTCTGGTCATGGTTTTACTGTTACTTAACTTTAGTTGGTAAAACATATTTTTTGCAGTGCAATCTAGTCCAGTTTTAACAGGAGGCTGTCTGTAAAATGAGGTTGCATTAAGCTGAACTTGTCAGGTCAATAAACTCATAAAAAAAAGGAAATGATTGACATGGTCATTCGTGTCACACCTGTATGTGACAAAACTGGTTCACACATGTTTTAAAACGGACTTTCCTCGTAAAAACAGCTGGGAGCATTTTTGCTGCAAAGTCTAGCAAGTGGTGCAGTTATTACGATCTTTCTTCAGCCATGGACTAATAGAGATTTGATGCATCGGTGAGTATTTTTTCCTGCAGGAAGAGGTCTGTGAGACCAACTCAAAATCCAGTTCACTTGATAATTGCAACAAAACAACGGGTTCATGGAGGACCTGTGTATTTTCTCTGCATTTTTGAGAATTGGAAAAAACACATTTCAACCAAAACAATGCCTTAATGTGAGATAGACATTTTGAAGAGCATTACAAAGATGAGATGCGTCTGATTGTACAGTTGTTGATTTCTTTGTACTCTGATTTCATGTTTCAGGGATGAACACATTGATTGGGTACGATTTGGTGCCAGAGCCAAAGATCCTGGAAGCTGCTCTGAGAGCCTGCAGGAGATTAGACGACTTGGCCAGCGCCATCCGAATTTTGGAAGCTGTGAAGGTGAGCAAGGAAAAGCACATGAGAATATAATCCTGCTGGCAAAACTTGTATGTGGTGATCCTAAGTTAATGATTGATGGAGTTTCTCATTCATCTCCTCAGGATAAAGCCGGCCCTCATAAAGATATCTACCCGTACCTCGTCCAGGAGCTGCGGCCGACATTAGACGAGCTGGGCATCTCTACACCCGAAGAGCTCGGCATTGACAAAGTGTAACCGCAGAGGTAATGCATTTCTCGTATTTATTTTTGTCCCCCCCCCCCTCTCAAAGTCATACAATGGTAATCGAAAGTAATGTTTTTGCTTTGGGTTTTATTTCAGGTGGATACAACCAGGACATCCAACCCTGGTACCCAAATGTTTGCCCCCTTTAATGCGTGTGATATTTAATTTGTCCTTTTATTAAGTTCTTTTGCTTGTAAAATATTGATGAACATAATAAAGGAAAATGTTATCTTTTGAGTGTCACATGTATACTGGAATATTTTTGATAGTTTTCAGTTCTCAAGGCATTTCAAATCGCTTTAACAGAGTGCCAGGACATGACATGGTGCATGTTGTCAGGATGTGAATGGAGTCACATTTGGCCACCAGGGAGCAACGTTTTCACTTGAATGTAAAAAATAATTCTACTGTATCAAATCTGCTTTTCACCTGTTTTATTTGAGGAGAATTTATGTGCTGTTGAAAATAAACATGTCCAAATGACAGCGGTGTACAGTCACTATAGAAAAGTTTTAGACGGGAATATTTGGAATTTGACATGAAAGACAATTTGAGGCTCTCACGCAGGAAGATACTTATCAGAAGTAGTTTGTTAGACCAGCAGTAACTGACTCATTTTCTGCTCCACCACTCAATAGAATAGAACCTTCACACTGAACAAGAGTACAAATTACAGTTTTTGTTTTTGCTCCCATTTTTCATGAGCTCAACTCACTCAAACCAGTATTTTCCTCTATGTACACAAGAGGACTTTTTTCTCTGAAATACTGTATTCACCAAGTCATACTTCTTGGCTGAGGCCATGTTTACATGAACCTGGGTTTTTAGAAAAATTGATATTTCCTCTACCAAAAAAACAACAACTCTCAATTCACATGAGTTCACATAAACACCTGGTTCAGAGCTGCTATGAGCATGCCGAACCTGTAGGGGGCAATGCAACGGGAAACAAAACCTATTCACCTTATTCCGGAAGTTTGCGTGGTCGGCGCCATGTGCGGAAGTGTGATTACACTTCCGGTTTAGATACGCGCTACTTGATTTGCGATACCGGTCTGTTTAACTGTTTCCAACTTAAAGCTATCAGAGATGGCCGGCGTTAATTGCGCAGTGTGTGGTTGTCATAATAACTGGAGAAAAAGTAAACTAACTCTGTCGCAGCATTGTTTTGAACACCAGAAGACGAGGTCTGAGTGTTGTGGTCCTTCGTTTACCTTGCACCGCCCCCCTACCAAGGACGAGGATCGGCGAGCTTGGCTGAAGGCACTGAATTTAAAGAAGCCGCCGAAGATTCCTTTTGTCTGCTCTTTTCACTTTGTGGATGGTAAACCTACACCTGAACATCCTTACCCAGAGAAATGGTTGGGCTACGTCGCTCCTCTGAAGAAACCTCGTCGGGTGCTTGTAAGACAATCAAGTAAGTTGATATCGACTTTAAACAAGCCGTTTGACGAGGCCTGATCTCGAACCAAAAACAATAACTTCATTCTTTGATTTGTTAAAATGATGTTAAGTAACTATGTGATGTGTTTTATGTAACATTTTGTTAAACTATGAAAACCACTGTTAGCTAGCTACATTCACACTAGCTCGCTGCAGTTAACTTGAGCAACATTTTCATAAACTTGCACGTTTGAGTCATTTTCTGACACCCTAAAGTAATATACTTGTAATGCATTTGAATAATATTTTTTTAACTGTCAACGTTTTTGTTAATAAGCTTTATTTTGACAATATAAAACCACTTCTGTGTCTTGCACTGCTTCCAAAATGATTGTTTTTCTTGCTTTGGTGGTGGTATCACAGTGAGTAACCCCGACTATTGTTTTGTAATAACGTTACTCTTAAGTATACATTTTTATACTCTACCCTACCCACCTTTGGTAAAAAAAAAAAATAATAAAATAAAAACTACTCTGGTCAGTGTGCTTTGTCAATAGAAATTATAATTTGCCCCTGAATGTTGTATAATTTCTTAAAAACTAATTGAATTTGTCTGTGTCTTCAGCTGCATCTGCCACCTGTGCTGTGGAAGACAATACCCATGGAAAAGAAACACCTTCACTTCCTCCTGACCACAACTATACAGATACTGGGCCAATATTAGACCAGCCACTTAAATGTGATCAGGCAACACAGTGTTCAGGTCCCCCCGAACTGTATAGACAACTCCTACGCTCTGATCACTTAAGCCTGCTGTACACTGGTTTGCCCTTGGAAGGTTTTGGTTTTTTGGCTGATCAGCTGACAAAAGATTACAAAAATTCCTTTCAGATGGACGTTCGTGATCAGATCTTTATGTCACTGATGAAGCTCCGCCTAAATTTGCTGCAGGATGACCTTGCTGAAAGATTTCATGTGTCACAGTCACAAGTCAGCAAGATCACATCGCTGTGGTACGACATCATGGAGGAGAAGCTGAGGAGTTACATCCCTTGGCTGCCCAGGGAGACAATTCAAGCAACAATGCCACAGTGTTTTAAAGATCACTATCCGACAACAACCTGTATCATTGACTGCTCTGAAACCCCCATACAGAAAGCCCATAATCTTAACTCAAGAGGGGAGTCTTACAATCATTATTACGGCCAAAATACAATCAAATACCTGGTGGCAATTGCTCCCTGTGGTCTAATAATGTTTGTGTCCGCTGCATATGGAGGCAGATGCAGTGACAAGTTTATCACAGCAGATAGTGGCTTTTTGAAGTACCTGCGCCCAGGAGATGAGGTCATGGCGGATAGAGGATTTGTAATTTCAGATCTCCTTCATGAGCGAAAAGTGAAGCTGATCATGCCAGCATTCACCAAAAAAGGGATACAACTGTCTGAAGAGGACACAACCAACACCAGCATTGCCAATGTGCGTGTCCATGTGGAACGGGTCATCCGCCGTCTGAAAAACTTCAGAGTCATTTCACAGACTGTACCGATTAGCCTGGCTCCCAAATTTGACAAAATCTTGAGAATTTGCGCCGCTTTATGCAACTTACGTGGGGAGATCATTCATGAAGAAGATTAGTTGTTAACAATTGTAAATAGTTGTAAATACTTTGTTACAATGATATGTTACCATTAATGTTTCAACAGGACTTTCTCTACTAACCTGTTTTAAATCATTATTGCCATTTACAATGAAAGGTTATAATGTACATGAACAAATTATTAAAAAAAAAAAAAAAACTATGTCCAAGTACTGTTGCCAATGTAGGCTTTGTTTATTTGTACATTAAAATAATTGAGCCAAAGATATTCCTCCTGAGCTCCTCAGTGCATGTGTGGTCTCTTCCTATGTCGTTCTCTCCACGTTTCTGTGACAGACAGTGAAAGACAAGTAATTAGCAGAGTCAGAAAAACAAAGTTTTACAAATGGAAATACAATATAACAGACTATTGGTGCAACAGAAAGTATAATAAGAGATAAAGTAGCTGTACTTCAGTTTTTACATTCATGCTTTACTGTTCTCAGTTGTAGAATAGACTAGACTACATTATCATCATCAAATGTATGGGCCTAAGGTGATGGTCGTGATCATTAACCGGAAATGCGTTTCAAACGGAAGTGTGGGACAGAAGTAAAAGTGGGCGGGGCGGAATAAGGTGAATAGGTGGGTTGAATTGATTTTTGAAGATAATGAGAGACATAAACACTTTAAATGGCTTGTTTAATAAGTAGTCTGTTGAAAGTGTAAGAGTTTTTGTGTAATTTCTTTCAGGAAAGGTGACAAAGCCTTCCACAACAATTAAGTTTAAAAAGCTAACATTACTTGAGCAGATTTCCATCAATTCTGAGAAAATAAAAGCACATAATCAACTAAGCAGGCAGAATTAATGAGTAATTGGAAGCATATGTGCAGTAGTTTTTTTCCCCTTCTATTTCTGTAACGGGCTGTACCATGTCTGTGTGCGACAATCAGGATAATTTTATACCCTTCAACTAATAGCCATTAATCATGTGGGTAGTGGCTTGCCACAGGAGATTGGTTAATATTGCAGTCTGAGAGTAAAATGTAAAAATATAACATTATCCTGCAAAGCTTTTGGATTTCATGAGTGCTTTATTTTACTGTTGGACTGTGAGAAGTGATCAATTCTTCTTATTAGGTATATTTCACTGTGAAGCTCTCCCGCAAGGACATCTGGGCTCAGGCAGAGCTCATTCTTAACTGATATTTTGCTTGTATCCTGTAATCAATCAGCTCATATCAACAGCATTTGCCTCGTGCTTTTTATAGATTGGTGGGAGGAACCAGAGGCACCAATTCCCAAGCAAGCCATGTTATCACAGCTTGTGTGCTCCTGCTCAGAATAGAAGCAAATCAGATGTTCACTGCGGTGCCATTATAATGGTTAAAGTTAGCTAATGAGCAGAAATCCAGTCGAGATAAACCCGTTTCTCTGCAATGACGACTCTTTCAATTCTGCTTTGGATTTTAAAACAAACCATTGGCTGGTTTTTACATAAACAAAATCTAATCTCGTCGGACCTGTACTTTAAGCATTTACAAATTCAAAACTAGCTAATAAATGTTGGTTAATTACATTAGAAGGCTCTCTGTTTTTAATTTCTTGTTTAAAATGGTCTCGAAAAGGGAGCTGCCTGCAGAGCACCAGATGGGCTTTAGCTAATGGCAAAACACTGCAGGCTTAAGCACCACAAGGCAGTATCCAAAGACGAACAAGTTTTACATAAAACTGTGAAAGACCTTTCCAGGATGTGGAAATAAAAATAAATCCAATGATCTCTTTCTAATATTGCTGAAATTCTGCCACACTCTGATATTGAGGTCTGAGCTAATATAACCTGTAGTAAAAGATTCCGCACAAAAACTCCACAATGGAAGACAGAAACAAAAAAAAATAAATCTAATGTTGATAGGAACTGTCAGAGATAAGAGGCAATCCCTCTGAAATAAGGATTTATGGGCAGCTGAAAACAAAACTAATGAGCTAATGAGATGGGGCTCCTCTGCAGCACAGCTGCTTTTACAATATTACATGTAAACAAACATTTTCATCTCATTTCTAATTCTCCAAACAGAAAAAAATCTCTCAAAATGGGAATTATCTTGCAGTTTGAAGTGACAAGTGTCTATAAAAAATGTCAACCCCACCCCCTAATAAATCCAAAGGTGAAATTGGTAAAAATGCTAGAATGGCTAAAGCAACCAAAATTGCTAAAATAGTTAAAATCACAGGGGGGGGGGGGGGGGGGCAGGCATGATGGCTACAATAGCTGGAAATTGCAAATGAATAAATATATAGAGAAAACTAAATATAATATTAAATGGGGGAAGTATAAAAAAAAAATGGTGTTATTCTGGAAGCCAGGTTAAGTAACATTTTGACACTAGAGTCACAAAGCAGTGGATGCAGCAGTTTAACAAGACCAGGAAACAAGGTCAACTCCTATTGGTTACATTACGACCAGGAGGCAAACATGGAGCCTGCTGACCAGATTAAGCAAAGGTGGAAAGCCTTTCATTGTTTGGAGTGACAATAGAAAACAGAAATAGCAAGGCATGGTGACATTTGTCATTTCTATTCTATCCAATGAAACCTAAAGAGCATATTTATGGTCAGAGATTGATGAACGAAAGAAATGGATGTATCAGCGATATCAACCATCTGAAGTTGACCTTTTATTGCCTGGAAGTGACCGAGAGGTGGCAACAATAACATGGATTAGCACTACCATTGGCCATATTTATAAATACTGTCAAAATACATATTAAATACTATTGATTTTTTTTTATTGCATCACAATAACAATGAATGATTTTTGACAATTATGCTGCGTATGTGTGTGTATGTGTGTGTTCTAAAATAAAGAATAACAACTTTCCACAGGCATCAATAACTATTTATATCAACATCTATTCTATTCTATTCTATTCTATTCTGTTCTATTCTATGGATTCCAGAAAAGCGCAAAACCCGGATGTTTTTGGTCGAAAAGGTTGCAGACCTCGAATGAAATATTGTTTTTTTTTTTCTTTCTTTCTCTGGGAATAAAAAAGTGCTAGTAAATATTCAACAGACCAGCAGACGGTGCGTCTTGGCTTTGACACTGGCTGCGAGCTGAGAGCAGAGCAGGAAAGAAGCACTTTCCGATCTTTACGCACGGGGCGGGCCTTTCATTCATGCAAGTTGGGGGTGTGGACCACTCAGTCAAAGACAATCAAGGATGTTTGAGTTTCCATGCGCGGTGACCAGGGAGGTAAGGCCACGGAGCATTATTACCCCTCCTCCAGCTCTGATCACCCCGGCCTCCACACTGCAGGGGCTTTTAAGTCACATTTGATCCAAAGGGGAATCTTTCTTTCTCTCTCTCTCTCTCTCTCTCTCTCTCTCTCTCTCGCTCTCTCTCTCCTCGCGAACAGAAAACGGTCGTGCAATGTGATTTTTGCGCGCCGGAGAAAACAAGGAACAACTAGATATAGGACCTGTTGGCGATGATGAATTACTCAAAGGCGCAGATGGTGAGTGTCGACGACTCGTGTTTGTTACAGTGACAAAGCAAAGGAGCGATTAAATGTGTTCTGCTGGGGCCACATTTACACGCTTCACCGAGGAGTCTCCGTGTGCTTTACTACAAACGATCCCGTGCGCATTCGTGCAGGATTTATTTCTCCTTTTTCAGCAGAAAGTTAAGATTTCGTGTTTGAAACCGAACAGTTCATTAGTCACCAGCTGTGGGTTTTGTTTGTTTGTTTGTTTGTTTTGTCCCACATTTGAGCAACTTTTCACGAAGTGAGTCCACAACACATTTTAATGAGACATCTGTTAATGATCACCAGAGTGAAAAAGGCTTATCGATACAAGGGTCCCCCCCCCCCTGCTCTTTGGATTCGTTGTGTACCTGAATTTACAAGGTTTCAGCGTTTAACAAAAAATCTCTTACCTTGGCTTAAAATAGTTGTCAACTCAGGTAAAAAAAAAAAAAAAAAAACGACTATTCATGGATAACAACTTTTTCTGGTATAGATTAACCAGCACCTTGTTTTCACGGTGATATTTGCGTCAGGAATAACACTTTGTGGTTTCTAGTGAAGTGCGTTTCAGTTTGGATTCACAGTTTGGTCCCTGTAACTCTTTGGAGTAATCCCTGTTACCTTAACAGCAATCTGGTCAGAGTGTGCTTTGCTTTATAATACATCAATGTGTCCTTGCTGAATGCACACTCATTCATGAATACGTTTTTTGGTGTAGCTTGAGGGGGGGGGGGAAGTCACAGTTGTTGTTTTTTTGTGTGTGTGTGTGTTTGAATCATTCTCAGTTCTGATGAGGTTGTGTGTTTTCATCCATAGTCGAACTTATCAGAGGAGGGCAGTTCAGCCAGATGTCCACAGTCCAGTCCTGCTGGGCTGAAGCTGGAGGCGATGATGGAGCAGCTGCAGAGACAGCAAGAAGCCAAGCTGGAGATGAACCTGCAAGGGAAACACCTTCTTCAAGCCCAGCTCTTGTTTGCCCAACAGGCAGCTGCAGCTCGAGCCTCCGGCTCCAGGCCGGACCCCTCGCTATTCGGAAACGCAGACGAGAAACCGTATCAAACTATCAAACAAGCTTTAACTGACCGTGAGAGGGGAACGGATCCCGAGGAGGATGAGGACTCGGATGAGGAGGGCCGGGAGATGTTGGATCCAGAAGAGAACAATGAGGATGAAGAGAACGAGTCTGAGCCACAAGACAGAAAACCTGCTGGACTCCAGCAGGCTCCACGTCTCCCCTTCCTGCCTTCCACGCCGCCGTCGGCCGCCGCCGAGCAAACGTCTCAGTCTGTACCTGTGAACATAAAACAGGAGCTGGAGGAGAAGAACCTGATGTCTCCTTCAGGTCCACACGCCTTCGTATCATCCAATGGCTTTCCTGACTGGAGCTATGAGGAGCAGTTCAAACAGGTCAGGCTTTTTTTTTTTTCCTTTTTCTTTTTAATTTCAATTGTATCAGTTCATGTTTAAGTTTCAGAATAATTTCAGGGCTTCTATAATCTTTAAACGTTTGGATAAAGTAGGTGGATCAAGTGCACTATTCCATCTTCACAATGGTGTTGTCATGCTTGTTGTTCTATGACACAGGAAATGACACACAAACAAAGAGTATGACACATGAATTGGTCTTCCCTTTCCTGTTGACTTCTTAATGCCATGTCACACCAGTGACTTTCTGGCCCGACTCCAGTTTTCTCACATGGAGAGAGGAAGGGCCTGCCTCTTTGGCAAGATGCCCAAACTTGATAGTGTTTAATTACTGGCCATACTCTGCCATAATTCACCTCCTGTCTTTCAGTTTAAAAAAAAAAAAAAAAAAAAAAAACCTCCTTCCCAGTGGCAGAGCTAATTGGTCTTGGCTGCAGTCCAATTCTAAGTGTTCACACAAGCCAGTTTATACAAGAGTGAGAGGAGCCAAGGATCAATAGGGGTGAGGGGGAAAAAATCAAGGGTTAAAAGTATTTCATTAGTTCAATTTGATTTCATGCAAACATAAAGATTGTGTTAAATTGGGGAAGCTGTAGTATTGAAGCAAGCCTTTTCTCATAACTGTTCCCTCCCCTTTTTATGGTGGCTGATCTGATTGGTTCCTGTGTGTATGTTTCCCTGAATAGGCCCCATGTCAATACAATACATTATGATTAATGAGGCCTGTGGTTGGAGGGACAACTGGGTTTGTGCCTCACAGCAGGCAAAATGGCTACCCATAAAGTTTACCTACAGTAGTTTCACTGGAGAAAAATGGCCTTTTTGGGATATTTATCAGAGGGTTTCACACAACCATCATTCAATATGCCCCCCCCCCCAAAAAAAATAAATAAATAAATAAATTCCATGTTGGACAAAGTTTCTGAATACATGGATAAAAACTTCGATGCTCATTAAAATCCTCACGAGCTCGTGACATCTCAGTGCTGATCTTACCAGCGCTGGCTGGATAGCTTTGCATAATTCAGCCGTCGCTTAGCAACACTTAAATGGCAGCTAAATTCCACAGCAAGTAATCAATACATTATATGGCCTCTGCAGTGAGAACGTGTTTCCTTTTTTTTTCTTTTCCCTTTTTTGCTCGACCTGCTCAGCAAACCTTGAACAATGAGCGACATTTATGTGTTTTAATTAAAACGCCGGACTGAGCTGTGAGAGACTTTTGTGGACATAACTGTGTGCGAGCCATTATTTGCCCCCTTTTAAAGCACTAGAAACCTTAACAACCTCAGTTTATTATCAAAAGGAATGTGTGTCCAGCGTTTGTCTTGCTAGACTTGTGCTGTGGTTTGTGAAGGTCTTTGCATGTGTTCTGCTAGAAGTTGTGCTCGCAATATAAGCCTCATCATTATGAAGGGAAGTTGGAGCAGTCATAGGTTCCTGTTATGTAAGGAGTTTTATCGACTCTCGGAAACCAACACTGCGGCCTGTGCTTGATGGATAAACAATAATTTGCACTTTGTTAAAAATTTAAATGCATGCTGGTGTTTGTCACTGTTCAAAAGATATTTACATGCATATAAAACACTTGACTGATTTGAAATGGTCTTTAGAATCCTAACAAAAAGGCATCTCAAATGGTCCCCCCCCCCCCCCAAACAAACGTTCCTGTCCACTCACAGCATGTATTGCTTTTTCTTTTGTTCATTTCATTAATGAAATCTTCATAGGAAATCTTGGCATTCTCTTCAAGTCTTGTCATGCTTGGACAGCCATTGTTCCCTCCTCATGTGCGGTCTCACTGTAAAAAAAAAAAAAAAAAAAAAAAAAAATTGCTGTGAGCAGGAATAAAGAGTCCCTGTTTGTCCAAGCTTACAGCACAGCGAGGGGCCAGATAAATGATCATGACTTGCTGGGCTGAATGAAGGCATAATAATTTAATTTGGATTAAAAATTTGGTGCCCCCCCCTGTGGTTTCATTGAAATTTGGATCAGGTTAATCTTTCACTTTTGCCCTGCGAGAGAAACTGTGTGAGCTGTAATGAAGCCGATTACAAGAAGTGGTTAGTGAGCACATTTTAATACAAAAAGTATGATTTATGTGTGCATTTTTAGTTTTAAATGGAGACACTTTTACAGCATTGTACTGAAGCTATATGCACTCGCCAGATAATGTGCAGTCAGATCACATAAAAGCCTGTAAATAATAGTCGTCTTTTTAGCAAAACAAAAGCAACCTTTTCCTGACCTAGATTCTGAATACTATCAGGATTCCCAGGCCTGAATGTGTGAAAGCTCTGTGAGCAATTAACTGAAAGTTCTTTGTTAATAGATCCACAGTAGGTCTCACTTGCTCATCAATAAGGGGGGGAGGGGTTTTATTTCATTTTGATGGTGGGGATGTTTATCCCATCTTCAGTCGGTTTTCTGCAGAAAGAATGAAAGGTCTTCATCATATGCATTTTAAAGTGAAACGATTCAATATGTCAGCAGCTTTGTTGCCACCGGAGCAAGTTTTTTTTTTTGTGTGTGTGTGTAATGTTGACACATTCACTAACCAGTTTAACCACTGAAAACTGAGAAATATGAGCCGCATGTGTGGAGGAAGAGTCGGCCTTCACTAAAGAGCAGTCAAACAAAGAAGGGATTTTCTTCCAGCATTAATGAAGAAAAATTACAATTAAAGTCTCACTTTAGTGCGAAATGTTATTCACTGTGATTCAAAGTCTAAAGATGCGCCAACGCATGTGTCATGGTATCACGAGGCGCAATTGAAATGAAACAATCTTCAGCAAGACGGACGCTAAAGGACTGAACGAAAAACGATGAGTAAATGGATGAGAAGATTACAAACCCATCCGCTTTTACTCTTTTCTAATCAAATGTAGTTCTCGTTCAAACCAACACCGTCTGGGCCGTTGCGGTACATTTTGAAAACAGATGCAGCCATTTCTCATCTGTTCTATGCAGCTGTTGATGGTGTGTCAGCATTTGCAAGTTGAATTGTGTTTTCAGTGTAAACACAAGGAGCGATATAGTCGTCTAATAGTGTCGCCGCCCCCCCCCCCCTCAAAAGGGTGAAATGTTGACGCTCTGAGGCTCCAGTCTGACCATGTGGTCATGTGAAACATTTGGTAGGCAGGAATATAGGTTCAAAGGAAAAAAACTAGGGTTGAGCACAAATAGTCGTACATGGAATAAAAGAAGAGATGAACTATAAGCATTTTAGCCAATATGCGGAATAATATCTGCTGTAGAATATGATGGGATATGTAATGTAAAAAAGACAAAGGAAATAAAGGATCTTGCGACTTCTTACAAACGGGAGCCGTATCAACAATTGTCTGAAAATGGCAAAATAAATCATGATTTGTGTTGTTGCTTGTGTGAAGAACCTCTTCCCAGGACTGCTTCCCTCCAGTTGGATTTCATTTTCATTCTTGAGTCATCATGTAACGCGGCGCGAGTCAGCGGAACAATAACCTCTCAGCAGGCTTTTCCACACAGTTGCACATACGATGCCCTCCACTAACATTTCTAACCCTAATCTGTCATGTTCGGGGGTGGTGACTGAGGAATAACATGTCATATTAAACTACCCGGAGACCACGCTTCATTTCGTTAATTCTCTCTCACTTGGCTCAGTTTAGGGAAATGCGCCTCTGCTATACATTAATACATAAATTGTGTTACAGCGCATCCAGGACGTACAGTATGTCAAGTGCTTTTCCGTTTTTTTTCCAAATTTTTAATTTGTTGTCTTCTCAACATTTTACACTAACTTCCTCATAATCGTGACGTGAAAGCAGTTTGTGTTTTTTGTGTCCAAATTTTATGGTATCTGATATTTGTTATCTGTCTGCTGGCGCTCCGGTCTGCCTCGCTGGGTGAACCCACAGAGAGAAAACAACATCTGGGCCGAGGAGAGGGACGGGGCAAAAGTCAGAGGAGAACCATCAAGGGACTTTGCCAAGGTCAGTGGCTTTTCCTATTGCTGGACCGAAACATGACAAAAGTCCTACACATTTTAAAGCAAAGCTCTTAACTTCTCCATGGCTTGTTTTCTAAACTTGCAGCTTTATGAACTGGATAATGACCCACAACGGAAAGAGTTCCTCGATGAGCTCTTTGTCTTTATGCAAAAACGAGGTACCTCTCCTTTTGTTCTTGTGCATGGATAAAATAACTATACATTATGCACCCACGCTTCTGGGGGGTCCTTTTGTGCATCAGATTAATTTAGATTTTGAGGATTTTCAGTTGTTAAACATATAAAGACCTGCATTGCTGCTGATGTTTATATTGTAACAATACTACAGTGTTATTCATGCATTTATGGTCACATGTTCGCAAAAAATGTGGAGTGATTAAATCAAAGATCCTGATAATTGTTGAACGTGATTAATTGATCTAAATTAATAGAGCTTATTACATTAACACTGGAAAAAAAATAGAAGAGTGGTTAATTGAATAAACTAATTAAAAAAAAATATTTTGGACTTTTGCAGTGCAGACTTAATCTCTTTCTCGTGTCATCTGTCTGGACGCGGGTCTATGTGTCAACATCATGCAGAACAATCACCCTCAGTTTCTTGGTCACTTATTAATATCTCAGAAACAATTGAGTCTTTTGCCATTCCTTGAACTTGTCTAGTAATTTTAGCATCAGGCCTTATTTGACAGAATGTAACCCTTCTATTTTAGTCTCGTCTCCACTGACTGAATGCGTCTGTCCCACAACTCCTGGACTGTTTTATTATATCCACAAATTCCACAACACTGCCCGACGGCAAAGAAATGGAGCTTTGTACCCATAAACTGCTCAGTCCAACGGTCCCCGGGGCCTCGGCAGTGCGACGGTCCAATCACTGACAGGATTCAGCAGCGACTCACACATTTGTAACCTGCACAATTGGAAGTTGAAGAACTTGAAAAGATGCAAAAACACCCATTCATTGTACCATTGACAATTTTATAGCCGTGAAATCCAAATAAATCCAGATGGCTCGAATATAATGACAAATACATTTTGTGTCTCTGGATCCTCCTCATGCTGATCTAATAATACTATGATGTGCCTTTATCTTTAAAGACTGCTTAGAGTAACAACAGTTAGCAATTCACTCGTTTAACACAATTTTTATTTGCAAAGCTGTTGGCATTGGCAGATAAGTTCAGGCAAGTTCTTCATGGGACGCAACCTGCATCCCTCATAAATGTGGCACCAAGTGCGCTTATTGCAAAAATGTTTATTCTTACGTCAGTCATGATATATTTAAATTATTTTTAAAATCCTATTAAGGGAAGGATTTTAGTTTTGGTTTTTTTCAGTGTATGCATTTTTATTTTCAGACAGATTCTTTGGGCTGATGAAAAAAAACCAACACAATTCAAGTCCAGAAACTGTAGCAGGCCAGAGACTCGTGTAGACGAAGGTCACGACCCTGAAAAATCTGCATATGTGTCAGTGGCATGTACACATCCTGAGCACACAGTAATTCTTCAAATGCTTCGTAGCCTACTTCATTCATTGGCTTTTCTCCAAATCAGGATTGTAAGGGTTAGTTGGCGGTCTTGTGATGCTTGAACAACTGTTAGTTCTGAAATCCCCTCCCCCTGCACTCAAATCAATGTAGCAACAAAGCTGCAGTCGTGGAATTATCCCCACCCCCATCCATTTGAAATGAGCTTCATTGGACATGCCTATTCTCGTAGATTATATGTGTTGAGCCAAATTACCTAACATTAACCTCGGGCCTGCAGGTGCATCGGTTACAGCATTGTCTCATTCCCTCCCTCCTTTTTCAAGATTTATTAAGAGAGTCACTTTTTCCTTTGTGACAACTTTTGAGTGACAGTCGCCGCATTTCCTCTCGCATGTAATCTTCCATTCGTTGCAGGAACTCCTGTGAACCGCATCCCCATCATGGCAAAGCAGGTGTTGGACTTGTACAGGCTTTACAAGCTGGTGACGGAGAAGGGAGGCCTGGTGGAGGTCATTAACAAGAAGATCTGGAGGGAGATCACCAAAGGTCTCAATCTCCCCACGTCAATCACCAGTGCAGCCTTCACGCTCCGCACCCAGTAGGTGCCCCCTGACGCATTTTCGCTTTCACTCGGTCCTTTCACGAACGGTTGGATAAAATTTTCTCTCATACTAACGCATAAAGTGGCAGATAATCTAATCACAGTCAGCTTTTCACAATGACTGTTATCTGTTAATGGGCTGAAATGGAATTTTTCCAGCGTGACACTGATCTAATTTCACTCGCTGTTCGCCGTTGTAGTTATGAGTGTTGCTTTTACCATTTGAAGGATACTATTTAAAAAAAAAAAAAAAAAGGATTCTGCCTTTTTCTGCAAAAAAAGTAATAGAATTTTGACTCGTGGTCAAGAAGTTTAAGGAAAACCATCCAACTTTCATGCTTCAGAGTCTAACATGAAACTGTCCATTGCAGATATATGAAGTATCTGTACCCATTCGAGTGTGAGAAGAAAGGCCTGAGTTCTCCGGGCGAGCTGCAGGCAGCCATCGACAGTAACCGCAGAGAAGGTCGCCGGCCCAGCTACACCAGCAGCCTGTACCGCTATTCTCCGTCTCCCAGCTCTGCGCCCCACCCGCTCCTGTCTTCTCCCACCATGCAACCCAAGCCGTCCACGCAAAACGGCCTGAACACAGCAGCAAGCCCAAACTTAAAGAGACATATGGGTATGCGCCAGTGTGTTTTTGTATATTCATGTTATGGGAGTCAACCATTGTGACTGAAGTAGAATGCTAATTTTCCTGACCTCTGTCTCTGTTCTCCTCCAATTTGATAATACTTTTCCTCACAAATTAGATGAGACCTCCACCCCTGTACTACCCCGGCTGCCTATGGCTCTGGCCCTGGGCCAGCAGCAGCAGCAGCTGGCGCAAGCAGCCACTTTAGAGCATCTCAGAGAGAGGCTGGAGCGTGGAGCAGCTGGAGCCGCAGCCAGCAGTCCCGAGAAGAAAATGATGCGGCTCGCAGAGGAGCAGCAGCGCCTCATGCAGCAGGCCCTCCAACAAAACCTCCTGGCCATGGCCTCCCACCTCAATCCCGGGAACCTGAGACTGAACAACGGACAAGGTAAGTTGCTGCTGTGTTGTTGTCACTGAAAATGAAGGGTGCTTTTATATAAACCACATTACTGTTGGTTTTTGTGTTTTGCAGAAACCAAACATGACTTGTCACTGAATATCTCTACTAATGGGCCCTCCAGTATCAGTGTTTCTGTTGAGGTCAATGGGACCACTTATTCAGGTAAGTAAGGACAAATCTGATATTCTGCATGTTGGTCCAGCTTTAATGTTTTAGTTTTTTTTTTATACACTCCCAAATCAAAATCTCAAAGTAGCTTGATACTTGCAAAGTTTATAATTGTGACAATTCTGTTCACAATTGAAACAAGATGGAAAAACCTCTGACCATATGAAATATTTTGGAAGTTAATTCAAGCAAACATCATTAGCTAATTAAGTGCAAGTAATTACACCAGTTTTGAATTTGCATTTAACACACATCACAAATCTAGCATACAGGAATTGTTGTTTATTCTACATCCTCTGACTTAAGTGGCCAATGGCTGCTGATGAAGCCCCGTTCGAGCCCAGTATAAAAGGATCACCCAAAATGTAACAATAACCTAAATGGCTATAAAATATAATGCAATAAAACCCATAACGCAATAACTGTTTGATAATGTAAGAAAAATTCTGAGCCCAAAATGTCATAGAAATATTTTTAAGAAAACCCAAAATGTAATAAATGCTCGATATTATAACAAGATGCTGAGCTCAAAACTTAAAAGCGTATTTATATATTGCAACACTATTACATTATGGGGCAGGCTAAAATGTTTTTAACCTTAAAATATTGTGATTTCATAAATAATAAAGTGAGTAGATTATCTATGGTCTGGACTGCTTCAATACAAATAACACTGGAAGAATGAGTTGTAAGAGTTTGGACTGTTTGTTTGTACATATATGTTTTTATACAGTTTATGGTATTCATGTATGATTGCTGTTGTCCAAGTCATTTATTGTCATCTGTTTTCTATAATCTGTCATCTATTTCTCTAATCTTCGGTACAAAATAATGTATAAGCATTAAACACTTTACGATTACATTTGTTACATCTTTCTACATTATTGACCAGTTATTACATTTTCACTTTTATTCCTTTTTTATTAAATTACATTTCGGGCTCAGCACTTTTGTTACCTTATTGACCAGTTATTACATTTTAGATTTTATTACATTGTATTTCATAACAATTTGGGCTGTTGTTGCATTTTAGGTCATTGTCACACATCGGGGTTAACAAGTCCTGTTGTATCCATCCTAGCTTGTGAGAGATATTTTTACATTTGAATATATCTTAAGAAGCCACTTCCAAGGTAACTAATTTCACCCTGGAATAATTCACAGAACAATCGAGTAATGATTATAGCGGGATATCTGAGTTTACATCATTATTTGGCATGTGAGGACTCTATTATACCATCTGGCCCACTTTCACGAAAAAGCTACATGAAGATTCCTCCATGCAACATAAATACATTAAAGTTGTATGCAAAATGGCTTTTATAGCAAAATTCACACAAGAATATTTTTAACAAGCCGGAAATTTTTTTTGGTATCTTACTGAAGGTGGAGTTTCAGGAGAAGCACATGTGCTTATGTGTGAAACAAAAAGAACCGTGACTGGGTTCCCATCTTTGGATCAGATTTGGGTCTTTCATAAATGTTGCCACTCGGGTCACAACACTGGGGTGCAAATGACAAAATTTGCCCGAAACCTTACCCTGGAATTGTCATTTACAGATTTTCATCACTTGCTTTTTTGAAATTGAGTTTCTCTGTCGTAGGAACACTTTTTGCCCAGAAGTCAGCCGCTCCCGTATCATCGCAGATGGTAACTCCAGCAGGGACGAGCGGTTTTAGTGCCCTCTCCTCGTCACACAGTCCCTCCTCTTCATCTTCCACCTCTTCAAAGGGACCAAATTAAGGCTCACCCACTTTCAGCATCTCTGCTCAATTTAATACACAATATACCTCTTCTCTTGTCAGACAGGCACTGTATGAACTTCAGGGAAAATCTAACACCAGACAGGAAGTAAGCCTTTTTTTTTTTGGGGGGGGGGGGGTCGTCGTGTGTGCGTTTTGTTACTTGGTCAGCAGTGGTCAGAATGTTTCTGGTCGGTGTCCGGGTTTCCACATTGACTAAAATGTAGATCAGTTTACCTTAGTGCCTGTTAGACTTTATCATTCACACTTGTGTCCGACGAGCTTTACTATGTTTGATCAGAAGTGTCTTTAGAGGAGAAAAATCCCATGTTGAGAGTGAAGTTTGCGCCTGTTTTGAGCGTCAGCTCCATTTATTGCTGCCAGATTCTCGCTGCCTTTCCTCACACCCGTCAGTAAAACAAGGACGTTTTCAAAGTGCAACTTATCAAAGACCAAAAAGCCTTAGCTCGGTGTTCGCAGCGCTTTTTAGTTGAACTTGAGCAAAAGCTTGTCACAGTTGTCGGGGAAACAACGCACACCATCAGTTTCCAGAGAAATGCTGTGACGTCTGTAAAGTAATTGAATTTCAAAAGGACTTTGGCGCAATTTCATATTTTTTTTCTCGTTACCATGTGGCTTGGCCTCGGAAGGGAGCATTTTTTTTTTTTTAATACCGGCTATGAATGAAAGGTAGAACAGAAGTGACAACATTTACCTCAATGTAATATTTTACCTCATTTCACATCAGTTTTGTTTGGACTCAGGAATGCTCTCTGGACTTATTATGCTATATCTCATAATATATTGCTGTGTTTTGTTTGTATAACTGCAGGGATGTACCTTTAATGACCTCAGGCTTTGGACATGTGAACACTAAAACACTCCTACCTCACTCTTCTCGAGAAATATGCAATGTCTAATCCTGCATGTGTTCATTTAACCATCTGCTGAAGAAGAAAGTGTATGTGGACAATCAAGAAGACATATCACTGCAAAAAAAAAAGCCACTGTGAAGTTGACAATGGTATATATAGTATATAAAAAAAGAAAAAGACAATCAAGGTCTGCATCGGGCTTTGATGAACATTTCTTGGATGTGTAGCCATTAAGAATAAAACGGTTGTGTGATGTGGAAATGTTCTTATTTTCTTTGTTTAAATGCAGCAGCCTCCCCTGTTCCAAATGTCAATACCAGAGATAGTTTGACCTATATATAGCACACACACACGACAGACACAGTGTGTTTAAGTTGTAGGAGTATCCTTTGTTGCGGTTGCAGAAAACAAACCACCTACCCTGGCCCGACAACTGCCCCTGCAGTCAGCGTCACAGGTTCATGTGATCTTTCAGTTTTCAAATCTTTTTTTTTGGTCTGTGGGGACAATTCTAGTTTTCAGATCACCTTAGAATATGTATTGAAAACCTTGCCAAATCAAAATGGCCTCAAATTTCTTTATTTACTTTTTGAGTTTTGCCAAATTGGTAATTTTCTGATGTGTTGTCATACACATTCAACTTTCCTATTTCTGCTTTCTTCATTGTATTATGTCTTTAAAATCTTTTCTCATTTTGTATTTAACGTCCAAAGCTTGCTGTTAAAAATTAGCGTCTGTGATGCAAGATCAGTATATTTATCTGAAGAAAAACCAACAAAAGTATAAATGTACTAGTTCTGATTGTCATGTAAATGCATGGGTTAAAGTGTTGTATAATAAGGTCATTATAACAAAACAATCTCAAGTCAGACTTGTACTTTTTCTTGTACTATTGACACAGATTATGAAATCAGTGCCATTATAGCTTAAACACTATTCGATACCATTTATATTAAGAATATTACAATTTTTCATACAAATCCGTTCATCTTCCATACAGCTTTATTCAAGTTGCAAGGTGCACACAGGAAGCATGTGCAACCACTCAGAAAGGCACAGCTTTTTTTTTTTTTATATCAATGCATAAATGGATTCAATTAAAATAGCAACTGTATAATGGGTTGAGTTTCTCTGCTTTTTCAGATACTTTTAGTAGATCTAGCTAACAGCGTCGGCACTCCTCCGTGTGCTGATATTCCCAAGTGATGCGACTATTATTAATGCGGTACTTTCATATTCAATCGCTAGTGTTTTAAATGCGCTTAGACGATCATTGCCACTGGAAAAAGTAGTCGAGCATAAAATACTGTGTACTCAAGTCTCCAGATGGGGGAAGCATTTCCCACCTTGTCCCAACACACACCATTCCATCAGTTTACATGTTTGCTATTAAGATCATTATTCTTGAACTGAGTAACACCTTGGAAATATTTTTGAAATGATCCCTGATTTGTCTTCATCAATTTCCTAGATTTTATTTCTAATGGCCACAATGATATATCAAGTTTGTGTGTCATGTGAGATAAAACTCACCACGCAATATTCTGCACATTGTGCAGAAGAGAAAATATTTGAAGTATTTTTTTGTTCATTAATACCTGAACTGCCTGCTGTAGGCTGACGACAGTGCCTGTACTAATGGACATAAGAGCTCTGGGTCACAGCAGGGGGGCGGGGGGGATGGGTTGCAGGATTTACTGGGGGATAGTTATTCTATATTTGACAATGCTGTTCTGACATCTGGAGCACTGACGAAGAAAGATGCTACGAGGTATTATGAGCTGGATATCGCCGCCCACATTCCCCACCCTGCAGGGAGCAATAATACTTGTGAAGTCACTCTGCAAATGAGAAATCACTGCCCATGATGAAGACTGCAAAACACTACTTCGAGGGAGTTTGGACTGCAGGAAGGTGCCTTTGTAGCTTTCGTACTTGGAATCAATTGATCAGGGTGAGCTTCCGATACAGCCATGTGCAGTTGGACTTCTCCAGGACTGAGATTCAAAATGAGCTTTCCCAAAGGCAGTGAGCAATCGTCGTCTTCACTAGGGTCTCCAGGTTTCCGCCTACGGATGTATTAAAATAGGCTCCAACATACTGACATACCGACACAATGCCTTACCATGATGAAGAGTATCCAGGCCAACCTCTTTGGCAGTCTGTGCTGCTGTTCTGCTGCAAGGGTATGATCGAAGGCATCATGGTCATTCTCTTCTTCTGGCTCCTGGTGCAGGTCCTCTTCACCAAGCAACTGGAAGGTATGGTCTTTTAAGAATAAATTTCTGTTCATTCAAGTGTAAAATATGTCTTTGCTTGGGTCGTCATGAATCCCAGGTGGAGGGCAGAACCCACAGTGCTCGTCTCAAACTCCCCAAACCAAAGTGCCCTGTGATCATTTCATCTCATAGAATTATTCAACAATTTAGTTTGTTTTCAAGTTTTGCTTCAGAACAAACGCCCTTCTTTGTTGCGCCACTATTACTCAATACCTCAAAAAAAGAGTCTGGGGAGAAAAACTGGGAAGTGTACTTGTAACTATTTCCAGCTGCTACAGTTTATGATGTATTTCTATTGATGTCAGTTAATGTGGCTTTTTGTCATCTTTATTCAATTATTTAATACGGAAGTTATGTCACATGGCTGTTATGAACTGAAATCATAATTTCATGTACGTGAATTTTTCTTGGTGTTGTGTTTGAACTTAATAAAATACAATAAGCCTCCAAATCGTTGTCCTCTAATATATCTGAATATTCTCTCTTATTGACAGTTCATCTCCAAGTTCTCCTCCTGGTTGGACTGATCGTCTTCTGTCTGTGTTTGGTGCTGGGATGTTTTCTGTGCTGGAAAAACAGTGATATTTGTGTTGAAAGCAAACCTCCTGTGACTTCAGCTCCTGCTGAACCAGTGACCTTCTCTCCACCACCGCCTCCCTCAGCAGCAATGGCAGCATCCAGGCTGCAATACGAGGAGCTGGATGGAGACACGCTGGAGTACCCCTCGACATTCACCAGCCCGGCCCCTTCTGTCTGTGAATTTACTCGTCACTCATTTTCTAACCATGAAAATACTGCTGGAGAAAAAGATCCACCAAAGTCTTATTTTTCTTTGCGCCGCCTCAGCTCGCCACTGGTAACGACACCTCTTTATAAGCCCATGGAGCCCGCTTCCCTGCCTGCCTTTCCCAAGCTGGGATTGTTTGTCCGTACATGCAAGGCTCTGCAGAGACGCTGCACAGTGACGCAGGATAATACATCTTATGATGAACACAGTAGACTCACCAGCCCCAGCGCTGTCTCTCCAAATGAGAAACCAATCCCTCTGGCGCCACTGAACTATGGATCTGATGCAAGCCATCAACAGCCAACAACGGCAAAACCCTGCCTCCATTTCACAATGGCCTTTTCTCCGGAGCAGCAAAGCCTGGCAGTGACTGTTATTAACCTGACTGCTATGCCTCACAGACTGCAGGATGTGTATGTGCTGGGCAGCCTGCCGCCTCTGCACCCCTGTCCCATACAGGCGTCTGCCCAGAACAGCCTCGGCGGCGAAGCCCAGAGCCTGGTGCTGCTTTTGAAGGTGAGCTCTGTGAAAGAGCTCCAGAGGTGTGTGCTGAGAATAGCTGTGTATGCTCGGGACCAGCACAGCCTGAGGGGCAGCGCCGTGGGTCAACTGGAAGTCAAATGTGGAGGAATGGACTGGGGACCGGATAATCTTTTTCACTTCTCAGTCGAGCTTAACACAAGCAAAGGGGAGATGGAAAAGGTATTTTAGTATACAATACTGTGCAGGTGTTTATGTTTTCAGGACTCAGAGTAAGGCCTGCTGAATGAACCGAGGGCTTGATTTTCTTTGTTGAGAAACCCATTTAAGGGTCCTCTTGAGTGTATTGACCTTGGGACTATTAACTATTATTATCTACACGAGGCATAATGATGTGAATCTAGAGGTTTAGGGGCAACGAGCAATACAGTGTTAATTAGATGATTTTATGTGCTGAAACAAACCAAAGATGGATATAATAAAGATGGGATGTTATCGTATTTGTTTTGTAAGGAGCTGTTTGACCTATGTTTTGGTCTGTTACACACAGCAAAATCATTGTAATGCTTGTCTCCCTGATTGAAAATTCTCTCTTTGCTCTCTGAACTCTTGACCCCTGACTACAGACTCTGATTTCCCAGGATGTGCTGATCTATAAGGGGCTTAACTGTCCACCACAGATCTTCATTTTGCTCCACTATCAGCCTCTGGCCCATCGCGTCAAAGCTACAGTTCTCAGAGCTGATAACCTACAAAGCCTCACAAACACATCTGCAGGAGCAGGTAAAATTAGAGTGTGGTGTTGCTTTAATTTGACAAAAAACACATTTGAACCTCCTGAGGACACTGTGATAGATGCCTTACGCAATATACGTGAGAACTAACTTTTGCCTTGCAGGGGCATAGGTAAAGTAATTCCCTATGTTTGCTTTTAATGTTTAGGGGATTAAATGATGTCTTACAGAACCCGAATGCAACAGGAGATCATCCCTATTTTTAATGACATTGTAGTTTAATCCTTCACTATTCACAATCCTCAGAAAAATGTTCCAATCTCCACCAGAACTCTGATCTGACAGATCTAATCTTTGTTTGCATTAGCCTGCCTAGACCTCATTTCATTGCAGACAAGCCCATAATGCATGTATAGAGCCATTAGATTTTATGATATCTGTTTCATGGACAGTATGTCACATATCCATCATTGAGATAATCTCTTTTTGTTTCATATCTGATACCGAATGGCATTTATTCATGGGAATTCTGACAACATACATAGAGCAGACAAGACTTTAATACAGTGATAACCGAGGGTAAACCTTATACCAGGGCTGGGCAAATATATTTGCCCAGCCCTGGCTTTTAGGGTGCCACATGAAAAACTAGGACCGCTGATTATGGCTGAACCACAGGTTGAATTCGATTCAATTCAGCATGAATACATGTATTAATCAAAGGCAGTATTGACATTCACCCGCTCAGTGGTGCAGTGGTTAGTGCTCTCGTCGAGTCGAGTTTGCAATTTTTATTCAAACATTACACACAAACACACACAATGTTCACAATGAATGGATGAGTGTGATTCCCTGAGACTGTCGAAGTGATAAAATGTGCAGTAACGTAAAGCCTATTTACTATAGCTATATACATTTAACCCACTTTTCACACATTATTCTGCATCACAAAGTTCTTCTTTTATGGGAAGCTTTGTCAGCTAATAATTTAAAGAAAGCAGCTCAAGCACTGCTTCTCGTTGAGTCCTGTTAAGGACTCGTCACATGCACGAACATTGTAAAACAATAATAATAAAAAAGAAGAACAAAAATAAGTGACCGAATTCAAAATAACAAGAAAACCAGCTGCATGGCATGCCTTCTACATTTTACTTGAAATATAATTTCTCATTGTTTCCTCATGGTCCAGTTGAGAGGTCTGCAGCCCGTAGGCTTCACGATGCTCAGGTCTGCTTTTTCTGCAAATCAAAAACAGGATGTGATAGAATCATTTTTTTTCTTTAATGAAGTTTAGAATTAAGATGTAAAGCCTATTCTTGTTTGTGAAATTTCCCAATATTTGTGCTTCTTCTGTGTACAGATTACCAGGTGGTGATCAATCTGCACCATGAGGGGCATTTAATCAACAGCAAAGAAACTAAAGCCGAGAGGAGCACTAAGTGGAATACTTCCTTCATGTTTGACTTGCCTTCAGGAGACATCAGTCAGCTGTCACTCATGCTTGAGTTTGTGATTATGAAGGTATGCTCACTTTGATCACCCAAAATTCATTTCCTGAGATTAATTTTGTACTAAAACGTGCACAACTGCTCTTATTTGAATTGTCAGAGACTTGTAGGTAAATCTTTTAACTCCTGTTGCAGAAGCCGCTCCTCTTTGAGGGTGAAGTGATTGGTCGAGTCCTCATCGGAGCAGACGCTGCAGAAACAGGACGAGCTCACTGGAGGGATACATGCAGCCTGCAGGTGGAGCAGGCACGGTGGCACGTTGTTCAACCAGAGCTGCTTTAGAGCTCCCGTGGTCTCCTTAGAAGAAGACGATGACTGTTCACTGGCACTGCATTTCTGAGAAATCCCTTTTTGGGGAATGAAAAATGTTAAGATGACCCAATGTTGATGTATTAACCACTGGTTGTTTTCTTTTCTTTTGTGTAATGGGACGTCAATTCAGAGCAAGTAGACATATACAATCAAAACAGAAAACTGGCTTTATTTTATACAATTCTGAAGAACTAATTTAACTATTAGGAATACAGTGGTGCTTTAGTCTACAAAGTCACTGAGTGTTTTATAATGGATTGATTGAGTTATTTATATAATCTAATACACACAGATGCACCTTATTTACCCTCATGGACTAAAGTAATGTCACAGTTCTTTAAAGAGAGATTCACAATATCTCTGGATGTATGCAATGTCCATTCAACATTATGTAGGCAGCTGTATTTTGTCATAAATAAAACACAATATATTGGCTGAAGTTTCACAATAATGTTTATTCATTTCTTTTTTTTGTAGAATAAACATCAAATTCTAGATGATGTGTTTTTCACTTGCAGCAAAAAGCATTAATCACTGAATTAGTCATTCAAAATTATAAATAGATGCAGAATGCTCCAAAATAACAGGCTCACAACTGACATGGGCAACTTCCCATAATGATCGATTGAAAGATCCAGTCGGCCGAACTGTACAAAGTAAGAATCCTAACAACAAAATCTACTGCACCTCTGCTTCCTCTTCCTCTTCATCGGGACTACAGATATCTACAAGCTCAGCCTTGAATATCCCATCAGGGCAGAGGGCAGGCGTCTTCATCCTCTGCAGGTCACATTCATCCAAACAATAAGAAGACTGGATTGGCTGCTTAAATCTTAAGACTTCTTTGGAAGACAAAAAGGAAATATAGAATTAGAGCAAGGGTGATATCCCTCTAACATTATACAGTGTATCAAACTTTGAAGAATAACATTCAAAAGAGGATACACATTAATTAAAACCAGGGACTTTTCCGTTATTCTAGATGTTGAATAAAGTTATTGGTTAATAGAAGTTCCTTTCAGTAATAATGTGGTTCCATTTTTGTATTTTTAATTAACAGGTCACAACATGTGCATGGGTGAAAATCAAGAAGTGAACCGATTGTTTATATCCCCCTTTCTGTTGAAAATCGGATCTTTTTTTATTGCTGCTAAAAGCATGAGGTTCCCTTTCAAAGACACATATTTGAATAATAGTTTCCATTTCTGTTTGTCCTTTTAATCATTACATTTGTGGAAAAGCCTCTGTTTGAAACACATGAATACAGAAATAGTCCCAAAAATGACAGACACAACACTGTCCACAGCGCACGCATTTCTACACTACAGACTTCACTAACGCAAGCAAATTTTCACCTTGCTGCAAGTTGGGATTTTTTTCCTTCAGTTCACAGATTTCTGCAGTCAGAGCTGACATCTGGTAGAAAATAAAACAGTTTAAGATTTGATTTACAGTACTACATAAAATGCTTTTCTAAATGTGATTTAGCTTACAAATGCCTTTAAAATGCTACAATAGGTTAATCCATCAACCCTGCAAAACCTAATTTATTCAGACTGGGGCTTTAGGGAGTTTGCTTTGATACCATCTGAGACTGGGTGAGAAGTTGGGTGTACCATTGTGAGGTGGCCAAAGTCATGGCTTTGTTCTTTGTCATCAAAATGTCTTAATGGCCCATTTTACTGGCCAAAATAGGGAAAAAAAACAAGAACCTTCATATTAGATTCAAAGACCCCATAAATACCACTTGAGTAGTATATATTGATAGCTTCTGGTTTTCTGTTGTCATCCCATCGTAGAGTAACAGACCTTCCAGTACGAGACAATGACATACTGTAACTCGTTCCTATCCTCTTATGGTTGAGTCAGATGTGCTCAGCCAAGCGGCGCACTCCTCAGCTTCACATCCGATTATTTGCCAAGTAGAAAGAGTCATATTCGAGATTATAGCTGAAATGCGTTTCACATAGAATTAAGCAGCCAGACTGACACCCCTCCCCATGCACTGGATGCTCTTTGATTAAAGCTGAAGCTGGGATTAGCGCTGTCTCTGTGCGTGTGTGTGTGTGTGTGTGTGTGTGTGTGTGTGTGTGTGTGTGTGTGTGTGTGTGTGTGTGTGTGTGTGTGTGTGTGTGTGTGTGTGTGTGTGTGTGTGTGTAATGTAATAACAGTAGCCTTCTGTATTCCATGATGCAGCCTGTGTGCCACAGTTAGAATGCTAATGTTTTATTTGAATCAGATCCATTTGGGCAAATGGAAGTATTGCTCACATTTCAGTCCTGACATTCACTTTATACACTGATTTGGGTTTCTGTGCAAGTGAAACATTTCTAACCTGCTGTCTTTGGGAGTGGAGATTGTTGGAAGCAGCTGATTCTCCCTCTTCATCGTTTTCCTCATCCTCTTCAAAAACTGGCATCAGGCATGAACCTGGCAGCCAGTTTCTCCTGTCCACAGCAACCTGAGAGAAAACGCTCTAGATGTCAGTGTTTGTCCATCAAGGTTTTATATTTATGTTTTCATTTGTTTCTAATTCGCTGAAGCTTTTTTTACCCAGACATTTTTGGAGGAGGGAGTCCAGTCCTGAGGGGAGGACGCTCCAGCCGTACCCGCTGCTACTTTGTTGGATTTTCCTGCCTCCGTTTCTTCTCTCTTTTTAAACAAACTCTTCAACTACAATCAAACAACAATGCAACAGATTTACAGACATGTACATCTGATACAACAAGACAGGCCACACTGAAACCTTTATGAATTTCTAATTATGACTAGAGTATTTAGCTGGAAGCTGCAATCAGCGATGCCCTCAAATACGTTGTTAATAAATAGATAATGACAGTCAATCACATGCTGCGTATCACATTTATTTGTTTCAAAGATGCAGCTGAGTCTCTCTGTTGTTCACAAAGGGAGGTTGTAATTAAGATTTATCCAGCAGAGCATGAGATTCTGAACAGAATCCTCCACTAAACCATTATTGTTTGTCATTATTCACCATGAATATACTGTTGAAAGTCTCATCCACCGCATGGAATGAAAAAGTCATATAAAACATATTGGCTTAACTATTGAACTATTATTGTAATTAGTTAAAAAAAAAACTAAAAAAAACATCAGTGGTATCAACAAACACAGAGTGAAATAAAATAATGGTTTTAAGTATACCTGCTCAGTGACCATTCTCCTTTGCAGGTCAGTATCGAGATTCACTGGACAAGCGGTTTTGTCCTTGTCTTCAATGGATGGTTTCTCATCTTTAACCTGGTGACCAGCAGTGTGTCAGCCATTGCATTCACCCACACAGGAGGCCAGCGTGAAGAATATCTAGAACTTTACCAGGAAGAGCTCCCTCAGCATTTGAAGCTTCTGGACTGCCAACATTTTCTCCTGCTGCAGCTGGTTCACCTTCCTCCGGCTCTCTGAAAACAAAACAGGGGGGAAAAATTGTTACAGAGATGAATGAGCAAAACTGTCTCGAGATCGTTGACACATACTGACACGTTCGTACCATCCAGCTGGACTCTCAGTGTATCAGCACTCAATATGTCTGCTTGATGGATTCCATCATCTTGATCGTCTTGAGAGACCTGTCTCGTAGGTTTCAAGGAAAAACAAGATGAGATAAGGAGATAAAAACTGTTTTTCTGGGTGAATATACTGATCAACAATAATAATAATAAGATAACTAGTTGGTAAATGGAATGACACTGTTCATTTCTTTATCATAGCACCTGTGAGTGGATGAGATCCATCAGAGAGCAAATTAATATTTTGTCCATAAAATGTAAAACATATGATGGACGGTCATCAAGAGAAAGCTCTTTATATAAGCATTTGTTTCAGCCTTTAATACATCTCTGCTCTGTGCGCACCTCTATCAACAATAAATGTCAACTTGTTATGTAGGAGAATGTTTTCTCTTCCACATTGTGAGCAAACTATGTAATACATGATAGTGTGGTGATATTTCCTCTGTTATATCAAGAGTTCAGAAGTTCAACTCTGGGTGGGAGGGAAGTGGAGTTACCTGAGGGGATTTGTTTTGGTGGCAGTCTAATGGCGGCTCCCCTAACAAAGAGGATTCTGATAAGCTGATAAACACAGACAATGATGAGGATGAAGATGATGAAGAGGGAGATCACAGAATTAAATTTTGGGCATTCCCTGATATTGCATTTTTGAAAATTAAAATCCACTCACTCTGTCTCGGTCTGTTTGTCCTGAGCCTGTACCTCTCCATCACCTGCAAACAAAAGGCCACTGTTTTCTTTTTTTTTTAACGCCCCCTGGTGTTCAGAAGGATAAAAGTTCCAAAGGTTGGGAATCCTGCTGTATCCTCACGAGGACGAGTTTTGTGCTGAGAGGCATGGTCACATTTACCTTTGGCTGTGTATCTGAGAAGCAGTGTCTGGCTCCTGCTCCTTTCCAGCTCCAGCGCCTGTTTGCAAGCATCCAGCTCAACGCGCAGCAGGGAGTCGGAGTCTTTCTGTATGGGACACATGTATGGTTTGACCAGCCAGACCTGTTCCGTCTTGCAGGAATCGTTGACCGAAGGGAATGAAACTTGGTGTTGTGCAGTATGCGGGTTGGTTTGTTGTCTGATGAGTTTGTCTGATTTCCCATCCTCCTTGGGCAGTAGGACGGGAAACCAAAACAAAACAAAAATAATTAAATTGAATTGCTAACTGATCCTTTCCCGAAAGTAAAATAAAAATATTCTGATGCACTGACTTTGGATTGTATGTAATTTATTATTTCCCTACTATAAACAATATAAAGATTCAATATGTGGTATTGATTGATTATGATTGCAATTGATTAATTAGTCTACTGGCTTCTAACATTTCTTTGGCAAGAATATATTTGTTATTGTTGCTCATTCTGTGCAACCAAAAATTATTTAGAATACTTCTTGAGTAGTTTAATGAATATAATGTTTGTCAGAATGTGTATCAGCAAGACAAGTATCTTTTGAAACTTGTCAGTAGGTGGACTTTAAGAAGTGGTAAAAAAAAAAAGAGACTTACTTCATTTCTGGAGTCACTCTTCTTATATTTGACCAACTCTTCTTGTGTGGACTGGAGAGTCAAAGCGACCTTTTGCCATTTCTCAGTCCAGTGGGACGTCATGGCTCTCAGCTCCTCAATGGTACGAACTCTCTCTGAATCTTGTTTCTGATAATCCTCCTCCTGCAGGTGCATCACCTTCTCCTTTTCCAGGATCTCCTTCTGCAAACACATACACTGATCCCGCAGTGTTTGGTTTTCTGATTCCAACAATTTGACAGATTTACTGAAAATGAAAAGAGGCACAATGTTTTGATGGTGTATAATGGTGTTGTATCACATCACTGATGACAGAAAAGCATGCCTTGTTGACATCTCACCTGTGCTGGCTGCACTTGTCCTTCATCTCCGATGACCCTTTGTCTTTACCTTCATTTGTTTCACCGAGGAGCTCCTCTTTCTCTCCGATCAGCCGAGAACACCGAGCCTCCAAATCTGTGATTTGCTTTGTGTGCACGATCCTCTCTTCTTTAAATTCCTCGAGCTGACTTTGTGATATCTCTAGATTCTGCCTGATCATTTCCAGCTCCTCTCTCAGCTTTTCATTCTCCTGGATAAAAGGCACAGTACAGATCTTTGAAGGCAATTGCACAAAGGAAGAAAGAAGGAGAGGAAATAACCACATGCTTAATACCACAAACTTACAGCTTCACTAACAGTCTTTGTATCTGATGTCATTTGAACAGAATCTGGCTTCTGAAGAATTGTTTTTTTCTTATACATCCACACATGAAACAAATACTCTAATTTTGTATTTTGTTTTTCAGACTGGCAATATAGGTAAAGATACTATAATATACCTGGATGAGGAGATCTTTAGCAGACAAGGCCTTCGAAAGTTCAACCTTTAGGTCTTTAACATTGTCCTCCAACTTTAACCCTTGAGTCGATAACATAGCTTTTTCCTGAGGAGATTAAGGATAACGATGTTCAAGGATTAAGATAAAATAATTACATTAATGGAAATATATATCACATGATTTTAAATATGACTCAAACAACACTGGACTTTAGAGTCTGAAAGTATTGTAAAATATATATATATATATCTGTGGACCAGGTGGTTTCACCTGTATTTATATAAACAGGGATTGAACTGAAAGTTATTTCATAATTTTAGTTTTTGCATTACATGAACAATAAATTCAGTTCTATGTATCTCACTCTTAAACTAATCAATAAGAGCTCCATCAATTAAAATTATATTTCCTTTGTAATAACTCCTTTTCTATTCTTTTCTCTCTCTCTCTTTTTTTTTAAATTTTAACATAAACAGTCATGCTTGGAAAAAGTATCATATCAAACCCCAGATGTAGCTTGCGTACGGTACTCTAGATGAAAATTCACAATTAAAAAAATCTAATCTATAATTATTAGTACAAATCATGCAGTTAAAACGAATTAACACCAACTAAATAAACACCTAAAATAATATCAACAAACAGGTAATAGTTTTCTTCACTTTGTGGCTATTTTATGTAGTATTAAATGCAACAAGGGTGACTGACCAGGCAGGCCTGGCTGATCTTGTTGTTTGCTTCACTCAGCTGTTCTTGCACTTCAGAGTAGTTCTGTACGACGTGGCTCTGCCTCTCATTCAGTTCCTCTATTTGATTCATCAGTGTAATTTGTGTCTACATGAACAGAAAAAAAAAACACATCAGTTGTGGAAATATTTATACCGTGTCGTTCAGGCTTTGATTTAACCCCTTGTGTTTTCAAACTAACCTCTTGACAAGTCTGGAGTTTCTGCAGTGCCTTGTTTCGCTCTTCTTCTTGTGTCCTTGCCCTCTCCTCAGCCTCTCTCAGAGCCTCTCTGAGCTTGTACATCTCTGTTTCAACCTTCTGCTTCTCCTGCATTCAAAGCCATCAGTTCCATTAAAAAAAAAAAAATCAACTCTTGGAAAAAAAAAGGTATTATTTCATATGCAAATCTCTTTTCTTAGAACATGCACACCTGCTTGTCAACATCTTCTTGACTCACTTGAGATGTTTTGTTGTCCAACCCAAGACTTTTCTCTGGAAGGAGACTGTTGCCTCTGTCCAAGCCAGACCTCATTTCAAACAGGTCCTTCTCAAACTTGTGAACCCTTGTGAAGGAAGAGCACATGACGAATTTCCCTTCTTTCTTTAACCATTCAAATTGTCTCTCTTTTCCAGACCTACTTTTCACGGAGCTCTCCATGGCGTTGGCCTTTTTCATATTGGGATAAATGAGTTGCCTCCTTCTGACGCTCAAGAGCTCTCCTCGCTTCTGACAGCTGCTGAGACACAATAATGCAGGGTGAGAGGATGCTGTGCCAAACTGAGATACCTATTGCCCCCTCCAAACACAGGAAAACCAACCAGTGAACAAAATAGGTAAAAATGAGAATCTACACAAACCAAAAAATGAAAGACTTCTTTTTTTGTTTTTGTAACTCACTAATTTAACATCTTATTTAACATCAATTAGTTGGTTTTTTTGCAATACTTCTTATTGAAACAGACTCTTCAGAGGACTAGTAACTTCTACATTGTTTTATCCTGCCCAGGGTTGATCCCAGCTGGGTGGAGGCAGAGTACACCAGAGTAACCAACCATATTGCTGCTTCAGTTAGATGAACTTGAGGGGATCTGATAAAGGCCTTATGAAGGTCTTTGTTTCTCACAGTGGACCAACCAGGTGGCGAGGACAGCTTTATCAGAATATAGAAGGCTAGAGATGTCCACCACTGTGACACTATCTCCACTTACATGACTGCAGGACTACAAACATCATTTGTCATTTTCACTCATTCAATTTAGAAGGTAGCCCTTTTCCTCATTTTGGCACCTCTGTAAAAGATTAAAAAAAAGAAAGAAAGAACTGTCCGTAGCTAAATTTGAAACTTCTTACTTTATGTTTCATGTCAATCAGCTGTGCACTGCTCATGTTGTAGCTCAGCTGCCTGTTTCTTGTCTTCAGCTGGTCCAAATGGGTGTCGACCTCCTCACGAGCATCCTGCAACCACTGCATCACCTCTGCTTGCCGAAAGCTACTTTCACCCCGTGCAGCCCTGAGTTCTGCCCCTGGTGGGTGAAACGGCCGTGCCGGGTGCTCCGGTTCTAAATGGGACAATGACTGCCACCTCCTTAGACCTGGGTCATTAAGTCCAAATCCCCCAGAGCTGCCAAAGAGGAAACAGACAAATCAAATACACTGCTGTTTATTTTTTTATTTTTTTATGAATATTTCTATCTCATGTAATAAATAAAAAAAACATCTTACTTTGAGCTGACTGTGGATAGAAACCCTGATCCAGAGGCAGCTGCCATCCCACACCATGCTGAGGTCTATGAAGAACAAAAAATTTAAATGACTACCATTAGTTGGATAAAGTTCTACAAAAAGAAAGGAAAAACAAACACTGTTACCTGGGCTGAAAAGCAAGAATTTGTGTCCCACATATCAAGATCCACAGAAGGAAACCGACTGGAACTTCTGTATGAAGAGCTGAACATCCTGAAGAGTCCCTGGTATAACCTTCCTCTGTTTGGGAGAAGCTTCTGTTCTTCTCTGTCTACATTCGTTCAAGTGTCCCGAATAGATTTCAACACTAAGGTGGCAGCTGGAGGTGTGAGGCTATTCCTGAGCCGCGTGTTTCCATATTTCCTCAGCTTCCTTGATGGTCAACACCTAGTTTTGTCACTAAGGCGTGATTAGATTGTGACTATGATTAATTTTCTGCATCATTAGCTGCTCCCAAACATAAGGCTATCTGCTTAAATTGCACTACAGTGAAATAGATTATTTATCTGCAATAAAATAAAGTATTTCTCTTACGGTACCTTGCTGCAGGAAAGCCCCCCTGTCCTGTGACAGTTCCCTGCTGCTATGTTTGTGAGCCTCATACAGCTTTGATTACAAGCTTGTCAGCATACAGTCCTTGACTTGTGTATCCATGGTAGCCTTCGCACACAGGATGCACTTGTGTGAGTGTGTCATAGCCGACACTCCTGGGATAGTCTCCACATGATCTCACTCAGCCTGCTGACTGGTTTGTTTGTTGATGAGTTGTTAAGAACATCCTCCAAACAGAACTTATGATACACATAGCTTTCCTCTGATTAATTTTGTGTCTCATATATATATATATGAGACACAAAAAATAAATAAATATATATATATATATACACCGATGTGACTGGTGTGAATGAATTATGGTCTCTGTACTCGTTTTGAGTCAGCTTGAAAAAAGCACTATATGAATCCAAGTCATTATTATTATTATTGATGTGAATATTTTTTTAGAACAGGTGGTTACTTTGTTCTGGGGAGTATCCACATGATGAAGTGTCCATGATGATGCTCGTATTCCACAGAACGGTGTGACATTTTGCATGATGCTGACTAACCCCAAAGATATTTCTTTGTATAAGCTCAAAGTATTATTTGGGAGCACTGCTTCATTGGTCAGAAGTGTTGGATACATCATGTTTTTCAAGAACTTTTCTGTCATAGAAATACATACATGCATTTATGATTCCGCAAAGAATTAAAATGTTTTCACTGTATTCCTTCACACAAGTTGTAAATCGACCACAATCACAAGAGTAACAATACCCCTATTTTCCTGGTAAATTGGATCCAGAAATATTCATTTGAAACGTCTTTATTATTAAAAACAAAACAATAACAACCTGCACGTGTTTGAATCAACGGTGCAGCTTTTTATTTTGAAAAGCAGGAGACCGGAAGCGGCGGAAGCTTCGGTGCCATTCAAAAGCTATCAAGCTAACAGGCTAACACGAGAAGAACAGTGCTGTTTTCTCATTATTCTGTTTCTTCTACTGAAGTGAATGCACTTGTGTCCTCCGCTAAGCTCCGCATCACATTGATTCCGAAAAGGTACAACACTTGTAGAACTTTAATCGTCTTGTAGTTAGGCCCAGGTGGTAGCTTTAGCTCGATGCTAACGCTAACTGTCGTTCACGCGAGTGTTGGACCTCTCTGATGAAGTACAGCTAAAAGTTTTACTTTTGGATTTCGATTTCGCTGATTAAAAAGCAGTCTGGGCCAATCATCCTTGTGTTTCTCACGGTGCAGATATGGCCGCGGATTGGGTGGGCAGTTTGGTGTCAATTAACTGTGGGCCGTCGTTGGGAGTCTATCAAGGAGAAGTGTCTTCTGTGGACCAGAGCAGCCAAACCATCTCCTTGAAACAGCCTTTCCACAACGGAGTCAAGTGTCCTGTTCCCGAGGTCACATTCAGGTAAAGTTGCTCCTCACACTGCACGTATTGACTCCCTTTCGTTAGGGCTCATTGTGCACGTTTGGTGTGAATTAATTCAGAAAACTGAGTGCAGTTTTCCCAATTGCCAGGCGTTTACTGCAAAACCTTACTTCTTAACAGCTTTCAGTGTTCTTGGATCTAAATACATCTAAGATTTACGTGTCAAACATGAACAATCCTAAACATTTGAAACTTTAGAAAGTTTTCCCAGAGTGAGAAGAGACGAGGTCACCATTGCTCTTTATAGCAAAAATGAACCATTTGTGGCAAATGGCAGCATCTGGCTCTATGCGTCCTCCCTTATCGACAATTGTTGTAGTTTTGTCACACTGTCTCTTTGTCACATTTGGTCCTCATGTACAGCTTCAGGCTGAAGCGCATGTATTGCATTACTTTTTTATAATGAAAAAGTGCCCTTTGGCCTGCTGCTCATATGAGCTGCAATGTTTAGCTCTGCTGAACAGACGAGATGCTCAACATTACAACTCTGCAGAGCAACCTGCTTGGAATAAATTGAGTTGATTATCAAAAAAAATAACTCGGTGATCATGAAAACCCCAATAATTTAGATTATTTGGAATAGAAGGACAGTAGTGTTTGAAATAAGTACTGAGGGAAGAGTACAAAGTAGAGAGGGGTTGAGTTAAAATGTTAACAGGGTAGATAATCGGGTCAGAAGTGGCATTGGAGCTGTACACCCTTCTCCTGCCCTAATTCAGCAGTTTAAAGAAGAAAGTTACAAGGAATCAATAAAAAACGGACCAAACTCTCTTCCTCCCCTTTTGTATGGGAACTCGCAGGATTTGTGAGCTTTCCTTTTTTTTTCTTTTTTTTCTCCTTGGTTGGAAAAACCGCCGGCTGATGTTTACCTTTCTCATCTGCAGTGCCATTGACATAAAGGAACTCAAGATTTTGGATATAAGAAATGGCAGCATTAGGCCTACCACAACGTCGTCTTCAAAGACGAGCAGTGCTCCACTTGCCGTCCCGAAGGGTGACCCCCGATCAGTGGAGAAGGTGAACTCTCCACAGCACTGCTCAAAAAGTTACGGGGAGCGACACCTGGATGTGCCGGGCCAGCCTAAAGGATTTCGCAGGAGACACAATTCCTGTAAGTCCGTTTTTGATGCGGGCCGCGAAGAAATTATAAATAAGATATTTCTTCTCAACGGATGTATTTACTTTCCCATCAGGGTCGTCGAGCAGTCGCGGCGCAAACCAGGTGACGCCGAAGAAGAACGGGGTCAAGAACGGTCAGATGAAGCACAGAGACGACGAGTGTTTTGGAGACGGCGTGGACGACGGCCTGGATACAGACTTTGACTTTGAAGGGAATTTGGCTCTTTTCGACAAAGCGGCAGTTTTCTCAGAGATCGACATATCGGAGCGCCGTAACGGCGCGAGGTCACGGGGGACGCCCCAAGAGCAGACGCCCTCACGCTACCGTCACGATGAGAACATCCTGGAGGCCAAACCCATCGTGTACAGGCAGATTACTGTACCTCAGCCCGGGGCCAAAGAATACTGCACTGGTGGGTGTTTGTCCTTTTTTTTTAAATGACACGAGTGACGGTGCGGACAAGAGTACGTTTCTCAAGGCGGTTTCTTTCATCCTTACAGATTCTGGGCTGGTTGTACCGAGTATCCCCTATGAGCTACACAAGCGTCTGTTGTCCGTGGCCGAGCGTCACGGACTCTCACTGGAGCGACGACTTGAGATGACGGGAGTCTGCGCCAGTCAGATGGCACTGACGCTGCTGGGAGGTCCCAACAGGTCAGCATGGAGTGGTGCTACCGACTTTGGATTTCTTGTTTCGTTACTATTTTAAGTTTTTATTGTATATGGGCGATGTCCTTGTTTAACCCAGTACACTTGAGTGACGTCTCGTTGCACTACATTTATTTTGGTCTACATTAATATGATTGATTGGTTAATTGATTTCATAGCAAGACATGTAACCGTTGGTGTTTGTGTGCCGCTTCGTGCTGAACCGTCTTGTGTTTCCTTTAGATTCACTCCCAAAAACTTACACCAGCATCCCACGGTGGCGCTGCTGTGTGGCCCTCATGTTCAGGGAGCTCAGGGCATCAGCTGCGGTCGTCACCTGGCCAACCATGAAGTCGAAGTCGTTTTGTTTCTGCCAAACTTTGTCAAGATGCTCGACTCTGTGACCAGCGAGCTCACGCTCTTCAACAAGACTGGAGGCAAACAGGTCTCCAGTATCAAAGGTGAGCTTGTTTTGATGCCTCGTGCAGTTTTGCCGTTGGCCTCGTTTGTTTTCCTCGAGGTGTCTCATCCTTTTCTCTCTGACCGCACAGACCTTCCAGACACCCCGGTGGATTTAATCATTAACTGTCTCGACTGCCATGAAAACACATTCCTGATGGATCAGCCGTGGTACCGGGCTGCAGCCGACTGGGCGAACCAGAATAGAGCCCCAGTCCTCAGCCTGGACCCTCCCATTAGTGGACAGGGTCAAGCCGTGGAGGCCAAATGGTCCCTCTCACTCTGCCTCCCCCTCCCCCTGGCTGAGGGGGCTGGCAGGGTGTACCTCTGTGACATCGGTATTCCTCGCCAGGTTTTCCAGGAAGTGGGAATCAAATACCTTTCTCCCTTTGGCTGCAAATTTGTCATCCCTTTGCACTCTGCGTAGTGGGTCGTTTGGTCGCGATTCCACATTTCACCTTCCTTTAACCCTGATATTCCAGATATTCTGCAGTTTTTTTGTTTTTGTTTTTTTTTTCAATCAAAGTTTGTTACTTGGTCTGAACCAGACATTTCCCTTTTATTCAAGGGTTGATCACTGTGTACAATAGTTCTTGGAAGAATTGGGTACATATTGATGATGTTTACAGTGGTTGCTTTCGCAAATCATTTGGACAAAGAGGATCTTGACGGAGGTGAAAAAAGATGCAACGTGATACTTTTGAGTTGGACAATCTTTCCGAATGTCGTTGTAATCTAACCTCATTCCAAAGCCATCCAGTATATACATAGAGCCTCACTCGTGCACACACACAGTTATTACAAACAGAATCTTACTGGGTGAATACTGTTCATGCTGCTGTTTCCACTGCTCATTGGCTTCTCCTACAGCCTTCGCCATACAGCGCTCGCTTACCTGTCGCCAGGTGTTTCAGTGGGATTCATTTCGCATTAACACAAATATGAAGTGTTTATTCTTCTAGATTTGCGTGTTCAGATTACACCGGTGTTGAATGGGTATCTTACTGGATGGAGTTCAGTTAACATTGTTTGTCTGGGGTAAATGAAGAGCTCTGCTCGTTCGGCACGGCATGACAAAAGCTGTGGAAACGTCACCATTCGGTGCAGGAGAAAAACCCCCACGCCAAGTTTTGATCTAGGTTATATGAGCCAAAGGGCTTTACTGATGTTTGAGAATTACAATTCCTTCAAATAAGGTGCATTGGTTTTATTTTGTAAATCCTCCTCAGTTCCAGGCTCTAACATTAAGCTTTGGTTCAATCCCTATAAAGATGTCAGTTTCCATCCATGATTGTTTTCCAGAGAAGTATTTTTGTGAACTCCCTCAGAGGGACCACGAGTCTGTCATGCAGTTTTGAAGCACACCTCATGTCACTTTTAAAATAAATGCCCTGGTTGCCTCGAACACTAAACAAAATGTAAGCAGTACGATCGAACATTAAAATTTAACTGTTAACGCACTGATTCAGCTGTAGAAGTTACTTTAAGACGAGCTGCATGTTTGTGCCGTTTCAAGGCTCTGATGTCAAACCAAAATCTAAAGCTGTCTCTGGGAGACTGCATTAATTAGAAATGTCTTCAATGTAGGATGATTTCATCCGTAAGGCTTCTTTCAGTTTCATTCGGTATCACTTGGCGGGAGTAGGGGGGGGACCCCGGTTTGAATTCCTTTTGTGGCAGCAGTTAAAACTTAGAAATTAGCAATGACTTGCTGTATCAGTGAGCAGCCATGTAGATGTAATACTACTACTAGTACTACCTGAGGTCCATGTATGTAGCGGACTCCAATCCAACTGGCCACTCTTGCTATGTTACAAACGAAGCGCTCCAGTTCATATATTTGATGTCATTTTGAATCCAGATGGTGATGTGCAAATATGACTAAAATAGTCTGTAAACCAGAGGATTTATATACTGATTGTCTTACATGCACATTGGTTTAAGTCCTTCAACATTCCTCTGGCCTGATGTGGAACATCACATCTGTTGAGACAAGTCTGGACTAGAAACATCAGCCAAGTCTTTGAATGTGAATTGAAATCCGTTTTTATTTTCGGTTGTGGTTGTTTGACCACCAGGAGGCAGTGAAGCCAAATGTTCGGGCGGCGCTTCCTTGTTCAAGATGTGCTTGCAGCTCTTTGTACTTAATGCCATTTTTCTCAAATGACTTTGTTTCTCTGTGAAATGTGAACGGAAGTGAAGCCTCGGGTTGTGGACACTGTGGACCAGAGAGCAGGTGGATTCTCTGTTTACCAGGGTTGTCTTCACATCTGCAGTGTGATGGACATCACTCTGAGGCTGAGGTCAGCTCGGAGACAGTTGGGGGGGGGGGGGGGGGGGGATAATACTGAAGCTATTTTCATGTGGGGTCGAAGTTCACTGTCAAGTTTCTTGTGCAAGAATTACTGTGCAGTCCTCACGTGTCACGTCTGCAGATTGAACCAATAAAGACATCAAGCAGTGTTTATTTTGTCCTGTCTTTTGTCAACATTGCCTTATTGATCAATTTCCATCAAGTTGACTGAAACGGGTCCTTTGATAGATATTTTTAGCCGCCGGTCATCGGCGCGCATGCGCACTGAGAAGTCAAGGTGGGGCAAAAAAAGTTGAACGTTTGAGACGGGAAAAGTGCCGAAGAGGTGCACTCAGATCAGACGCTTTTGATGAGTTCTTTATTTTGGTTGGTTATTCTTGAGTCTAACAAAGAGAAAAGCGGCAACGTTTCTGCAGAAGAGTTTTTGTTTGTTTTCTTTAGTTTTTTGTGTGCTTGATGTTTACAGAAGACGCACCAGGAGCGGTTTATCTGAGTACGGATCTCTATTGACTTTCTTCTCTTCTTTCTTGCGCATCAACACAGACTGTCAAATCCTTTTTTTTTCCTTGAATGGGAATTTGTTTTCCGCTGCTCGGATGCAAACGGACGCGTGAAGCTGATCAACTTGCCAGAAAACAATCACTTCAACCTGCAGACAGGTAAGATCTTGGAGGTACTCGAGTAAATATATCTGTAATGTGATTTGTTGGTACAACAAGCGTATCATCGTGTGCATGTGCATGCAAAGTGCGGAGTTTATCCACACGTTGCTTTCACACCGATTGCACATATGCAGAGGTATTCGGGTCGAGAGGTGTCCTGAAGATATTCTACTTCCTGGGGCGAAGAAGCTGCATCGTGCAGCTTCAGACATGACTCTGTCGCGACATGTCGGATAATGACACTGAAAGATGACTTGTATTCTGCCTTCATCACATCTGGAAACAGCTGTTGCTGAGTTTGTATCGCTGGCTCACAGAAACGTGCATATCCATGTAAACAAGAAGTAGAGCTTCTCTTTTTAACTATTAATTCCCATTGTTTTGTCTCAAACTTGATGTTTATGAAAAATAGCCTTTGCGTTAAGTGTGTTTGCCACAGAAAAAAAAAAGCCTATTGAAGCTGCTGTTTATTGAAGGCGACGATCTGTTCAGGAGCGGATCTAAATAATATTTGAGGGGCACAAGGGGTACCGAGTAGTATAGAATAGATTAAAAGTAAGGTTCCCCCTTCAGACTACTGAGTGAAATCCAACTAAAAGTGTTTAGTTTGTGTATTTAGTTGTTCACATCTTTTTTTTTTTAACCTCTATTAATTCATTATCTGACCATCAAAAATGAAAATGATTATGAACTCTCTTTGTACTATTAGTGCTGCATGACATTTTGCTAATTTATTATTACATCCACCAAGGACGTAATGAAATCAACAGCATATATTTGTTTGTCTGCATGTCTTTCAGCAAGATTACGTCAAAACTGCTGCAGGGATTTTGTCAAAATGTTCACTACACGGAGTTATTGGGCCATGGAAGATTCCATTAAATATGTAGGTGATCCAGAAATGTTTTTGTTTTTTTCCCCCCCGAAACTTCACAACTTCCGAAATCCCTGATTTCTCTTGTCTCTATGCATTCATGATATTACTTTGCATGTGAGCAAAAAGGAGCTAAATGCAGCCCAGTAGTATCAGGTTGTTACATCTGGATCCACTGTTCTCAACAACAGTGCTGTTTCAAAGTAGGAATTATAAAAGCATGTCACACACACACACGCACGCACGCACGCACGCACACACATATATATAAAGTCATATTGCCTGATAACAATATAACATTTTACATGTTTAGATATTGTTGTGCAGTCTCAACTAGTGCTAGGTTGAACATTATTATCCCCTTTTGTATTTAGTAAACTATTGAACAGCATCATGAGTATCTTCAGTGGTGGAAAAACAACAACAGCTCTGTCTCACATTGTGTAATATTTACTTCAGTCTTTCACAATGAGTGACATAATACGTTTTGTACTATTCTTTATGTTCAAATAGCTTTCACATTGAAGTTTCATTTACAATTACCTTATAAAGTAATAGACATCATTTTGAACCAATGAAAGTTAGGAGGCGGGAACACATGAGGCGTCTTCACACAGTCTAAAACAAGATGCTCCTGCTTTATTAAATAGTTAAAAGTTTGCATTAACTGGGGTTTTTTTTTTTTGCATCAGGGATTTATATTTTCGTGTGGCAAAACTGAAGAAGCTGTTCAACTGGAAATGAAGGGAGCTCATGAAACCACAGCAGAGCATAACTGCTGCCCTGTAATGTGTTTTGCATGGCTGCACCAGCGGAGCAAGTTTGCACAGCACCGCAGCAAGGAAGTGTTCGTCTGCACTGCAGCTTCCACTTATATGGTGTTCTCCGTTATGTTTATTCAGTGAAATCGACTCTCCTTACAGTCTGATAAGCGTGAAGAGGTTCAGTGTGTCGTTTGAACTTTGGATGGGAGTAAAATACAAAGTTCACTGGGATGGGTGGGAGCCAAAATATAGGGGATTGCCCCAGACTTACATTCAGTGATTTTACACTTCCTGCTTCTGTGAACAAAACCTTGTCTCACAGTGTTAAGTTTTTTGTTTATTTAATACATTCAGGATGCTATTTCAGCCATAAACTCAGTAATGTGTTTCCATGCTTGCGTTACAGACACAGGAATGTACACCAAGCATTAGAAACGGTACAGCAATGACTTGTTTTTCGAGGCCGAAGCACCGGATTCCTACTTCCTCTTTTAGACAGTTGTTTCACTGAGACATGCTACTGCACCACAGTCCAGCTGTTGCCCCAGAGGCTGAGCTGATTTCTTTCTTTGGAGAAGCCATCTGCAGGCTCCCGGTGTGAATTGTTGGCTTGTTCTCGCTCTCTTTCTGCACAGTTCTCACCGGTCAGTGGTTCTGTTTGTGTACCTGCCAGATAGGAGCTCAGTGGACGTGGACAGAAAGATACGTTTCGTCCTCTCTTCACTTGTCCTGTTGCCTCCCCGCTCCTGTAACAGTGATGATAACAGGGCAGCAGCAGCACAGCGTCACAAGGCTGGACATTCAGGATGGGAGGACCATCACCCTCCAGCACCCAAATAAGGGATAGGAGCCCCACAGATACTTGGGTGGAAGTGCCAGAACAATAATGAACAAACACTCCAGAAATGTTACGTAAATCATTTCCCTTCAAACCTTTTTCACTTTGAAGGATGTTTTGTTTTCACATTAAGGAACAAAGTCTTGTACAATGATGTTTTTTGTTTTTCTCATTAAGGTTGCAGATCTGTCTGCCTGACATCCTCGTACAAACTATGTTCAGCATTTATTATTATTTTTTTTTACTTCATGATTTGTCTGAAGGTAGATGAGGGAGTGGCAGATTCAAACAAGGTCAAAGAAGATATTTCTACATTCCTGTCCCGTCTTGCTTTGTGCTGTCAGGCTACAGCTCACTTCTGCCGTTCAGACCCCGACTGACTTACACCAGACAAGAGTCGGTGTTGATCAACAGGTTTGATTGGAACAATAGTAAGATTATCTTAAATATAGCTTTTAGCTCATTCTTACATTTATGCTCATGTCTTGTGATCTTTTACGGTCTTTATTCACATTGATTTTGACAGGATTTTTCTTTCTTTTCTTTTTTTTTTTAATTTCCTGTTGCTTTCATGAGTTTATGTATTTCTCTCCTAGCACCTCTTAATCAGATGTACTCATAGTTGGGTTAGTTGCATCAAGTGAAGATGATCATCGGTATCTCAGTGTAAATATTTGATGGGATTGTATCAGAGCGGTAAGTGCAAGTTAACTGTGCAGCATTTGAAGATATGAGAAACAGGTCATACTTTCTGACACGGTGAAACAAACTGCTTTCAGGGAAGCCGCTCACAAGACAGCTTGATGATGATGATGATGGATTTCTCAACGACTCGAGGGGTCAGAAGAGACTCGACAGACTCACAATGACAGCCTTGTGCACTTCCTGAGTAGCTCAAGCTTTAGTTCCATGTCAAGCTCTCTGAGAACGGCAGTGTGACTGTCGGACAGACTGAGTTCTGTTGCATTCATAGCTGCTGCTCTCCCCTGCTGCTGCACTGCATTCAGTGCCTCAGACCAGATGAATTAAAAACTAGCAGCCACTGCCGAGCTGTTCCTCACTCGCTCCTCCATCCAAGTACAGACCTATTTCTGTTGGTTTCGTTGATCCGAGAGCCTTATGAGCTCTATTTCCTTCCCAAAGGGAGAACTCGTGCTCATACTGCTCTTATGTGTTTGCAGCAGCAATAGATTTGCACATGTTTAGATTTTGTCCACAAATTCACATTGTTCGATGCAGGTGCACAAATGTGTTTTGTGCCAAATGAACTGCAACAAGAGCAAATAATGTGAGTGTGTCAGTTTTGAATCTGTGACTTGTAAAATATGGTCTGTATATTGATAATTAAGAATTTTTGAACGTGTAAGTGAAGTGACATGTTTGTGGAAAGAGAAAAAATAACCCTGCAAGAACACAACTCAGAGTTGTGCCCTAAAATTTACTGATACACATATAAATCCATGTACACAACTACACATTCCCCTGTTACATATTGTCAAAACAATATAATAATTTTTTATATTTTGTGAAGAATCTCCTCTATGAAATTAATAAATTAAGTGGTTGTCCAGTATCAAAAGATATTTACTTCTATTTATTTTGATGTATATTTTGCTTGCTTATTGGTGTTACGGTTGAGACTGTTGCCTCACTTCAAGAGTATTTTTGGTTGGATTACAGGGTTGAGGACTTTTCTGTGTGTGGATGCATTTCTTTCTTAACTTCGATTTGCTTCCACAGTCCAAAAACATGCGTGGGTGACTAATTGGTGACTCTAAAATGCCCATAGGTCAAAAAGTAAGTGTGTGTGGTTGACTGTCTCTCAGTGTTTACCCTGTAATGAACTGGCGACCAGCTTCTCCATGACGTTAAGTTAGACAGAGTGTGTATAAAAGTTTTTTTTTCTCTCTCACCCACTGCATCTTCTATATTCATTTACCCAACTTACTGTCACAGGGTGCTGGTCGTGGTCGTGGTCGTGGTCGTGGTCGTGGTCACTCATGTGCAGATGTGCCAAGGTCCCAGTTTATCACAGGGTAATGTAACACAGTTTAATGCTGACACATATGTGACTGGTGCAGCATTAGACAGAGTAGCTTTGAGCACAATACCCAGATTAGCATGTTTTCCTCTTGTTGACATAAGTGACCATAGTGTTTACTATCGTGTGCTTAAAGATTACTACAGTGAACCATAGCTTGTGTGCAAACGGGGTATTTTTTTCATATGCGTGTTACTGGATGGTCTCAAGACTTCCACGCCTCAATACTCAAAGCAATGTGAGAAGACTTGAGTGACTGTGATTGAACAACTCGTGATTAATAAGTATTATAAATCCATTACAGAGTGCGGCTGCAAGTGAGAATCTGGAGCAGGTATTTTAACACTGTTTATGGCTAAAATAACTGGAAAGTATAACATAGAGGAGATGCTGAGATGAGCGGTGTGGGGCTGTTCTTGTGGGGTTGAAGGGTGTGGGAAATGTGTCCAGATAGTTTTGTCCCTCGACGGAGAAGACAGCTGCAGAGCTCCGTAGGGGACCACATCTGTCACACCGCCTTCATTTGGAATGAAGACAGTCCTGTCTGGGACACATGCAAGTTTTTCGTCTCACATTTGACGTGTGAGGAATGGCTGGTTATTTATTTACGCTGTGACACCGTGAAAAATTCCACATGATGCTTTTGATAGATGAGAAATCCTTAAAAGGAAGAGAAGAGCACATGTGCCGTCTTTCATGTCCCACGCCAGTCTGCGGGGATGTCGCTGTATTCTGAAGCTGTCGCACAGGAAGAGGACTGCACTGTACTGAACATGTCAAAGGATATGACCTCATGTAAAGTGACGGGTTAACAGAGCCAGGATTTTCCCTGAGCCCTGACCGCTGCCACCCCTCCCTGGGAAATGATGGAGGAACTGAGGGTTTTTGGGAGAAGCGTTGGGGGATTGTGGGGGCATGGCTGAATCCTCACGTCATCACTTCGCCGTGACGTCTGCGCTCCCATTTGTTGTGAACGTGTCATGGAAACCCAAGTCCCAGGGTGACTCAGGCCTGGGGTTACTGGTGGCTGCTTTATTGACATGAAGAAACGTTGGGCTGCATGAGTCCCTCGGGTCTGGTCAGATCTCACCACCAAGTTTGCATTCCCCAAACTGAAGAGAGACTTTGATTCCGACAGGGCCTATTTGCTGGGCCTTCGATGGAGAACCAGATCTGGCTTTAGTTAAAACATTTGCTCAGCTTTCATGAGTAAAATAAAGTACAATGTAGACCAAGCTTTCCCATTTTTATCCATCAGAATTTTCCAAAATCTTTGTTCAAGCTCAAATAGGATTTTGTAATCTGCGTTATCGGTTCTTTGGCAGCCTGAAAGCTTCTCTTTACTGTTGTCTTACGTCATGGAAACATTCTGCACTAGTTGTGAAAGTGTGTTTAAAAAAAGAAGAGTTGTTATTTCTGCTTTCTGTATGACTGAGTTATTTATAAAGGCAGTCTGAGTGGTTTTTGACAGTGCCTGACATGCCTACTGAGAATTTCCCTGTCTTTACAAAGAAAAACTGCCCACTCAACGATTTTTGCCAGCATTTTGCATGAGGGTCTTCTCTTTCTGTAGCAAAAGTAACAAAAGTCCACAATATACTTTATTCTAAGTACAAATGCAAAAACTTCCACTGACAAAAGAGAAACTTTGCCACATATTTGCAATCATTCAAACGACACACAAAATTTCCCAGAGACATTTTCACCATGAGGCCACTGTGCATTAGATCTGTGGTTCTGAACATTCTAGACGACCCACATTCCTACCATAGTAAACCTCGGTGACAGCCACAACACACCCTACACAATTTACCAAAAAAAAGTGGAAGGAACCTCATAACACACTACATGTGAAATACAGTGTCTTTGTCATATTCTGTAACCATTACTTTTCTTTTTTTTTTCTGAGGTTAAACACTGAGTTAACACACCGTCTCAGAGGGGTTTGGTTTACTGGTGCCGCTTCAGCTTACAATTTAAAACTTTCACTGCAAAATATTCTTTCAGCTCGAATTTTGTCCATTGTTTCAATATTCTCTTGGTATAGTTTTATTGTTTGTTTGTTTGTTTTTATTAATTCCTCTTTTTCTTTAGCCTGACGCTCTGCCATTTGAACCCCCCTGCTTACTTTGCAAACTTACCTATGCTTATATTGCAGGCACAATTTGTAATTAGTATTTTTTAATAAATTATATTCATTTCGCATAAATGCTTAAATGTATTTGTATTGTGCCATAAATTAATTAAATGATGACTCGTCAATTTTTATGCCATAAAAATGTTATACCCCTTAAAATCAAGAGGGCTTTTCTGCCCATCCAGGAGTCTTTCGCCCCCCTTGTTGTGAATCATTGCCTGAGATAAGAAAGGAGAATATTTTCACATTCAACGGGTGACTTTTAGCCACTGCTTTAGTCAATTGTTTTGTTGGCTCCAGTCACAAAAGCCATCTCATGGTATTTTACATTAAGGAGACATGTAGAAGAAAAACCTGCCGTTTCAAAAGAGGAAGTGTACATGACGTTGGTCAGCAAAAATTCCCTGCTCATAGGGAGAAACCTTCTGCAGGTCCAGATGCACAGCTTGCTGCTTTCTGCCGTACTGGTTGCCGATTAGAGGACAATAAGAGAGAAGACAAGAGAGGGCACAATCTACAGCCAGAGATCTTGCAGGAATATACAGGGAGGAGGGAGACACACGAGGTCATTGACATACAATAATGGCATATGAACATATGTGAAGTGAAGAAAGGATAGACAACCACTGCATTAAAGAAGGTGTCTCGTTCCCCCGTCCTCCTTTACCTCATCTGTACCTGAAGACTTGTTGTGTTTTTATGTTGCTTGTTTTGTTTTCATACAAGTTCTAAATTAATCAAATATTGTATAAGAAAAAAAGAAGAAAGTGTCTCAGCAGTCTAAACAATGGTCAAAAATGGTGTGATATTTGCAAAAGACACCAAATGGAATTGTTAATTCCTCTGATGAAGCATATTCCAGAATTAAAGGATTATCTTATTGATAAGTGCTACAAAGAATTTGTATTATTGTGGGATAAAAAGTAAACCATCTGTAAAATCATTTCTTAAAGTGTTATTACAGAGAGCGTGCCAAAGCAGTCTTCTCTCGTAGACTTCCCATTCCGACCTCCCAGTACACCCTGGGACGAACTACTGAGGTTTAATCCACACCAAGTCTTTTGTGTCAAAGGTCTATGACCAGCTCATGTCCTAAGATGATTCTTCCAAGCGGAATTCAGGGATTAGGGTAAATAAAAAATAAAAAAGTAGTTTCTTAACTTCCTGCAATGATATGCATTATGCTTAATGACCTCTGTATGTATATGTCTTGTTTAAATCTTCTGTTACCTTTCATTTTGTATAATACACATTTTGGGGAGGAGAAGGTCAGCAAAAAAAAGCTGAAGCTGTACACCTAATCTATAACACAACTGTTTGAAGGAAATGTAAAACATGATCAAGTTACCAAATATGGTCACTAACCCACCCCCCCAAAATATAAAAATAAAAAGTGTTAATACTTTAAACATCTGATCACTGCCCTTTTCTCTTCATAGGTACTGTGTTTGTGTGTATGTGAGTGTGAGTGTGTGTGTATGTGAGGGTGTGTGTGTTCAACAGCTCTCATGGTAGCAGCTCCAGGACCTCACCTGTGAGAGGATCGAACCACCTCACCATGACAGAGGTCCAGGTACAAGCAGTGATGACCCTTCAAACTCAGAAATACAACATTCCTTCATTTGCCCTCAACTAAACCGCCGTCTGTCTGCGACGCTGCAGATTCCATGGCCGCAGGGCACAGAGTGTGTGGCCAGGTACACCTTTAAAGGCACGTCGGAGCATGATCTGCCCTTCAACAAAGGAGATGTGTTGACGATCATCGTTGTCACAAAGGTAAAATTTGCGTGCTTATTTTCCCGTGAGGTCTATTTATTGTTTGAGTGCTCGTGCGGGCCGTCTAGTTCATTACCCTGGACATTGTATTTAGATTTAGAGGTATTTAGATTTCTTTATTCATCTCAACAGCTACTTGTATTTTGTTTCAGGATCCAAATTGGTACAAAGCTAAAAACACTGCAGGCCGCGAGGGAACAATTCCCGCCAACTACGTTCTGAAAAGGGAAGGTGTGAAATCTGGAGGCAAGCTGAGTTTAATGCCGTAAGTATACAGATTATTATGCTTTATTGAGTTCTGAGCAAGCAGGTCAATGGAAACATATCTGCTGTGTTGATTCGTGTCATGTCTGTCCGCCGTGGTTAAAAGGACTCGACTTCGCCCTCTTCATATGGCTGTGTGGTTGCAGAAGGCCGACGGCCTATTTGTTGAACCAGTCATGCTGGAGTTGTGTGAATGGAGACCACAGTTTGGTCGGGCTGTGTTGTAATTGCAGTGCAGTTGCGTCTGCTTCCACCTCAAGATCTCAGCACAATTTCCGGTTGTTTCTTTTCTTTTTCAGACAAAAGTCATTTTTTTAAATCTTCCTGTTTTTCTTCACAATGTACTTTCTGTTTGCATATGAATGAATGTCAGGTTTATCCATAGTTGTAAGACGTCTCCGACTGACCAAACTTTTATGGGGAAATGGCCTTTCCATTTCTTTGGGGGGGATTTGAAGCTGTTTCATTTTCAACCAAGTTGTTTTTGCTGGTCAGCTGAACACGGATATAACAGAAGTCAACGGAAGTCATTGTTTAATATGCAGTTACAATTACACACACAAGGGATATTTGTGATTTAGTAAATCATTTCTTTGTTGTAACTGCTTGGCATGGGCAGAGAAGATTGGGCATTTATTTCATGGAGGCAACCTTCATACTCAGCTCGGCTGCTTATTCCACAAATGCGTGTTTGTGCAAAAATAGCAGCATTTAATATCGAAAGAAACTCTGAATTTCCAAAATTATAAAAGGCGTGGTATTGTTTTTTACAACATCGCAGTAATCTGCCAAACACTCATGGCATCAATTTTTGTGCGCGCTTCATTAAATACCATTAGGAATGAATTTGACACCAGAATGCTGATGCGCCTGCAGGGTCTCAGAGAAGAGGCGTCATGATGTCTGTAAAAGTCTGTCCCAAACCTCAGTGTCAGCTTTCCAACAAGCTTTTCTGTATCATATTCAAATGCATCTTTCTTATGGAATCAGATGCAAATTGTTTGAGTCTATTTCCTCAAAGCTGCATTTAAATATGGGACTACGTCAGTAATAAAACTGGTTGTATGCAAATGACTAAAATCTACAGTGTATATCTGGATGCTGGAAATAATCATATTTGCCTATTTGAAGACTCATGATGAGGTCATATGGTCAAAGAAAGAAAGAAAGAAAGAAAAAGTTGGCTGACTACGACTGACCACGATTCTAAAATACAAAACATAAAATGTCTTAAATACAGTCAGTGCTAACACCATTTAAATAATGCACCATATATGAATATTCTACTTCTCAAAATTACAAAAATAGAGAAATGAAATCCACCAAACTTGCAGTAAGTCTTTAGCCATCTTGATAAGGATAATTATATGCAAAAATAAAATGTGACAAAGCGTGAAATTAATCTGAAATAAAACCTAAGCGGCTGAGTGACAGTGTCACACAAGCCAAGGCTAATTTATTCACATGGCTCCAGTCAGAAACAAGGCAATTCACAGTGCTTTACAAAGAAATAAAAGGAATACATGAAAGCAAGGTAATTAAGAACAGCATCCAAAGGAGAATAAATTAAGCATAAACTTTTCTTTAAGATAGAGCTAATGAAATTAATCAAATCTATTGTCTAATGGAAAGCCTGAGCAAATAATAATGCTTTAAGGCCTGATTTAAAGGAAATCAGTGTGTCAGCAGTTCTCAGGTGTTCAGGAAGTTTGTTCCACAGGTGAGGAGGGTAGGAACTAAAAGTTCCTTCACCTTGTTCCTTCTGACTCTGGAGAAACTTAATAATGTTTCATATTCTTAGGATGTTATATATTCAACCAGTAATTCTGAGATTTATTTAGGCCTGAGACTATAAACTATAAAGATTTATAGACCAGAAGCACAATTTTGAGGTGGATCCTCTGACACACAGGCAGCCAGAGATTGAAGCTCAGGTGTGATGTGCTCCACCGTCTTTGTGACTCCTGCTGCAGCCCTCTGGATGAGCTGCAGCTGTCTGATAGATTATTTTTACTGAGAACTGTAAACACAGTGTGACAATAATCCAGCCTACTGAAAATAAACATATGAACAAGTGAAATCAAATATCAATCTGTTATATATTTTTTTTTATGTCTTGTGGCATCTAAAGTAATTTTTTTGTATTTATTGTCAGATACTTTATTTTTATGTTTGTTTTACTGTAATTTTTCATTATGAACATCATATATTCCACAGCAAATGATTCTGACATGATGAAGTGTGCAGGAGGAGGATTTTTGACTGACAGAAGGTTCAGTGTGGTGGATAACAGGATAGTTTATATACATACTGTATGAGTACACCACTACTTACCATGTGTCAGGCGAGTTTACTGACTGACCTGACCTCCTGCCGGCTCGTCTCTTTCCAGATGGTTTCATGGGAAGATAACTCGAGATCAAGCCGAGCATTTGCTCAACCCTCCCGAGACGGGCCTGTTCTTGGTTCGAGAGAGCACCCACTTCCCGGGTGACTACACTCTGTGTGTGAGCTGCGACGGAAAGGTGGAGCACTACCGCATCATCTACCACAACGGCAAGCTCAGCATTGACGAGGAGGGCTATTTTGAGAACCTCATGCAGCTCGTGGAGGTAGAGGATCAAGATAAATATCTGGCTGATAAATAAACAAAGAGTGTGTCGCTTGTGTTTACTCTGTCCCTTCACTGAGTGTCTACTAGCATGTGTGGGAGGCCCCGAGTTAACTTCAGCGACATGCAGTTCCTGGAACATGTCATGAACAGGAAGCGTGAAAGAGGAAGCGAACGCTATGCTGAGGGTAGCAACTCTAACCTCAAAGAGACCGTGCAGGATTCACTGTCAGATTGACTCCATTTCATGCGTGGGAGGCTCGTTTTCAGCTGGTGATGCTAAAAATCCTGCAGACTGAAGTACTGTAGGTACATGGTTAAACATAGAGTGACCCACTCAAGCTATTATTCTGCCATTAGATATTGAACTCATGTGACCAGACGGCCCTCTGTTGGGCATTACGATGCATTGCTCTCTGAGTTTTACTGCTTTTGAACTGTAACACTGGTACAGTTTTATTACCGTGTTTACTTATTTGATCATAAACCAAAGGTGAAGACAGTAAACCGCGAACTGTATCATGTTTGCACTTCAGACAGTTTCTTTAATATAGTACAGATAAGAAGTGAAGGTTGATATGATCTTTGGTATAATCTTTAAAAGAAAATCAATGAGGCTCAACTGAATTTTGGATACATAGCCTATCAACTAATTATGTGTTTGGATTGTCAGAAGAAACCTGAATACATAGAAAAAACAATCACAGACACAGGTGAAGCATGTCAACTCTTTACACGAGGCCTAAACTCAGAATTAAACCCAGATTGTCTTGTGGCGAGGCAACAGTTCTCACCAGTACAACACCGCACTGCACAGTCTAAAATCTATCAGTCTGAATTAGAGCTCCTAATTTGAATCTTGAATATTATTTTGGAAGGCCATAATAATAAGTTTGTTAATAAAATGATGTATTGTTTAGAAAAAAATTTGCATGAATTATTTATACTTTTTCACACAAAAGCCTGTCCTGTTGGGCGACTCATTGTCGTGATGTAAAGCCCCAAAAGTTAGCAAAAATGACTCTTTGTGATCTGTTGGCTCATTGTCGGCTATCATTGTTCCTCGTGTCTAGCACTACACCAAAGATGCAGACGGCCTGTGCACCAGACTAATCAAGCCAAAGCTGGAGGAAGGGACAGTGGCTGCTCAGGACGAGTTCTCCAGGAGTGAGTTTTTAATCATTTGTGCAACTACAACCGATTGTAAAGCTTTTTAGTTTTGGGAATCATATGTGCATGATGTGTCTTTAACTGGAATGATTTCCTCATTGAATGACCCAACAGGTGGCTGGTCGCTGAACACAAAGGATCTCAAGCTGCACCAAGTTATTGGAAAAGGAGAGTTTGGAGGCAAGTCACCTCAGGTTTATGTTCAGTTTGGCAAACTTTGCACTGTATTGTTAATGTGACCACAATCCCTTTTGTTAACAGTGTGTGATGACCACATTTGTCAATATTTTAGGAACAAATGAAATGCTTCACATTGTGAATGATTTTAAAGTTTTCAGTTAGTTTATCTTGGTTAACCTCTGTTTTCTTTCATGTTTAAAATTCTGTGATTTTTTAAGTCAATATTCATTTTTAAGTGTGTTTCACAATATTAAAGCATCATTCTCACTTTAGCAGAATCTAAAATAATAATAATAAAATAATTTGAACTAAGCTGAAACATACTTCAACAAAGAGTATGAACAGTGGCCTGCCTCAGTCATTCAGCTGCACCGTTGCTTCCCGTCGAATGCTTTGCTTGGAGAACTGAAAATTAGTTTGGTAACATTTGAAGTTCAAGATTACACCAGTTGCAATCGGCTTTTCAGTTGTCAAATGAACCTGCAGGAAGTGCTTTAAAATAGAGGGGCTATTTATACTATTTTCACAATGAAGCTGAACCACTAGACTGCGACGCATCGTCAGTCAACAAATTTCACTTGATCCAGGTTCAAATCTCAAAAGACACAAAGTCTTCTCATTTTCTTTTCCCCTCTCCGTATTGGTTTCCTGGGAATACACCCAGACTGATATTTCACCATTTGGAATTGTTCCAGATGTCATGGTGGGAGACTACAGAGGGACTAAAGTCGCTGTGAAGTGCATTAAAAACGATGCAACGGCACAGGCTTTTATTGCAGAGGCTTCTGTCATGACGTAAGACAATAATCCACATTCCTAATGTTTTTAGTTTTTTTTTATTTGGAAATACGAACACAAAGATTCCTTCATATTTTCTCCCCTGGAACAGGCAACTACGACACGATAACCTTGTCCAGCTACTGGGAGTGATCGTAGAGGAGAACGGGAGCCTGTATATAGTTACTGAGTATATGGCAAAGGTAGGAGTGGAAAAGTCCAATGATCTGTCAACGTCCAAGGTACCAATGCAAATAATGTATAACATGTTTGTTTGTTTTGTTTTCAGGGCTGTTTAGTTGACTACTTGCGTTCCAGAGGACGGACAGTGCTCGATGGAGACGCTCTCCTCCATTTTACATTGTACGTACATCTCAGTGATCAATGATGAGAACCTGCCGGCTTTTCAGTAACGACGCTGTGGATCAGGGTGTTTCTAAACAGATCAATGATTATATCTGTGGCAATATTGAAGCAAAACACAAAAGCTGAGGGAAGAAGGCATCAGCAAATAAACACACTAAACAGACTAAGAAATAACACACCTGGTTGAGCACATTATCAACAGACATTTCCAGCTTCTTTCAGTGTTTTTCATCCTGCCTCAGTCCTTATATATAGTTTGAATTTATTGTATCCAAACTCACAAGTGTATTTTATCTTCTTTTTTTTTAACGCCTGTAACAGAGATGTCTGTGAAGCTATGGCATACCTGGAGGCCAATAACTTTGTGCACCGAGACTTGGCTGCGCGAAACGTTCTCGTGTCAGAGGACAACATCGCCAAAGTCAGTGACTTCGGTTTGACCAAGGAGGCTTCGTCCACTGAAGACTCCGCTAAACTGCCTGTGAAGTGGACCTCACCAGAGGCCCTCAGAGAAAAGGTCTGTTGTAATCTGATTTGACTTGCAAACCCATCCACACAATGAGGCAAAGCTCTGACTCGATTGTTTTTATTTTCTTCACTAATCAACAGAAGTTTTCCACCAAATCAGATGTTTGGAGCTACGGCATTTTGCTGTGGGAGATTTACTCTTTTGGCCGAGTCCCTTACCCAAGAATTGTAAGCATCAATATCTCTTTGGATGTAGACGTTTGCATGCGGCTCTCACAGAGCATCAGATGGAAGATGATCTCATTTAAAATAGACTGAATTAAGAGCAACACTCACATATACTAATACAGATTAGTCTCATTTTAATTAAATATTAAAATGAGATTAGGTGAATTATCCAGCTTCTGTGAGGTCGATCAGCTGACTCTGGATAAAGGCAGGATACACCCTGGACAGGTCACCAGTCCATAAAAAGCAAATACAGCAATATAGATAGTCGCACACGCACTCATATTCACACTTACGGGCAATTCATAGTCTCCTATTGTCCAGCAAATACATGTCTTTGTACTGCGGGAGGAAGAGTGCCCTGAGAAAATGCATGTAGCAACAGAGAAAAATGTTTTTCAAGTATCAAAAGTATTTTAAGGTCATCTGAGGTTCCAAATTGCCAGGCACATAGTTTAAATGTCAGTTCTCTGGCATCTGTTTGTAAAAAAATGTTTCAGCAAAATAAAAAAAAAGTTTTTCTTTTTCCTTGCAGCCATTGAAAGACGTGGTGCCTCGGGTGGAGAATGGGTACAAGATGGGCTGTCCAGACGGCTGTCCTGAAGTCGTGTATAACATGATGAAGCAGTGCTGGAACATTGATCCTGCTGCTCGACCAAGCTTTCAAATGCTGAAGGAGTGGTTACAGCACATCAGCCAAGGGGTGGAAAAAAGACATTGAGAGATCTGACACTTGAACTGTAACCCTGAAACTGTCCAATCCACCATAATTTCAAAAAAGTGTCCAAATGTACTTGTCTTAATAACAGGCTTCACACCTGGTTGTTTAAACTGCAAAATGTCTTTCTGACAAAGTTGAATCAGAACATCGAGGTTCATTATGTTTTCCTACAGATCAACATGATTGTCATATCATCAAAACACAGCGCTGCCTCAGAGCCATAGTGCCTTGACTCATTCCTTTACATTTGTATCGATCGTCATGTTGGTGTGTTCATTCATAATGTTCCCAATGAGTAACGTCATTAAACTCACTTGACTGAATCTGTTCAAGGAAAAAAAAATGTTTTTAAAATAAAAATACAATTTTGATACATGAGTAAAAGCTGTATATATATGTTTTTTCCAGGTACACAGTCTTGCATGAATGTGGGATTAAATGGAAAATACAGCTGTTGATTGTGCAGCTTTTAATCTTTATTATGTAGGGTTAAATGTGTCATGCCTACTTTGTGATCTCTCAGCAAAATGGGAGCTCAAGTACCGATAAAGGTTTTATTAAGCAAATCTTTTGGATTTCAATAAAAGGTCTGACTTTTCTATGTAAGGGAACAACAGAATGTTAATAAGTGTCATGTTATGCCCTTTTCAACAATAAAACAATTATTTTTAAACTGATTTGTTAAAGAAACATCTTTTTTGATCATTAACACAATCCAAGTTAATATACTAAATATTTATTCCAAAGTTGATAATGGGTTGAAGCTATAAGTATTTACTGAGGTTGCAAAATCTAAATCTCATTCTGGAATTGTTGCTATTTAAAAATGACTATTTAAAGAAAGACTTCAAGAAGTGGGGCAGTGATGTAGTGGAGCTGGTGTCAAACATACAACAGCACTGTGCCACAAACGGTTTCTGACTGATTTAGTCTAAAGGAAACATTGGAAGGTACATTCTTCTCTGCACTAAAACAAAGACGTAACTTTTTCTTTCTCTTGTCAGAAGTAGTTCATTTTTGTCTGACTTACTTCTGCGCGATACATACAAGCGGAACTTTAAGAGGGGCACCATGTGCAGTAGAGGGACTGGTGTTTCTGTTGCACACGGTAGTGCTGCGGGGAAATACATCCTGAAAACAAAAGCAGGTTGAAGGCAGAAAACGAAGCACGGCGTTCGTCTCTCGGGATCGTTTTCGTTTTGAGATGGACAACGAGATTGCTTTTTATCGTGAGCTGCCAAAAGTCGTGAGTCCACACAAAAACTATAACAATATATAATGTATGATAATGTTACCCGGTAAAGTGCTTTTAAGAGAGATTGTTAAGAAAAAAAGTCGACGTTTGTACTGAATGCTAACGTCGGCGTTTTTCGCCTGTCACAGGAGCTTCACGCTCACCTGAACGGCTCAGTCAGCTTTCAAACCATCGAGAAACTCATCAGCAGAAAACCGCATCTCAACATTGAACACAGCATGACAGCCATCGGAAAGGGCCAGCTGAGGACACTGGATGAGTGTGTTTTCATAACCCGTCGTTCAAATCTCGCCATGAAATCCAATAAAGTCTAGTTTATATGATTTCTCAATGATGGACAGGTATATGTCGTATTTACCCGCGCGTGATTGAACTGGTCAACATTAACCGAGCATGTCCACAGGTGCTTTGAGGTCTTTAAGGTCATTCACAAGCTGGTGGACACCGAGGAGGACATCCTGATGGTGAGGGCGAGTGTTGCTCTCTTTAATCCTGCTCTCTTCTCAGTGTCAGCAACAGTTGTTGGTTTTTCTTCTCAGGTCGCCACAGATGTAATAAAAGAGTTTGCAGCTGATGGTGTCAAATATTTGGAGCTAAGAAGTACACCGAGGGAGGAGAAACACACACGTAAGGATGTCGGTGTGGAACATGAATGCCTATATTGTTTGAGCTGGTGGTTACATGTGTTTTGTTCTTTAGGGTTGACAAAGAGGAGCTATGTTGAAACTGTCATGAGCGCAATTCAACAGTGTAAAAGTGAGGGAGTGGACATTGATGTCAGGTAAAGAGATCTCCTGTTCCTGCAAGTCTATCAAATATAGAAATGTAGATTGTTTTTAAATGAAGCCACTAAAAAAAAATACAAATCATGTTTGAACAGATATTTTGAGCAAAGCAGATCGTAGGTTTTGTTTTTTACAGTGTTTTGTATGTGGAGATTATAATAATTTTTTCTATCTTGAAGGTTTCTGGTGGCGATTGACCGCAGGAATGGGACTGAGGTTGCCATGGAGACAGTGAAGTTGGCTGAAGAGTTCATGCTGTCATCTGATGGTTTGGTGGTGGGACTCGACCTCAGCGGAGATCCCACGGTTTGTCTGGTGGCACTTTAAATAATTTTTTTTTTCTGGGGTGGGGGTTTACAGCCTTTTCAGTGAAGGATAGTTTTCTTATTATGATATGTGAATTCAAAGGCTTTTGGAACATTTCATTATTAATGGTCAGCTACCACTCATCCAAGAACATCTTTGTGTGCTTGCTTGTTCATAATCATTTAGAATTTTTTTCCCCCTTGAAATGCTGTCACATTTGCACATATGCTGTTGGTTATTAAATATGTCTTTTAATCATTTCGCGATGTGCAGAAATCAGGAATTTAACACACAAATCATGAAACAAATTCAAACCTCAACCTCTTGAAATGAGATGGAAATGTATTTGACTTCAAATACTTCCATGTTTATTTAGTTGTTCTATCTTTTTTTCATTCCTTTTAAGGTGGGCCATGGGAAAGACCTACTTCCTGCCCTACAGAGAGCCAAAAATTCTGGACTGAAGTTGTCATTGCATCTCTCAGAAGTATGAATGTAATAGCTGTATTTGTGTTAATCAGATTCTGTCACATTGTGGGTGCTGTCATTTAAAAAGGAAATTGCCACAGGTTCCATCTCAGCTTGAGGAAACAGACCTGCTGTTGAATCTTCCACCTGACAGAATCGGTCACGGGACCTTCTTACATCCTGCAGTTGGTGGATCTCAGAGTCTGGTTGACAAAGTGGTGAAGAACAACATACCGCTGGGTAACACTCCGGCCACATCACACAACGTTCTCATTATGGTGAAAAGAATTTTTAATAGATTACATGCATGTCTTGTTTTGATCTGTTTTGTAGAGCTCTGCCTGACATCCAACGTCAAGGGGAGCACTGTGGCGCGTTACTCCGATCATCACTTCAAATATTGGTACCAGCGAGGACACCCAAGTGTCATTTGTGTAAGTTTTATCTCTCATAGCAAGTAAGCCTTTCGAAAAGAAAGTTCTCTGAATATTTGTATTTTTTTGTGTTGTGTGAAATGTATGCAAGCTAATATAATGACCAGCGTACTGAGCGCAAAGCTATACACCTGATTTAGACAAACGCTGAATGGACAGGCACATTGAAAACTGTTATAGTGCATTCAAACCCAGAAATCTCAAAATAGCTTACATTTATTGCGTATAACAGTTTTTGTATTATTCTTTATCATTTTAGCTTATAAATCATGAATCGTGTTAGAATGCAAAGTATATCTTTTAAAACATTATCAATTACTTTTCTATCAGTTGCTTGAGATGTTAAACACATTTTTCTTTCAAATCTTCAATTCATATTCACCAATTCTCATTATGGATGTATGAAGTGGAATATTTCAAGCCTGATGTGTCTGCTTGAAGATTGATGCCTCAATATAAAATATTTCTATTTATACTGTCCACAGTAAATTTTAGAAGGAAACTTTAACGCAATAGTTACAACTATGTTAACAGCACAAAGGTGTGAAAATAAAAGTGCCTCCTGAGGTTCATTTCATCCAATTCTCAGTACCTAAGACTATGTTTCTCATGTCAATGAGATGTGAACTAACAATTCCACGTGTATGAATGCGTCGTACCTTATTTTGATAAAATACTCCAGCTGTTAAAGCATTTTTGTTAGCATTGTCCATGAGTATCAGTTATCAAATACAAAGTCTAGTAGAAAAGGGAAAACTCACTACTTGTGCCTTTTCTTTCCTCACAGACGGATGATAAAGGCGTCTTTTGCACAGACTTGTCTCAGGAATACCATCTGGCAGCGTCCACCTTCGGCCTGAGCCGTGCCGATATGTGGAAGCTCTCCCAACAGGCCATAGACTGTATCTTTGCACCAGACGCTGTGAAGCAGCAGCTCAAACAGAAGTGGAACGATTTACACCCTCAGGTGTTCAAGTGACCAGTTCAGTGAAGCGTAACACAATTATATACCTCAAGTTTTCAGTTTTAATGGGAATCCTTTCAGTTTAATTCTTTTAGTGGAGACATCTAATGTGTGTTCTTTTATACTGCTTTATAACGTTTGTGCAGCGTTGCATACACTCATTACAGGGAAAACAATGGACCAAGGAATATCGCCAGTGTGTTTTATGATGAATTAAAAGAATAGAATTGAATAAAAAAAAGGGGCATACAGTCATCTGGATGCATTTCAGCATCTGTATGTCAGTCCAAAGTATTCAGATGCATCGCCATTAATGTAGTTTCTTTCCAAATTTTCCTCGTTTGTCCTTGTTCTTGAATTTTCCATGCTGCTTGTCCTTCTTGTTTAGTTTTCCGTGCTGCGGTGCGCCATTGCTCGCTACAGCATTTCCCTCCCATTTCCTCTTCTTTTCGCTGTGGGCAATACGACACGATGAGAAACACATTTCAACGGCATTATTTTCAACTGCAAAAGACCCTGGATACTATTGTACCTTTTGATGCTGACAACGGCCGTGTTCCCGCCCTTCTTCAAGGCCTGGTCCCACTCCTCATCGTCTCCACGAATCCTGTACCTGAATAAACAAAGAAACCCACTGAGGAAACACTGGTTCCAAAAAAACTAATATGGAAGAAGGACCCACTTCGAGCTTCCACACTCACTCGTCCAGGTCCATTTCTTTTACTTTCTCTACATCCTGTTTGTGCCTCTCCTCGAACTCCTTCGCCGCTTCACTCTGAAATCATTACATTTTTACTGTCAAACAGATAAGTAGCTTTACGATTACAAGTGTCAAACAAACCATTAGACTACCAACATTTCATTAAGGGAGAAGAGATGTTGACTCCAAAGTCATCAAAATTTTTTAAAACTAATCGAAATATGGCTGCACAAAAGCTTACATCCTTCATATTAAAAGTACTGAACAGAGCCTCATGAAACGGAACATGTTCTGAATACTAAACAATTTTTTTCCTTCAAATTTATCAATTGAATATTACCAGAGATATTTGTTATTATAGCTTATCTATGAAAATACAACAGTACAGAATTGAATTTTTTTTTATAATTCCACTGCAAAAACAAATCTATTAATTTACGTGTTCCCCATTTCAGCATAATTAAAAACAAAAAAAACCCAGACAGATCATATTATTATTATCTGATCATTAGTTCAAGCATTAATGATCCATTACATATCTGAAGTGCGTACCAGATCTTCTTGAAGGCTACTAATGGTCGGCTCCATGGTCACTTCTTTGGTGGTGACCATCTGTGCTTCGATGGCTTTCTCCTGGATGCTTGTGTAAACCTGATCGATTGTGGACGAAAACAAGAGGAAGCATGAGCGTCACTGTTGCCGTTTTTCTGCTGCGTCACTCTGGTGATGTCGACTCACCTGGACAAATTTGCGGATGAGGCGGTTGAAGAGGCCCATGAGCTGCGAGCTCGGCAGCTCGATCTCCTTCTCGAGCTGTTCCACAGATTTATGCTGCAGTCCGATTCCCAGCAGCAAAGCCTGGAGAACAACGGGGGCCGATCAACAACTACTGAAGCAGCCATGAACACACATCCAATGCGGTATGTTGCTTGGCCATACGCACACACTGTGCAGCAGAGAGAGAGACGTCCCCGAGCTGCTTGAGGAAGAACATGCGCGCCACAGCCGGGATCAGGTCCATGATGAGGTGGTAGTCCACCATGCTTCTCGAATACAACTCCAGACGTTTGAGGTCGTACGGGCTGAAATGGGCTGCCATCTCAGCGCTACTGAGAACTGTCGAGACAAGAGAGGGTCAAATCAGGTTTGGTAATTCGTCAAGACTTTATCCAGCTCAATATTCTGTCTTTGGAGTCTTTATTAACAGTGACTTGGTGATTGTACTGGGGGATGAGAAGCCAGCTGAAGGTGCTCAACGGCTTTGGGATGTTCCATCTGATGCACTACCCGGAAAGAAGGGGCGAGCAGAGCGAAACAAAATAGGCTGAGGACACTGGAGACTGAATCTTATCAGGAGTGATAAGTTGTAAAGATGGTTAGACACTATATTCATCCCCGAGGGGAAATTCACACATAAGTTGCCATTAATGGTAACAGTGGTTTAATTTTGTGTATTTTTCATATTTCTTGTTTATAAACTTCCTAGTAGGAATCTTGTAAAAAAAAAAAAAAAAAAAACTTTTTTTTTTTTCATATGGAGATTATAACCACCATGATCACAATTAATCAGCTGGAAAGCATTTTCAGTTACAATCTGAAACGTGTTTAATATTGAGAAAGCTTTAATGAGATAATGTGTAGTGTCTTACTGCTCATCCCCTCCTTGGATTTCTTATTCTGCAAAATGTTGAGAGCCAGGCTCGGATGGAAGCTGCTGAACTGGTAGGAGAGCAGAGACAGGAAGCGCCGGCGGAAATCTAGAGGGAAATAATAAAGACTATTCAGAAGGAATGCAAGTAAGATTACTCACAAGAGTTCAGCTGCACAAGTATAAACAAGCTCACCTTTCCAGAAGGCCGACAGCCACTGACCCTGCTCCGAGCCTTCGTCTGTATTCAGCTCCTTCAGCATCACACAGGAGTTCTCCCCTGTCAGGTCGTTCTAGATAAAACCGCACGCTAAGAGTTACAGCGAGAGTGCAGCGCAGTACAAGCCAGAAACACAAAATGCACACTTACAGGAGTTTGTCTCAAGTAGACGGGCGTGTATCCGGCTTTCTTCCAGAACCTGTTGAGTTGTAAACCATTTTTAATATTTGACTCTTCAGAGATTTGAAACCAATTCCGTATTCTTCTCTGTATTCAACTGACTTGAGTAGTTGTGAAGTGAGGCCATAGGACACTCCTAAATAGTCCAGCCTCTCTGCTCTCCTCTCACTCAGCTTCAGCAGCAGAGGAGGGAGCTCTTTGCGAGGCGTAATCACCTCCTCGAGCAGAATGACGGCCTGTACAGAAAAAAAACATTACGTTTGTGTCACAGACGTATCTGTTCGACTGATATGCAGGGAGTTCTATTTTGTTGAAGCTCAACTGAGGAAATAATGTGAATCCTGTGACGTCTTACCTCACTGCTGACAGAGGTGATTTCCTTGTGGTTTGAGCTTGCGCTCTCGTCCATGGTGGGAAACTTGCCCTCATAGTACATCTGCAGCAGCTGGAGCGCTCGGGAGCCGTAACCCATCTGTGAGATGCATTACCAGTCAAGTCTCACAAAAGAGCTACTCGGTGACAGGCTGCGCAACTCGTGTGGAAATATCTCAGCGTCAAAGCTTGTGGAAGACTACGATAAATAGCCAGTGGATCTATCTTAAACACAACAGTTTTAAAATCCTGTGTGTTTGCAGCAGCGGGATGTTAACTAGAATTGGTTCCCAAGAGAATTTAATAGAATAACTTTGTCTATTCGTACTCGTCCGATGTTACCACAATGCTGAGATGGCTGGATGTCTATCATACATCATATCTGCGTGTTGTTGCGTTCAAAGATATTTGGGCAGACTTGTCTGTAGGAAACCACCCCCTTAATAAAACCCTGAAGTGGCTTCTTTAGGGGCGACCAATTCACATATTCAGCCATTGTGAAAAGCAAATATGGTTTATGTACCCCATGGTAGCGCATGCACTGACTGCACTGTGAGTACGTTGAAATGAACAAAAAGAAAAACCCCTCATAATTCCTTGAAGCGGTCAAGTTACACTTTTAAATGTATAGCCTCAAATAATTGTACAGTATTTCTGTGCACACAAAAAGTTAACCTACAGCTCGGGTGTGAACCAAACAGCTGCAGGCAAATCAAATTCAGGTCATGACAGACGACAGAAGCAATGTGTCCTCGCAGTTTATTGTGATTGAACTGAATTACTGGGAAGATTCCCACTGCTGCTATGACTCCTTTATATAGTTCATCGGTTGTCAGTGAGTTCTCAGCTGGTAAAAATCAACCAAGATGCAGTGCGCTACATTTAGTGCAAGTATTGTTGTGGAAGTTAGGCTACAGAATAAACATCGCAGCAACACGTGTTTTGATTAAGTGCTTGATTAAGTGACAATAAGGCAATATGAAGCCAACTCTTAATGCTTGGTTAAAACAAGGGAACTACGTGTGAACGCCGACTAAAAGCTCATTTAGACAGAAGTCCTACGAAGCCCTTTGTTGCGGGGGAAGGGCCCTCCAGACAACCAAGAAACAGATGGAAAGCCTCCCGTTCTTACCCCCTGGTAGTCCGGATTGACAGCTATTCGCACCACTCTGCCTCCAGAAAGGCCGCCGAACTCCGGGTCTTGAAACTGTGACGAAAGCAAAATGTATCACCACCCAGTAAAGTATGAAGAGCTGAGGCAGTTCTGTTCCAAGTGTGTGTGAGCATTTAATACCTGTTCTGACACGGTCCAGGGAATCAGATCACCTGAGGCCTTCTTCCCTCTGGACAGACTGTTAAGGATGGACTGTCGGGATATTTCCCCCTCGAGACACACCTGAGGACACGTACAATATATAAACATACAAGTACAAGGCACATTTATTTTTTCATAGAAAATTACAAATATATATATATACACTGCTGATTTACTTGAAGATGAGTGTTTGAGCTCTATACAATGACAAACGTTACCTGCACCACGGCAAGGACCTCAGGCAGTGAGTTCTGTGTGGGCGGAACCGGCGGCAGGAGGCAGAAGAGGTGATGGGCGGGAGCGTCAGACAGCATCTGCAGGTCGTTGGGGGAATTCTGGAGCCAGGAACAACAGGAAAAACACAGAGTCAGCAAATGACGCAACCCCAGGTGTTGCGTGTGACGAAAAAGACGAATCTCACCTTGTAGTGTGACGCCACATAGAGAGCCATGAGACGCTGCAGGAAAGCCTCCGAAGCTTTGTGGTAACAGAACAGCGTGTCTCTGTTCACGTAATATCTGGATGGTGCCAGTTAAAGACAATCACACTTAACACAGCAGACACCCGTACGTTTAAAACTGTAATTGTTAGGTAGTGTTAAGTTAGACAATTTTTATTATGATAGATTGTCTTCCCTTTCACAATTGGGATTCAAACCGGGGTCCCTCATTCTCAAGTCAAAACGGAAGCTGATGCATCCATTTTCCTTCCTCCTCTTGTTGATTAATGGTTTTTACTGTAGGTCTCCATTACCCGACACACCAGGGTGAACTTCAGATTTACAGATCAACTAAATAGGATGAATCAATCACAGATTAATTCATATAAATCTGCATTAGACAGTTTTTACAGTAAACACTGCCGTGAAAAGCTCACCTTGAAGTGTGTTGTTTGTTTTTCCCACCACCTCAGTGAAAACGGAGGCACTGGCCCCTAGAGCGTCATAAGCCTTGACTAAACTACTGTGAATTGAATGAAGGATACAGGTCGCATGTCTGTGGAAGTGGGCAGCCAGAAATGAGTCTGGGAATGTTGAGACAGTCGAGACAGAGCAGCTCATTTAGCCACTTCTCCACCGCGTCTCCCGGAGCGTACCGGATGGACTCGTGCAGAGAAACCTCATGGAGGGAGCGAGCTGTCGGAGGAGGGACAGGCCAACAGCGATCACTCAGGCTGCAGAGACACACTGAACACACCTATGCATGCTCGCAGTGAAGGAAGTGTTATACGCACCTGCTGCGAGCCTGGCTGTGTTGATGGTCTTGTTCTCTGCTGACATGCTCTGCTGACTGTCTGCACTCTGCTGCCTCAGCTGCTGGATCAGTTTGAGGGACAGCGAGCGTCCAGTTCCTTCATACCTGCAGAGAAGAGGAAAAGCAAAGCAGAATACAACCGAATGTAAATTACATATTCCATATAACTAGTGTATGAGTATGTTTGCTGCTTTCCTCAGTTCTGTTTCCTTTCAGCCAATCTTACAGATCTGAAATTCCTGGGCCCAGACAATATACGCCTCTCTGCACCACCTTTTGTTTGTTTCTTTAGAAGTCACAGTGGGGAGCACTCTCGCCTCATGGGAAGATTATCTCCAATTCAAATGTACGTTGGGGCCATGATGTCTTTCTGAGTGGAGTTTGCATGTTCTTGTGCATGTGTGGGTTTCATCCAGGTACTCTGGTTTCCTCTCGTCTGTATCTGTAAATATGAGTGTGTGTTTCCCTCTCTGTATCTGTCCTGGGATGAACTTGTCCAGGGTGTACCTGCCTCCACCCATACTCCACTGGGATCAGCTCCAGCTCCCCCAATTTTACAAAATGATACAGAAGATGAATGGTTCTTTGCACAATTCACACCCAGCCATCATTCCTCAGCACTAATGACAGAGAACCAACCAACTCTCACAAAACCAGAGCATGTTAATTGAAGTTTTAAGTAGGCACCATCAATTCTTACTAATCTTCAGTCATCACGTCTTTCTCCGACAACCACTGATTCATGTGTCCAAAGGTGCTAATTACAATAGATACAGCATCAAATCAAACAACCAACACTGTGTTGTGACTGACCCATTGATGGTGGATGACATAAAAACCAGGTAAGGCCCCAGCAGCTTCTTCACAAGTGGCAGAGGAATGGCTGCAGCCTCATCGATCACCAGCAGTTCAGCCTGTCCCAGCTTGACTGCATCACCTGGGTGGATGTACTGCCGGTCACAGTCACAGGGAGGTCAGACGTACACATTTCATCGATGCACTGTAAATGATGAGGAATAAAACAAAAACTTTTTGGGGGGTTTTTACCTGGATTGTCTGCCGATGCTCTTTGAAGATGTTCACCCGCACCACAGCTTTGTTGAACTCTGGATTCAAAGACTGGATGATCTCGTAGTCCAGATGCTCCTATGAGTACAAGCAGGACAGGAGGATGAAGTGGTACATGTGGTATATGTGCACCGAGCAGGAACGATGATGTGGGCAGGAGACCGACACGGCCTACCTGATACTCCAGGGCATCAAAGCCTTTGAAGATGAATTCAAACATGGTTGGAAGGTTGTCTGGACTCGGCGAGGTTACAAAGATGTTGGAGTAACTGTACAACACATCAGACCCTGGTTTGCAAACAAATGATGACAGCAGAATGGGCTTCAATGACATAATGGATGTCTAAAACTTTACCCAAAAGCCACAGCTCCAGCAACGGCCAGGCCAAGAGCAGCAGACTTTCCTCTACCGCGGGCGGCAGTCAGAGTAACGGTGCTCCTCAGAGTCTTCTCTGAAATCGCTTCGATAAACTTCAACACGCCCTTTGCCTGCAGGACAACAGGCGATTTTCAAACAAGAAATGACACCGGTGAGCACAGATTGTTTATGACTCGTACAGACATGAGTGTGTTGGTATTATCTGAAAGACCCAGACCTGATCCATGGTCCTGCAGGCATCCACCAACACACCCACGGGCTGAGTGTCCTGGAGGGACTCCTTCAAATCCTTCAGCTCCTGCTCACGAGGAGATAACCCGTCCTCCTGGAGGGAGAGAGAGAGAGAGAGCTGCTTAGGGAAAGAAACGAGCCCGCAGGAAAGCTGGGCTCATGTACCCACCAACAGTTAAAACACATTTGGGAAAAAAAACAATACATCAAGAATATCTAAATTTATTCTTCGAGAGGATTCTCCTTTTAACAAATACTTTGATAAAAGAGGCCAGTCATAGTTTGTGCAATTTCTTTGGTTTAATAGAAGAAAAAGTTAATAAAAGACTGGCTTTTAATGTCATGATTTGTGTCTATACAGGAGCCAATCGAAAAATTACAGCATAGAAAAGTTAAGTGTTAGTAGTTTTTTTTCTTCAACCATAACATATAAACTTCAAAGTTTCAAGCATTGTGATAAATACAACTTCTGAAACAAAAACTGGATCTTGTGAAATACTTTAATCCAGTCTGATAAAGTATTTTTATTTTTTCATGACTTATGGGTTTGAATTACGATTAAAAAAACATTTTCCCTCTGAAAAACAGAAAACCTTCTCAAGTAGATGTTGTGACCTGGCCTGATATTTGATGTAAACTAATATTCAATCACAAAACTGAGTATTTAATCAACTCAGAAATGCATCTCCAGTTTAAAGCAGGTTACCTGAGTCTTGGGGGGCACTGGCTTGATATTTGCCACGTTGCTGGAGAGCGGCAGGATGTTCAGCTGGTCGTCAATGACCACACAGTTTTTGCAGGATGCAAGAGACAGAATGAACCTACAAACAAATGAATACATAGATAAGAAAAGAAAACCGACTTAATTTTCATTCCATTGGTGAAATTTGCCCGTGAAAGCCTGTGAAGCGTCACCTCTCATTAAACCGTCCAACCACATCCTGATGAGCCTCAGTCCTGTAGCGAGAGTGCACGTCCTGGAAGAAAAACGGTCAAAGGTCACTTCGCTGACAGACTTGAGCCCGACGTGTGGATGTACAATAGAATAAAACCTCACCATGGTCATGGTGTACAGCTGCTTCAGAGAGTTCATGGTTCTCAGTAGGATGACCACAATACCTCCTCCTTCCACTGTTTCAACGGTTCTTGCCAAAAGGTTTGGCGTGAGAGCTTCAAAATCCTGCGCAGCACATCACACAACAGAAACAAAAGCTTGAAAAAAACTCCTCCCTACATCAACTAATTACAAAATCCTCAGTAAGCATTTAGTAGACGGAATATAATTTCTGTTAGAGACATGGGGTGTCAAACTTATTGTAGTTCCACTGCTATATAGTTTGAGTTCACCCGGGTAGGATCAGTATGGAAGTACCACAATGTCTTAAAAACAAAGACAACTGAAAATTGTCCCGTTGTTATAGTGCAATGCAACAAACATTTTTTTTTATATATATATCTAATGTAAACAAAACATGATGGATTTGAGCAAAAGCGATCACTTCTTAGATTGTAAGATCTCTGCTATATGCATGTTGTCAAGCTCAGCATCACACTATGAATTTGATGACAATTTTAATTTCGCAGCTAAAAATGTAACTAGTTTTCATTAAAGCATGTTGCTGAAATCCACTATTCAGTCATGGGTTGATAAATTGGGAATAGTTGTAATTATGACGAGTTTCAAAACACGGCATGACGTCTTACCCAACAACTTGAGATGCAGATCGTGTCGAGTCACTGCTTCACGGCCGCGGCAGTTAGACTCACCTGTAAGACGCACATGCCGAACGTGTTTCCTAGGATCTTGTGTGTCTCGTTGTAGTAACAGTAGCGGATGTTAGTTGCTGCCACGAAAAGCTCGAATGGGTCGTCCTGATTCAGATTGAGAGTTCCCGTCTTGATCTTCTTCTGAAGATGCTTCATGCGCTTCTTTCGATTGCTGTTTCAAACACATTTGACAGGTGGGAAGATTAAAACAAATTAACAAATTAAATCGGAAATACCGTTTGAGAATAAATATGTTAAATTAAATGTGAAGCCTAATAAATGGAAACCAGTAGTTTGATCGTTTACAGTGTTCTCAGTCCCACCCAACACCGGTAACTTTAAATCACTGGACACTTTGAAATCCCACCTTAAAACTTAATATTTATAAACAAGAATATTCATGTGAAACAGTGTTGGTCTACTGTAAATTATGAATGTTTTATTTTATGTTGTTACAATGTTTTGTTTTTCCAATGCTATTTTAATATGTGCACGGTTTATAGGGATCCAGGTTGTCCCGAAAAGCGCTGATAAATACAATTAAATATTATTATTAATCTAGTAATATAATATTACGAGATTTGCAGTATTCTTCAAAGTGCTTACTTGGGAGACATGTCTCGGGCTGTCAACGAAAATGTCAGAGTACAAGGTCTACTTGTGCTGTAACTTACAGTCTGTTAGTACATTTCTAAGCTGTATGGATGTGTGAAATGTTTGCGCCTCACCTGCTGAAGCCCAGGTCCTTCTTGTAGCACCACAGGACGGAGGGTCTCGCCCTCACAGCGGCTTTGGACAGCATGTGATGCAGGATGACCACCTGGACCACACACACAGGGTGGAATAGATGAATGCAGGGACAATCCAACATGAGTCATACGGGTCTGACAGATTACCTGGTCTCTCCCGCGATCTCCCACCACCACAAACATGGAGCGATGCTTCAGAGCGACGCCATTCTCGATCTGGACTCGAATCCGGTTGTCTACTTTCTTCCGTACGGTGGCCATCGTTTTTCCGTTATAAATTCCACAAGTTCCAGGTGTTTTGGTTGAAAGTTTCTACAAAAAAATACCCAACCAACTCAGCTCAGACGAGTTTACACCGCAGCCATCACGCTGTTGATACTCTCACGTGGAGACGACTGTTCATGGAGGACCCCATCGTGACGTCACTAGTACGCGACACTTCTGAAAAGTTACTGAAAAAAAATGTATTTCATAAATTGAAGAACGATATGATTACGGCTATAATTAATATAAATCATTGCAAGAATCAGGTTGTAAAAATAAAATGTTTCAGAAAAGCGATACAATTTGGAACAAGTAAAACTACGACTTCTTTTCCGCCTATTTCCACGTAGTTCAACTGATTGGACAGGAGATGGTGCCGTTTGACATTCAGACAGAATGCATGTGGTTTTCTGGCTGTACTTATTTTTGTCATCTTGCACTGCCTTATTTTAGGATTGAGAAATGTCGGAAGGTCCTTGTGAAGCTGATGCTCAACTTGTCATTCTCCATCAATTTGGGGTTCCCACAGCACAGCGTCACATACTTGTATTTGTATCATACATCTAATGTATATAAGACTGAAAAGAGTCATCTTCTGGCCTAAAAGGGGAAAACATTGGTCGACATTTTCAATGGAGTTTTCCAGACATTTTGGTGTAAAGGTTGATGAACAATTTAGTTATGACACTCACCATGAGGCTCCAGGTCTTTCTGTGTACTGTGTATTCTTAGGTGTATTTTTTCAAGGTAATTCAGTCACCTCCCACTGGCCATAAACACGCTGATGAGGTTAATAGGTAACCCTAAATTGTCAGTGTCTCAGTCCATCTCACCTCACAATGGAATCGAGTCTCGGACAAGGCCGTGAACTGTACAAAGTGGTATAGTGGACAAGTAGATGGATAATTCTATTTATTCTGAGAAATCATGAAACATCCACTTAGATGTGTGGGAAAATACCATGAAAAACACAAAAGTGAAATGTTCTACACCCAAACTACAGCGTGTTGCAAAATAAACTGTCTGCTTCTTTAAGCTCTTATATTTTCACTCATTAATAACCGTGAGCATATCTGAACATTTACAAACATTAACAAACCTGGACACTTTTCACTGAATCACCACTGAATAACCGTCGACCCCACACATTAAAAAGCATAGAAAATTTGAAAATCACACTCAGAGGACTCATTCACATCATTCATATCAGACCAAGAGCAATAGAGAAGATCACAAAACATTTACTAAACAAAAAAACTTGTCGACAAATGAACAAGTCGCAAACCCAGCCTCTTGAGTCGTCCAAAAATTTCTCTTGTGCGTCCTGGATTAAAATGAGTGACAATAACTGGTTTAATCTGAATGCCGACACGGAATAGTTGCAAGGAGAACCTCAATTCAAACAAAGTCGTAAAACTTCTTCACCCACCTCTTCTCTTTCATTCATAGAGGAGGGTCAGTCGGGACAATAAAATAGTCCGTTTCACTTCAGCCACCGAAGCTGCAAGACGGGTTTTCATGCAGCCCCACTGACAAAAATTGTGGATGGTACATAACTGATCCAATACAAAGATGTATACAATGAATACATGAATATACTATATACAAGGAGGTATACAAAATGAAAGTTGACTTCAGGGGGCACATACGGTCCAATTTCAGCTTGAGCTATTGCTATAAATGAAAGTCTTGCTTTGATGTGGTACGTGATGAAACTGTCCATAATTTGGCAAGATTGAACAATTGGTACTGAAAATGACTACAATCTCAACATAAAGTTAATTTTAATGAAACTTTCTGGGGCAAAATGAAGTGTAGCGTTAAAATAGCCCTCCTATAAATCTTACATAACCACCTTGCTCAGTGGTTTGTGGGGCTGGATTGGAGCCTTTTGTAGCCAGTTTATGTTTAACTGAAGTGAAACCTCACAGAAGCTGTCCACCCATTAAGGTATGTGAACAGTGAAAACCCCTCCATGCACGATGAACCTCGTCTGAGGTTTGACTGTACACATATTTTAGACGTCTTTGATCTCGAAAGTGACGGAGGTACCACCTGGACTAAGACTCATGGGGGATGTGGGAGGATTGTTGAGGCTGCATGAGTCACTAGAACCAGAAGCTTTAGTGTAAAACCCTATTTGCTTCATCTTAAAGATTAAATGTCTTTTGAAGTGCCAATTATATTCGATTTGGTGGAAAGTCACAAAAACAGCTCTTTTGCTCCTGGTGCAGCTACATGTGACGGCTGATGCGGTGATCCATTGAGTGACTTCAAGTAAATGTGTAGCAAAAACAACTCAAGGCTGAAGCACAGGTATGCAACACAACTTTACTGAAACTTTCGAAGCAACATCAATTTACAAACAAGAAAACGGGAGCTCCGTGAACCTGAAACGATTGTTTGAACCAAAATGACAGAAAAGAACTGAGAAAGGGGGTAAAACTCCCAAAGATTGGACCAGCAGTGGCAGGTGCATTTTTTTTTAATACAAAAAATAACTTATGAAATCTTTCAAGTTTACAAGAGTTTTGAAACACCTGGCTCCCTGTAAATCAATGATTGGATTTACAGCTTTGCTTGTGTTTTAACCTTTTAATGTTTTAACAGTTCCAAATACCAAAGTGGGCATTACTTTGATCAGGAAAAGTACCACTGATGAAGAAACAAACAAAAGAGGACATGACTGAGTTGGGGAAAATGCGTTTTGAGTTTTTGAGTTTTCAGTGTGGTGCAAGTTGAATCAGTCACAGTCTTCATGAAAGGCCTTCTCAGGATCGCATCGCTTGAGTGCTGCCTCTTGAAACTCCCCTCGGTCCCTGACCGGCTCCACGCTTGTAGTTTTGTTGGTAACCATCCTTCAGAAACAGAAGTTAAAAAAAAAGAAAAGATATTTAACAAATCACCCAAACACGCTGGTGACATTTAATCAACAAAAGGCAGAGAATGTTCCTGTCTTACCCTCTGATAATTCCCGTTGGAGTAATCCCGAGGTGTGCTGAACTGAGTCTGTCCATATCCAGAGTTTGGAGTGTTGGCAAAGGGGGGACGATAGCCATCATAGCCACCTAGCCATAACGAAGCTACAATTATTTTCACTCGACACTTGTACAAATATACAACACATGTAAATATATCAGGATGTACCACACGACTGCTTTAGAAACTAAACCACTGATTATCAAACTCTATAGTGCATCGAGCAGGTCATCGTTTTTTTAATTAGATTTTTGAAGTTACTATTTCTGCATTAATTCCTCTTTTTATGCAGGAAAGTCTGGTAAAGTTAAACAAGACCAAATTATCAATATCAAATATGTTGCATTATCACAATTTTCTGGGTCTTAGCTCATTTTTGGATAACAGCAGGTGCTGTATATATTGTGGTAAAGACTCATTGGTAGATATTAAATGGATTTTTCAACTACAGTTTAGAGAGGAGGGAGACAGAAACCCAAATACACATAAAAAAAACCCCCACACCAGTTAACATTAAGCTGCCACAAAAATACACTTTAGTGGTAGTGAAGTCACACACAAACTAATGGTTGGTGACCATAGTTAATCAGTAACTCACGCTGTCCTGAGAAACCAAAACACAGTGTTTGTCAGTGAAGTAAGAAATGAGAAAAGAGCAAGTGACTGCTAAAAACTGTGAAAGCTGTCTGCAAAAACAACAAAAACAAAACTGGAGATCCAGTAGAGCAGACATTTCATGTCATTATCTAAAATTGACAGTTTAAATTAGACTTTTGTTTTTTAAAGGTTGACTGGACTTGGACTGATCCTCCATACATGGTCACTGGCTGTTTGCTGTTTTTATAAATTGGGGTTGTACCAAGTTACCACAAAATAAGAGTACAGCATTAAAACCTCATAATGTAAATGATCAAAACGACGAGACTGTGCTGACGCTACAGTTACTATTAAAATCAGCTCTATCTCCCTGTTGTTTTCACTCACTTTTATGCCGAATAAATAGAACAAAAACAACTTCATTACGATGCATCATAAAAACAAGAGAATCATTCAAGGCTACTATCAAGTGCTTCACAGCTAATTCATGTACCAGGTGTTAAATATGTAACATTTCCAGTTCTTCTCGTTAAAACTTCAGAAAAACATAAATCCATCATCACGTACCTCTGAATCCGTTGGACGAGCCTCTGTAGCCGTTCATGAGCCCTCTGGCGTTGCGGGGTCCGCCTCGAGACATGCCTCTGCTGTTGTAGAAGGACTGAGCTTGCCTCCCGAAGCCCGGGCCCTGCTGAGGGGGCTGCTGATGGCCTCCTGGCTGCTCTTGCGAATGGAAGGCACCGACTACTAAAAGACACCCCCAAAACAAACTCAGGCCAATTTCCAGGCACAATCAAACGCGAGGCATTAAAATAACTGAACGTCAATGGAAGCAGGAAGGAATAATGCGCCCACCAGACTGCAGCTGTTCCGACTGCATCTCCGTCTGCTCCACAGGATGCTGCGATTGGCTGCTGAAGGCCTGGTTGTAGCTGTTTTGGTACTGGCTGGCCTGGTTCAAAGCCTCGGCCTCATTAGCCGGTGGGACGGGGGCATTAAGGTTGAACACCTGAGGGACAGACAAAGGCCACATTGTGGTGAAGCTAAAACTGGAGGAAAGGTCACAGGCTCGTTGGGCAACATCTTTCACCCACTCTTCTCCGGATTCTTCCACTCCATACCCATATAAATGCCATCTGACGCCAGAGCACTTAAGGTCTAAACAAGAAACTCCTCATCAAAGTCAATTGAGTTTGGACTCTGGCAGAACAGTTGGTTTCCTCTGCACGACAGGCCTGACACTCCAATTTGGAGTAAACACAGACTTTGATCACACTCCAGGATGGACGACAACATCTGCAGAGCTGCAATACAACCGAGAATGCTACGGCAATACAAGCCAATACATGCAAACATGCACCGCGCGCGCAAGAAAACACAACGGCATCAAGCATGGCAGATTTTTTGAGTCATGTTTAGCTGAAAAATATGACGTGGAGAAATCATTGTATGTAATTACCAAGCAAAGGAGATACACAAAAAAACATTTGGCTCATTTTTTTAAGCAAACATTTAGTGCAGAAAGTTCTATGCAGCAACTGACTCAAAACCACAAAATAAGATAAAAACCATTCAATGTTATTAGTGAATAAATATGTTAGTCTTGTCTGCACTCTGATATTGGTGTGACACACATTGGAAAATAAGATTTTGTTCTAAAAGTCAAATTATGGAACAAGGGAGAGGGAGAGGGAGAGAGAGCGAGAGAGCAAGAATCTGGATCCCATGTGGGGACACTTAAATGCTTTTTTTCTTTTTCCTACATATAACAGACACTGAATGATGCAACAAAGATGAGCCTGACATGCAAACATCAGTGGTTCAGGCATTTCATTCTATTTGATGCTCGCAAAAGTTGCCGTGTGAAGTTGAACAAAAAGGCAAAAACGATCATCATCATCATGTAAACAGGGACAAACAACAGCAGGCCGCCTGCCAGCATTTGTGCTTGGAAATACTTCAGAGTACTTCAAAATATTAAACGCTGAGTTTGCAAATGCATTGAATCACATTGTTATATGCAAAAGTCAATATTGGATGCAAACTTGGTGGTGTATTGGGCATTTCTTTTGCCGACTGTACTTTGATACAAGCACAGCTCCAAGAATTCCATGTGCTTTTGAACAGCATTACTTGCTTTAAATCGTAGCAGTTAAAGGAAGCATTTCTTAAAAAGCTCAAATTAAAAGTCAAAAGGATCCTTTTTCAGTATAAAGTGTTATTGTTAACCTGCAATTTGTAGCTATCCACCGATTCATAGCATTATTCTTTTGCAATCAGAAAATGTTGAGTGAACATGCTCTTCTTTCCAAACATGTGTTATGGGAGTGAGTGACGACTGATTTCATAACATGTGAAGGGATTCGGTGTCATCACAGCCTTACTGTCTGCATCGACTGGAATGGTGCTGCGTTGACATTGATGCCGCTGCTGTGAGGAGATTTGGAAACTGGCTGGAAAACCTGCGTCTGGGAGGCGGGAGGGAGCGCCGCGGAAGGTGGAGGCTGCTCCGTTGATAAGGACATCGACGTCTAACCATAGAAGGGGGAGGAGAATGCATGTGAAACTGCACTTTACCACACTGACACACTGTGTTTAGCAAACATGTTGTGTGCATGCATTTAACAACAGGCAATCAAAAATGAATTTTTGCTTTGTACTGAAAAATGAAAACTAGGCACAGGAAGCTAAACGTTTTCAATCCAAGCTGTTTTATTAAACTGCAGCATGGTTTACCTGGATGGGATCGATGGATTCTGTCGAGGGTCGGGGGTCTGGTGTGTGTGAAGTCTGATACATAGGGGGAGGTGTTGGGGAGACAATGGGGACCTGCAAACGGACGTGAGCAATAATTAAACATGGCCACGTGCAGCTTGAATCCTACTTGTCCGGATCTTGTACTCACTTGCGTAGGCTCAGGTTGGACAGGGACAGAGTTGGGTTGTGATAGCCGGGATTCAGGGTGAACTGAAACGGTTTCAACAATGTAATTCGGTCAACCACAATGTGAACTGAAAGACTTGCAGGCCACAGAGCACTTTTCAAAAAAAACATACCTGGAGGACACACCATCTGTGGTACGTCCATGCTCTGAGCAGGTTTCATGGGCTGTGCGGACACGATGGCGGGATCGATGGGCTGTCCATCATACTCCAACATGGAGTCCTGAAAACAGAAGTGATCAGTGCTACGCGACAACATCCGAAGCAAACAAAGAGTGCTTGGGGCTTGAACGCCTCACCTGCATAAAATTATATGTTCCCTGCATCTGTGCCATCAAGTCCTGCACCACCTGCTTCCTGACCAGGGGGTCAGTGGGCGATGCGGGAGATGCTAGGTTCATGGGGTGAGTCTCCAAGGCAACAGGGGGAGCTGCAGGCTGTACAGGCTGCTGCAAGGCGCTGACTGCCTGAGTGCAGAAAGAGAACACAGCAATGAAAAACCTGCAACAATCAAACAAGTGCCATTTTCCCCACTTATCCTTTAATTGGATTTCAGGTCACATCGTTCGAAATGAAACGTCACAGTACAAGTTGCCTTCCATTGTCGAAATACATTTCTTGTTGCCATGCAGACCAATTGTTGGCCCATGCTGTACAATGCAAATCCCAAGCTGTACTCCACTGATAAGAGATCGTATCAGAGCGGCGGTCAGAAATCCGCCTGCCAGCACTTACTGGATAACAAGCCTTTGTATGAATCAAGACACCTGTTAGAAATCCTCACCTGTCCTAAAAAGATTTTTATTGTTTAAGTGAGTTCAACAACAAAATGGTATATTTTTGAAACTTCAAAACAAACAGAACAGCAAACGAGTTACCACCTTCAATGTAAACACAAAGAAATGCAAGAGAACCATATAGAGGTTGTTGAGGAAACGGCTTGCTGATGATTTGACTGCTCCGATCACAACTACATGACTCGTGTTAAAAGCATCAGCAAGACTCGACTCAGGAATGGTCTGTATGCGTTTCTATTGTCAAAAATCCAGAAGATCAAATCTGTTGTCACATCAGCTAACTGGATACCGCACAACTGGTTTGCACGTCTTTGAAGAGATGCTGGTGCCAGATAACAGGAACAGATGCAAAAACAGAGAATAATCTATTCTTCAGTACACTGAATGTATTATTATTTCATCTATATTTCCACATCAAATGATTGTATGGAAACTTTCACTGATACAACTTGCTGATCATGTTGTAGCTTACATAAAAGCCACAACAACTGGGAGATTCTTTGTTAGGTTTGTTTGGACACAGGCGTTATTCATAGAGACGTAGGTCATGATGATCTGAAAAGATTTACAATGTGCTGTCAAACCTACTGACATGATGCACAGTAGAGTACGTAATAAACTTAAGAGTTCCAAAACCACATGCTGTGAGAGCATTTAAAAGGGGACAATTATCAGAGGGACTGATTAGAAAGATGCTTAGTGCTTCTTGTTCAATCCAACCGTTTACAGCCTTCGGGATGTAAGACACGGTTACATGAAAAGACTTTGGAAGAAGGAGGAAAAGTTGATGTGAATTTGAACATCACTACAGGTTACCTCTGTTTCCCTGGTCCAATCATCACCCTGCTCCTTCTCACTGCCGCTGTACGTGCTGTCTGGAATGAACTGCCTGTTTACAAACTGCAAGGGAGAAAATAAAAGGAAACTGGCTCAAAATTGCAAAATCAACAAATATAATCAAGACTTGGATTTTGCCTTTGCTCTCACCTCTGTCGTTTCCACTGAAATGGGCTCTGGGAATTCCTCAATTATTTCAGCTTCTGCAAGGAGAGAAATTTAGCCCCGATTCCTCAACCGATTACATTTTAATATAAGGTTTATGCAGCGTGAATAAAGGGAACAACCTGAACCTGGATCAGCAGTCTGCTCTTCTGCTTCTGACGATTCAGTCATTACTGCTGCCGCGACCGGCTCCTCCTCTTCCTCGTCCTCACACACTCCATTCTGGTGAGACGGAATCCGGTCAAAGTATCCACTCAGCAGAACCTGGTCCAAAGTCTCTCTCAGCACCTTGTCTAGCAGAGGGAGACCGTTGTCAGCATTTCATTCAACAATCAAGCAAATGAAGCACACATTTAACTTTCACAATCAAGTTTAAAACATTTTTCTTTTTTAATACAATTCTGAGACACCAAGCAAAGATTGGACTAAATAATGTGCAACAAAGGAGCACCTTGAAGAATTAAAACCACAATTGTACTTTGGATGGTGATTACTGTGATCCTTAGTACTTCAATAAATTATAATTCAACTAATATCTATAAACAGGCTATGGTGACTTGACTCCCACTGTCAGTGATGCAGGCTCTTTAAAGTGAAGATTACGTGCAGTCTTTTCTGTAATCACACACAATGATTTTATTTGCTTTTAAACTACACATTACACATATGACAGAGCCTAAATCTCCATTCTAATATCTTAAAATAGTATGTATCCAGCTCAATCAAACAAGATTTGTTTATAAAGAATGTCTTCACAATACAAGAGAGAAGTGTGTCATCACATTTTGATGTTAAAACACAATATATGACATTTGAGAGTAAACAAAGCAAGTTAGGAACCAGTAAGGAAGAACAATTAGGATTTTTGGTTTCACGTAACAATCCAAGGATGAAGTGAAAAAAAACCCTCTTCAATACAACCCTAAAATCCAAGCCAATGACTAACGTTTCTGTACATCACGGATTTGAAGCTTGTAAGTACAGCAATTAGGTTGACTCATGGCACAACTGTAAACTAGGTCAACAGTAGTCATGTGCCGATTGGTTATCCACAAGGAGCTCAAAGGAGTTAGATTATGTGTCCGATCTACCAAAGGTTGTGGGAAATGCTCGAAAATCTCCCAAATGAACCTTCAGTTTCACCATGTGACAACTGACTTTAGAAAGCTGACCGCATCTAACACTGTGATGTGCACCATGTCAGCTTCATGCATCCGTTTCTGAATGAAAACAAAGCTTAATATCATACATATCAACAGCACCAAAGCACTTTCTTAAAGACCTTTGTCAAAATAAAATAGCGATGCGAAACATAATTTCTATGGGACGATATATTAGGAGACCGTTGTCGTGCTCTGAATTTTCATTTCACCGTTGGGTTTGTGTAGAGTGCTTTTTATGGTTAGCTAACGAAGATGTTTTATGGGATGTCAACATTTGAATTTAGACACAGGTTTGCTGTCTGACGTTCTTTCACAGGTAAGACTCGACCACCAACACCGGACGGCATCAGTCAGGTGACCACTGGATGATCTGAAAACGGGTAAGACTGAACCAACTCTCGTCACCAGTATCTGAATATGGCTCCAGAGATCTGACCAGTGGGACCACAGGCGACGTGGCCGCTGGCACCCTGCCTCGCTGCTGAGTCAGGATAAGCCCACAACTCCCAGCCCCTCAGCAGAATGCAGCAGTGTGAAGCTTGAGGCCAGACCGCTGAGAATGCAGTAAGCCAATATACCCGAGCCCTGATTATTCACTTCACAGCACTGCACACATGCTGCATTACCAAAACACAGTGCACATGCAACATTAACATAAGACTGGCGAATGGCGGCTATAACTTTTGACAAGAAGGTACAGTTTTGAGCTTTTGCCATCTCGTAATATCTTACATCACGCTTAAATGAACGTATGTGACAGATCACTTATGGCCTGCCTCAACGTGACAGGAAGCTTCCTGATGACTGTGGTGTCAACAGCCATCTGATAAAATGTTCTGCCAACAATTTTCACCACCAGCTGGGCTTGTAAATAAAGCCAGTTTGCCTTGAATAATGAAACCGTTATATAAACGTAGTCTTGCTATAAAATGTAGTATGTTTACAACTGACTTTTTTTTCTTTCTTTTTTTAAAAGCCAATCAATCAAATACTTAAATTGTAAGATAATTGTTTCGTGACTGGCATTTAAAGTGGCAATCAACAGCAAGAAGAGAAAAACAATATTACAATATGAAAGGTTCAGGTTCACATGTTTACGGCAGCTGATTTAGTACGTGAGAAAATGTCTCACTCTTTTGGTGCAAAAGTGCTAGATTTATCAAGTTAATCCTGAGGATATTTCACCAAAGCTTTAAATATCATCCACATTTCCATGACATGAAATAGTCCAAGCTAAATTTGACTTACATGTGGTTCCAACAACCGCCTTGTCTTTTCCTTCTAACAGGTCCCACAGGTGCACAGACGCATCCTCATACTGGTCAACCAACCTGAAAGACGAAGTATATCACTTTAAGACTCTTCATTAATCAGTAACCTCTTGTATTGTTTAGCTACCAAGACATCTACAACATTGGTGTCATTTATGCTTTAGTGTTGAATCTCCATACACCTTGACCGGTGCAACAAGACGTAAATAATTTACTTTTTAAACGAGAGACACTGATGGAGCCGATAAAGAGTTAGAATGGAAACTACAGTAGTAAATGTAATTTAACTGAATTTACAACAAGCCACTTAAAAGGGATTGACAGCAAATGAAAGGAGAAAAAAACAGCTACAGTAAAGAAGACCAATGCTTTGGCTCAGTTAGCACGGACTGCCTCTCAATCTGTGGGTTGCAGGCTTGTTCCCCCATCAGTCCGCATGTTGAAGTGTCTCTGAGCAAAACACCGAATCCCAAATTTCTCCCAATGGATGGACTTGAGACCCTTGCATGGCAGCTGCCTCATTTGAATGTGACTAACACTGTCATTGGCGTGCTTTGGGGGTGGCTAATCAGTGGAAAACACTACACAAGTGAAATCAATTTATCTTAGAATAAATGTGATGAATTTGAGTTTTTTGGGTGTTCATCACACTAACAAAATACAAAGGTATGATCGGTAGCAAATCTTTGTTGGAGCCAAGAGCATAAACTTTATAATTGTGTTAAATAGAAGCATTCGAGCTACCTGATGTTTTGGTCACGGTCTGGCCCAACTAACTTGTAAAACTCATCAAAAGCAACAAGATCTTCATCCGTTAGCAGTGGCGAGCCACTGACTCCTTGCTTAAGGTCTTGCCGCACAGTGTCCTCTCCCAGTCGGTCCAGCAAGAACTGCAGCTCCAGAACCGTCTTCAGCCTCCGCTGCTCTGACTCGTCTCGCTGCAGCTGCTCCCGCCGTGCAGACTTCTTTACCACCTTCTGAATCTAAAGAAAAAGGGAAGTTACTGCTAAGCATTACAGACACAACTCTGAAAGCTCATGGGGATGGGGTCGCCTTACATCTTGTCCCAATGCAATGAAAGTCTTCTGCAACTCTCGCGCAAATTCCAAGTTATTCATGATTTCCTGGAATTTTGAGAGGGCTTCCTAAAAAGATTTTTTTTTAAAAAGAAAGAAAGAAAAAAAGATTCACATATTTTAAAGTAAGAATTTCAGGATCACAAATTAAAAAAACATTGACGGCTTGTATACACCCACCAGCTGATCCTGATTGAGACCCTCTCCTTTATCCTTCCTCACTTGATAATCATCCAGTTTGCTCTGTAATAAAAAAACATCAAAAAATGAAGGACTAGTCTCAGGTTTTATCACACCAAGCAAAGTAACCCATGTTATCAGGATGTCTGAGTAGTCTCTTCACCAATACACAGCCTCAAATTAAAACAGAGTTGTTAGAAAATGTGGAACAACTTCCTGCAAGAAATTCACACCTTTTTCTTTTCCATGTTGCGAACTTTCTTGTCGATGACACACAGCACTTGTTTTAAGACGTCAGACTGTCCACCTAGTGCAAAATTGCCCATTAACCCTGGAGCGGATCCCACATCTGGGCTGGCAGATTGCACTGTCATGTTTGAATTCATTGCAGAGGGCATCTGAAAATAAAATAGTGAAGAACATAACTGTGCAGACAGTAAATGGATGTTTTCATTAATAAAGCATTCATAATCAGAAAGTGAACAAAACATTACTCATCAAAATATGCAGACCTGTCAAAATCATTAAAGAAATTTGACTCGAAGCAAATTATGGCTGCATGACGACAACTGACCTCACCGTTAAGGGGATTATGAATTCAGCTGTTGGCTGACGATTGTTCTCAGAATTATTTGAATTAAATAATTGAAATAGAATGTGTGAAATAACACATGACATAGTTTGGCTAATTATCGGTGCAGATGCACGTTTAACAATAGCATCATTGTACACAACAGTAACTCATCCTCAGTGGCCCTGACTCAGCTCTTATCAACACACAATCCCTGATCTCGTATTACAGGTTACTGAAGCTATTCCGGGAAATCATAGACAGCTAGTTTTTACATTCAAAGTCGAGCGAGCTTGACTAAGAAACACTAACTAGTAGTAGTTTCAGCTCAAGTCAGACTGGCCAGTTCAAGATAACACAGCACTGAATAAACTCTTGGCTCAGATCAACTTTTAGTAGAAGGGATGGGCATGTGGTGCTATTATATGAAAACTGTAAACACATTGGGCTAAAGGAGTGTGATCAGTCTCAATGGAAATATGTGTAGTATCGAGGTGAGATGTAGTCATAGTATAAGCAACACAATACAGGCAAATGTCAAGGCACTTGTGGTATTCATCTGAATGGAAAGCAAAAATAGAACATAAATAAAATGGCTATTGGACTGTACTACAATAGACGTGCTTGTCAAGCATCTTAACTGTGCACTTAGCAGCTGCTAACTTTCGTCTCAATTGACTGAACGGGATTGAAGAGGTTTGGTGGCGCTCCATGCTTTAATCGACAATACAATCAATGCCTAACCAAAGCTATATCTGTATCTCTTGTTCCCGGGTGTGTGGCCGTGCACTGCCATAACGGGACGGCCGGCTGTCCAGTGTAACATCGGAGCATCGAGCACCGGCCGCACCACCGTTAGCACACACCTCTGACTTAGCATCTCCAAGCTACACTAACGCGTGCTAGCAAGTCGCCGGCCGGCTGAGCCGTTACCTTGGCACTAAGGAGCCCACATTCACCCACCTTGATGCTATAAATCCACAGAGGAGCTGGCTAGCGAAATATAGGAAAGGTGAAGTTGTTATTTTGGTTGTGTTGCTTTAATTTCTCTTTTTCTCGAGTGTGGGATCCGCCCCGCCGGCCTCACCGACAACTGAGACTGTTCGAAAGACGGAGGAACTCTTTATAAAGGCGAATATCCATTTTTAGCCACCTACGCACTGCCTGAATAAATAAATGACAGAAATAAATGTTAAAAATTTATAGTTTTTATTTGAAACCACATTGAACACCAGAAAACCAAATGAAAGTGTATTTTTTATATACATTTGCTGTAGATAATTTTAATTAAATTGTTGGAAGTTGTTATTTATATTCAGGCACTATTGTAAACAGCCTCCTCTCAGAAAATCTGCACAATCATTAGCTTTGATTAGGCTGCTATGTGATGGACCCCAAGTGGCCGTATAAGCTGCCATGTTGGATGAGGACTTGCGTTTCCTCCAGTGTCTTTATTAGAGGAAGTCAACACAACTAAAGATAAATCAAACAAATAATACGTAGATCTTTTAGAGTTTGTGCAAAAAGTGACACACTAAGTAATTAATTATGTTTCACAGATTTCAAACAACAAGCTCCCAAACATAAAATTCTTGATATTAGCTCCCAGCCAAATTCATGTTCCAATAATTAATCAATTGATGGTTTACCCAGCCTTTTGCTATCACAAATCTTGCCAAGTCTCGTCTAATATAGCTCCTGGCTATGTTTGTATTCAAGTTTCATCCTAATCTTAATTGCAATACAATGTTATAAATGACCACACACAAGCAAATTTGTTCAATCTTACATGCCAAATTAAATTGTATGTAATATTGTGAGCTCTGGTCCTCTATTGAGACCACACATTATTTCTCCCAGCATAAATTAAGGATGACTAATAGAAATTACGTCAACTTTATCCACAAGAAGCAATCCTAAAATACCCGTATAGACCTTTGTCCGTATCCTCGAAGTGTCTCAGAGTCCTCTCAGAGAGCTCCTAACATAGCCTAAAAATTCATAGCAAGGAATCTTAGCATAAAAGTGATTCAGGAAGTTTCTAAGAGCAACTCTGAGTAAGGAGTAGACAGAAACTTTTATCTTAGTGAGGAGGTGTGGTTGAAATCGTTGCTATGTATAACGCAGTCTGCTCAAAGTTGTGATTGGTTGTTAGAGAAAGGAAGAAAGAAAAATTACTCTGTGCTCCTTGTAATGAATGGAGAGTAGAATTAACCAATCAAATATCTTACCTGTAATTATTAAAAATTTATTTGTCATGATGATGAAACTCAGAAAAATTTAATTAATTTGTACACAGCTTAAAAATAATTGCACTTACCTTGTCCACATCCTGATTATTATATTAATTAATTTATTGTTATGTTTTCTGTCCATGCTGCTTATTTTTACCACTTAATGTATTTGATATTTGTGGTGGACGTGAACGCAGCTGTCACCAATTCTTGTGATTGGTGGAGCTCTTATAAAAAAAGATTTGATTTGGCAGAATGATGAAAATAACAAATGGAATGGATACCAAAAACAGAACTAGAAAGCCCTGTTAGCTCATCCCCGATGAAGTTGATCACAAACATTATCCATGCATGATCAAGCCGGTAGCATGTCATTAAATCAACGGAAAACATGTTTCCTTTCTCTTTGTCTTTACACCATCTGGTCTGTTTTAGAAACTCTTAGGCTTCTTAAAAGTCTGCCTCGCTCCTTTAAACGGTTTTCCAGCTTCAGAGCTTAACATGCTTTGTGAATTACTTTAATCATAGTAAGGGAAAATTCTAAGAAAAATCTTAAAATTTAAGGAATTCTAAGACTTTTTTAAATGTGACATCACTCATAGTTACTTTTAGCCTGAGGATGCTTTGTGAATATGGGCACTGGCATATATTTGGCCCCTCCCACAGTGGCCATTGTACTCATAAATTATACTCTTGATACCATGCCACATACTGCAGCCTTTCAGAGGAATCCACTACAGTGTAAACTGTGATTGGGTTTTTGAAACATTGCTCTCCTGAAGTGTGTCCCATTCTTTTGGTGTAGCTTACACTGCAATTAGATACATCGTATCCACATTTAAGCTATGCTTGATATTTTAACCCAGATCTTTAGGCAGACTGGCTGGGAAAAAAAGGCAGCTGCCTTCCTTATATAAATGGCTTCCATAACCTTGGCAGTCCTGTTCAGAGCAATTTAATGTGCTTGACCAAGTTTCCTGTTCAGTGGAGTTAAACAATGAAAGCATAAATCAGCAACAAGTCTGGCTTCCTCCCACCTTAGGTGGTCAGCTGAGATCTCACATTTAAACAGCTCAGTGGAGTCAGGGAGTTATAGGTTAGTCTGAGTGATCTTTAGCCGAGCAAGTAAAGAATGTTTGACCTTGGACTTCTATATGATGACTTTCGATGATGAGGCAGTGATGAAAGCTGTGGGCACTGTGGACTTTGACTCTGGTAACCCTGTTCATGGTTGAATGAAGGGTCTCTTGTGAGTTGACCAGTTGCCTGTCACTAAGATACTTGATTTTTTTAAAGGACCTGCACTGGTCGATTTCATGTAATGGCTGAAGCTGGTGTGTTAAGACAACAGTGAGGTCTTACAATTTCTACCTTGGCCCGTCACTTTTTGATGGCCAGATTACAGCTTTTCAGCCTGTTCAGCACAAGTTCAGAAACTATGGAGTGCTCACTCTGGTCATCTGTTCAGGGCCACAGATCAGTCAAGTCAGCTGTGATCTCTATGTTGCTCCAGCTCAACAAGTGTAGGAGATGGTTTGACTTCACTTGTAGAGGTGGTTTAGTTCCATTTCATGGTCCACCATCCATTTAATTAAGTTCATTTAATTAAGCAGGCATGTTTTGTTGTGGTGGCTGAAGCTCAGCTCTCCTCCTGTGAAGCTCCTTTAATTGAGACAGGCATGCTGACGTGAGGAGTATAACTGGCTCTCTGTATTGAGTGAATGGCATAGTCATGGCACATGGCCTTCCTGCATTCCATTGTCATTTGTTTTCTCATGAAACAAATCTTGACACTAAAAGCATCGGATATTATGATAAGATTGAAGATCAGAAAGAGTCATTACTGTTCTTATGAAGAAATTCGAATCAGAAAAAATCATTACTATGTTTGGGAGTGAACAGGGAGAGCTAACTACAGATCAATTGAAAAGGATTTAAGACCACTTCAGCTCCCCACAAAAAAAAAGTTAATACTCCTGTGAATATTGTTGTTGCTTTTGACAAAAGTATTATAAAGTGGGTGATTACCGGTATTTTTTTTCTTCCAATTTGCAGTAATTTAAAACATGGGTAAACAGATGCATTGACCCTACAAGACCGATATATTCAAATATAAAGATTATAAATATCCTTCAATGAATCAAAAGCTAACTTTGATATGACACAAACACTTGTTCTTGCAACTTTTTACAGATTTATCCAGGCAAAAATCTGAAGTTTAATCAACGTATACCGATACAGCAGTCCAGTTCGTCATCTCTGAAACTCCACGTCGTTCTCTTTCTCGAATTCTTGTCTGCAGCGCCTCCACAGCAGGCTGCGGAATCTAACAGTGCTCTTCGTATCGTCTCTCATTTGGAAATTTAACTGTGAATCAAAGACAGAGTTTGAGTTGACGAGAAGAAGTGAACCGCACTTAACACATTTCTTAAAGCACTAATTTTCCCAGCTTGTGCAAGATGGTGATTCCAGACAACTGGTCTAAAACTGTATTTTTTTTTCTTTCATTCAGGACAAAGAAAGTGAGCAGACCAACAACAACATGTGCATTTCTTCAATCAACTTTCTGTCACCTGAGCCAAAAATGAATAAATTATGCTTACAGTGGCAAGGTAGCTGCACATCTTTGCAGAGGTGATGTCGAAACTGGGCTCAGCGATGGCCTTCTGCAACACCAGGTTGACAACACCTCTCAGTCTTTCCTCCGTGTTTATTTCCAGAGCAGTCACCTGTTGCATCAGACGGTCGAATTTCTCTGGGGTCATTTTGTTTAGGACACCGCACACTTTCCTGAGGAGCTCCTGGGGGGAAATGAATTATAAAAAAAATGCTTAATAACTGAGATCATCATTTAATTAGCATGCTTACATGCACACCCAGTGATTTCTGGAGTTATCAGATTATTAACTCATCATGTAACCATAATGTAATGTGCTCTATCAGACATGGTGGTTGTCTGATAAGGAGTCATTTGCTTTGGGCTATTGTGGATGAAGCTCTTTCATTAAACACATTGTATTCAGGAATATTAGTGTGGTGTAGGTAGTATGTTTCTCTTGTGAAATTTTGCCAATACCTCTGTGTTCTGAGGTTCAGCATCAGCTGCAGGGCCCTGCCTCGTCATGCCGGGCTTCCAAGTGTTTTGAGATTTTTTGAGCTGAACATCATTTGCAGAAAAAAATGTCCAGGATAATCCTCCTCGGTGGAGTCCGTAAAGATCCACTGTTCATTCCCTGCGAAGGCAACAGGAAGACAGACTACACACTCAATGCACTCAAATAAAAGGGACAATGAAACAAATTTGAAGTAGATGTTTGGTTTATTCCTTGAGTCATAATATAATGAATCTAATTAATCTCTACATAAGTGGACAGAATTAGGACCACTCATCAGGGGAACATAAAAAAAAAAAAAAATGTTTCTACGTTTTTTTTTCATCGTGCTCTTGGAGAAAAAAATTCAAAATATAATGTTGAGATGTGTTTTTTGAGCAAGAAGGCATTTATTTTATCTTCTATTTTTTCCCCCTTGCGTGGCCCTAATACACACTGTGAAGTGTGATTTCTCCTGAACAACTATTGAATATATATATAAAAATACCGGTAATATAATAATAAAGAACAAAAAAGAATCTATATATGTATAATATCTATATCTGTGTAGTGCACCATCTGCTTCTCCATCATATATTTGTGTGTGTGTGTGTGTGTGTGTGTGTGTGGTTTTATCACAAAAACAATAATCAGTGGGGGGGGGTGTTGCTATGGGCAAAGTGGGCAGCTGCCCAGCACGGAAAACCAGCCAGGTCCGCCACTGGTAATTGTAAATGTATCTCTGACAATGAAAAAAGGGAGCATCCTATAACCGATACACTCATGTAATCCGATACAGTTGTTTTCATGGAAACTGAAATGCACATTTAAAACAGGAGACCATGACTGCTGTCAGCTTCAGTCCAGAACTGCTTGTTTGTTTGTTTTTTTTTTGTTACAGTAGGTGGCAGTAAAGTTCAGCAATGTGATCAACATCAAAACATGGACAGTGCACTCGTCCAGATGAAGGTCATGCTATGACATGCTACCGATTTGAAGTATGTGGACATGGATACTTTCTTTCCTCAAGAAAATCAAATAATTAAAGTCAAGTTATTCTTTCTCCATTCCAAACAGCAGAAATGCACACCAAATCAGGAGACATTTATCTGCATCATTTATTGTAGAAACTGTTCTGATATCTGAAAAGTGCCCAGGTATGTCCCTCTCTTTGTACCCAACATGATTTCAGGGTCTTTTAGAAGGGGAACTGGGAGACCAGAGCACGAGAAAGAATGTACCACCAGCTCTCTTTTGTTTTGCCAAATACAGGAAGCAGTTAACATGGCTGCACAGCCTTTTGATTGCACTGTTCCACTGAAAGTGTTTTCTTTTAGGGATAATACTGATTATGGGAGGTTCCCAGGGGTGAATGAAGCTCCCTTTCAACGAGTGACTCATTTCCGCAGCCTGCTGTATTTCAATCAGGCAACAGCCGAGCAGCCGTTTTCCAGAACCACAGCAGGGTGTGCGCTCACCTGACCTCTGATCTCTACTGCAAAAACCTTTTCTGGGTTAAATGCACTACTTCCTCAGTTTTCTGCCTTTGTTGACAACAACATCTCGGTAGGTTTACTTGAGGCTCTGGAAATTGTAATAGCAAGTAAATAGCCTGCATTTCATTTAAGATTGTGCAGAAAGTGGTTGATTTGTGCTCTTGCTGGTCCATAGTCAGCGTTATCTGAATGTCAACATTATTCTGTACCTCAGGAAATGGCTCTGCGAGCATATTCCGACGTCGATCACGACGTTTAGACAATCCATTTTTTTGTTTCAGTCATCTTTGTTAGTTTGACTCTCATACTTGTACCATATGCGAGGCAACCTTTCAATATTTTTTGGAGGTGATGGTAATAACCCGACAGCTGCTGATGGATCTTTCGGTTAACTTTACTGATCGCTTGAGTGCTGATAGTATTTCCAGCTGGCCTCAAAATCCACTTTGTTTTCAACTCCACAATGCTCTCAGAACGAAGCAGGCAAAACAGGAAGTTGGACATGAGTGACACCACTTCCCTGAAGTTGGTCTCCATTCTTAACCATTTGCTACCCAAAGCGCCCTGCAGACCGGAATAAGAGCAAAAACGGATCAAAGTGCATCAACTTTACAAAGCAGCGAAGTTAAAGATGCAGTGCTTGAAAATATTTCATGTGCGTGTTTCTGCTGTAACAAGAATGTGACGCATGACACACTACAGGAAGCGCATCTCATTTTGATATCAACCAGGGCTTTAAAACACTGATAAGAGTTTTACAGGCTGATGGCAACATGTTGTTAGAGGTTTGATGTTTCTGCTATGGTGTCAAACCATCTGGAGTTGCTGATCTATCTGGGAAACCATGTGAGAGGTGCCATCGTGTAGGGGGGGGGGGGGGTTTGAGGGGGGATAGGAAGTGAATTCAATGTGCACCCCATGACCCCCCCCCGAGGACATTATTTCTGCATGCCAGTTGCACATCCTCTGGGCTTTTTCAGTTGACTCCACAGGAAGTAGTGGATGACTTTTTGTCATCTGTCTCTCGCTCTCTCTCACACGCACGCGCACGCGCACACGCACACGCACACACACACACACACACACACATTTTTTATGAACAATGCCAGACTACATTTCTGAGATAAGGGTGATAGTTCAAATAAATGTTTGTCTATGAAAACATGAACTCAGAAATTCATAATTGATATAGCAAAGAATCATTGGTGTTTACACGTTTCTGCTTTGTATGCAAGTGGTCCCATCAAAGCTGAGTGATTGTGAAAGTTAATATTCCGTTACTGTAAACATTTTATTTCAAAGACATTTTTTCAATCATTTATCTGTGAGATTTTAGTGTGATATAAGTGTGGTATTTTTATTTACTTCAGACTAACAGAGGCCCTTGGGCCCCCTGTACTGTGTGTTATAAAAAAAAGCAAAAAACAAAAAAACCAGTAGTTAAAATCTCATTGTTGAAATGCTGTTCATGTGAAGGATTTGTAGTTCGAGCTTTATCTTTGTCAAGCTGCACTGTCTTCTTTGTTGCTGGCACACAGCAGTGCCACGTTCACCTTGCTCCTGGGCATTCTCAGCTTGGTATTCATCCAGTGGGCCTACCGAGTCCAACAACTGTGTGTATCCCTGGGACGCTTACAGGCTACATCTCGAGTTTCTATGCGATCTCTCCACTACATCTGGCTGAGGAGCCAGCTCTGGCTGTGGGAGTTGAGGTGCTTTATCTCTCTGCCCAGTCCAACTGCTGCCTGTGTCACTCCCTCCTGCAGGCAGCCTCACAGCACTGGCAGTAGATAAGAGAAGGGCCCACAGCAGCTCTGGTTTGAAAGAGAAATACACTGAACTATGTGAAAATATCACTGCATTAATTCCACAGAGAGACAGTCTTCAAAACATCCTATTTGGAGACCTCTCTTTGTACAGTCGAGCGTTCAGTCGGTGTGATCCACATAGTAATAATGTCTCTCTAATTTGAACAATAATACATTTATTTGAAATCACGTACTACAATTTGACTTAAAAAAAACAACAATCTAATTTAAAATGTGATGCAATTTTGTATCTTAATATTTTATCGATAAATTCAAGAAATGTTTGTTCTACATGATAACAAAGAATGTATAGTTTAGAGACATTGTGCATGTCTGAATGGGCCCAATCAGCCATGAAACTGAAGAAAGTGAATGAAGAGCCAACAAAAGGCAATGACTCAAAAGAAAATTCAATTGAATCAACCTAATCAATATCAATGATGAAAAAAGTTTTGAAAGTCCCCCAAAACACAATGTTTAACTAAATACTCCTACCTTCCAATGCTAAGATTGTCTTTCAAAAATGGTATTTCACACCTGACAATTCTCAATTTATGTCTTACAAGTTGCCTATAACCAGACATTACTGCAAATACTGCCACAACTTATATTTAAGAAGAATGTTGGGTACTTGCAGTATTTAGTCATACTCGAGCACAAATACACAATATTAAATCTACTTTGCTGCTTTCAAATCATAATATAGTTTTATTGTTATGTTTGGAATCTGCATATAACCATCATGCAACTTGTATGTACTTTGTCATTTGTAAGAGAAATGTGCTTCAAATGTAGATATACAGAGGCACTTAACTACGACTTTAGATAGTTTCAGAGACGAGTATACTTTCGCTTGTAACTGAGTACAGTATAGCGTGTTGTAGTTAGTTGTATAAGCAGTCATTTGTCATGCTCTTCCCATCTCTTTCATGAAATTGAATGTCAAGCAATTAGTTGCCACAACACAATTCATACAGGTCTTGTTCCTTCTTGGTGGCTGTGGTCTAATTATCAGAATAAAAAAAGAAAAAAAAAAACACACACACACACACAGGGCCATTCTGTCCTAATAATACCCTGCCAGTCTTTATCTATTGTCCCATCAGCACCGTGGCGAAACAAAGCGTATAATGAACTCATTAGTCTCAGTCACGACCTGCGGCTCCCCGCCTGGCAGGGCAGCATGCGCTGTGTTAAGCTGTCGCTTTAAGACCGATTTCCCCCCATTGTTAAACAGTCGTGAGCAGGAAGAGGGAAACGAAAGCAGAGATCGAGGGGGGCCCGACGTATTTAAACACGATGCCGCTGCCGCCGCACAATAACTGCAGCCGCGGCTTCATGTGGAGGAGCGCGCCTGCAGAAAGACGCACTTCAGAAAGACGCACAGGCGCGTGACCTTCTGATCGCATCGGAGCGGTTTGATAACGCCCTCAAAGCTTGATGAGAGAAAGAGAGAGGGAGAGAGAAACACACTTGAAATACATGGAAGTGTCACCGCGCGTTATTGCCTCAGGAAATGATGACAGCGTCCTCCATCATCGCTCAGCTTAACATTTCTTGCCTTTCGGCCATTTCGACTGGACTCAGTACGATCTGTGGTGGGAGCAGGTGCAGACCGCTTCACAGGTAGAACTGCTGGCTGTGGACTCTCATCTGCCTCCAGCTGGACGCAGTGTTTCAAGAATGACATCCACTATCGAGAGGAAGACACTGGAGGCCAACGAGTAAGTAGAATTAAAAAAATACGCCGAAATGTTATTGAAGTGGCTGTCAGACATCCCCGCGCGTAAAAAGATACTGCAGTTTATCTGGGATTCCAAGTGTTCTCCTGCAAGTTGGAAATTATTCAGACACTAAGTTGAGTGTGAAAAGGGACATTAAATGAGCTTTTGTCACACGAAAGTCCCAGTCAAGAGCAGACAGAGATAACATTGTTTAAGTCACTTCACTGTTTATGGCTACTTTTATTGGTTTCGCATTAAATGTCTAAACACACTCGTCTTGAGGTGATCACTGCTCTGCGTGTTTTATGTGTCTCTGCTCAATCATGGATATTAATACAGCGTCAGCATAACTTCATAACAACACTGACAAGTAAACCGGGTGTGTTGAGGTGGTGGTGGGGGGCTTTTGCAGGGTTCACAATTACAATTAATTACGCCTTTTCTTTGGACATCCTAAATCTGATGGCTCCCTCAGGTGGACAGGAACAAAATACAATGAAAAAAGTAAGAGATCAAAGAAGATACATATTATAGGTTATCTTGTTATCTTCACAACATCTGGGAGAACTCAGCGGGGATGCAGTCCTGTTCACCTCCCTCATCTCTTCACGTAAACACACACTTATTTATGTTTAGATCACAGTTAAGTAGTGTTCACACCATTACTCCAAAGATCACTTATTCTTTGAAACACTAAAAGTAGCTCATAAAACACTGGCAGATTGTTTGGAGCCATTTTAATCCGCTGCAGAATTAATTTGGAACAATCTGACCCCTTTCTGCTGTTATGTGGTGCATCGTCTCACCTGAATCCTTTTCACATTGCTGTAACAATGCTAAACTCTGGAAACAAAATCTATGCAAGATGTTTCAGAATGCATTTAAGTGTATAAAATCAAATTATATTATTCATTAATTGATATTTCACTTTATTTGGAAACTACTCAATTGGGAGCGTACAATTATTTAGGCAATATGGACATTTCCAGTCTTGGGGTTAGCACTTCAAAAAGCCCTTCATTTTGGATGAAACTAGCACTAATAATGCCTCCTTAGACGTTTAATACTAAAAGTATGGATCAAACACCTGAGGAAATCTTTGGTTAATTCACCGTTGAAGAAAACACGCTGTCTCCTCTCTAGGGAGCCAGTGGATGAGGTCCTCCAGATGCCACCGTCTCTGCTGACATGTGGTGGGTGTCAGCAGAGCATCGGGGACAGATTTTTCCTGAAGGCCATTGAGCAGTACTGGCATGAGGACTGCCTGAGCTGCGACCTGTGCGGGTGCCGGCTGGGCGAGGTGGGCCGTCGTCTCTACTACAAGCTAGGAAGAAAACTGTGTCGGAGAGATTATCTCAGGTTGGTTCACTTGACGTTATGTCCTGACACTGTCCTCTGGAGTCCTGAAATTAATTTTTTCAATTGTATTTTTTTTTTTTGCACTTGTCACAACATAGCCATAATACTTAATTATTTAATTAATGATTAAAATATAGATAAAAAATACAATAATTCCATGCCAGAAAGCATAGGCAGCAAAGGAAAGGAAAATCTTAATCGGAAGGAAACCGACAACAAAATTAGACGTAGAGGTGGAGATTTCATCTTTGTTTGGTTTTGGGATAGGGATAGCAGGAGAGAAGAAGATAGAAAGCAAACCAAAAAAAAAAAGAAAAAGAAATTGACATTGGACTGTAATCCACATGCTGCAGATGTGGTAGGGGCAGGAGGCACAGATCACAAACGTCCAGTTCCACAATCTTAAATCCCTGCAAGGTGGTAAAGGAAGCACAGATTACTCGCCAAGAGAGGAGAGAAACTCGGCTTTCTCAAGAAGGTCTGTCGAAACAGCAGCTTAACTTGAGAATGGCCCAAATCACTCTATCAGAGACTGTACGAGTATCACAAGCTATGGTTATCATGCAAGAAGGCCATGAATTAGTTCATGTTAGAGGATCTGAAAGAAAAATCCCAAATTCTCAGTAGTGCTCATATCTTTTTATTTATTATCAATTTTTATAAACTACACAAAAACAGATTTGTATTTGGGCTTGCATGCAGGGTAGCCAAAAACATTTTGGGGAATGTAAAATACAAAATCCCCAACTACTCTAATATATTTATGTGTATTTTACTCTCTGCTGGATATTTTTTATTTAATAGTCAGAATGTGTTGCACTGAGGGTACACTGAGAAGAAGTTGGCCATTTCTTAATTAAGTTATTTAGCTTAAGTCCACGACTACTGTCACTAGTACAACTGCAGTTACTCCGTAAATACTGTGTTATTGAAAGCATTTTGTGGCAAAAATGGTTATGTGCATGCATATAATAATGCTCAGCAACAACTATCCAAGTCCTCCTTGATTGGAAAAGTTAACCTCAATTCATTTATGTATTTTGATTACATCAGGAAGTTAAAAATTCTTATATATCCTATTGTTAGCAGAGCTTTGCTACAATTGGATCATCTGGCCATGAGGATTTAAAATGATTGAATTTGCCCAACTGTGTTGCTGATGACCTAATGTACCCACATTTTTAAGTTATGTAGAAATACCACTTGCTGAAAAATATAAGCTTTACAGTTCTGCTGATGTTAATACAGGATTTGTAAGAAGCATTATTTACCCTTGGCCAAGGTACAGGTGTACAGCACTTTCAAAATTATGTTGATGACCACTTTTAGAGCTTCATGGATGTCTTCTTTTTCTCTTCTATAAGATGTTATTATTCTCTCTCCGACTCAGGCTGTTTGGTCAGGACGGTCTTTGTGCATCCTGTGAGAAGAGGATCCGGGCATTCGAGATGACGATGCGTGTGCGAGACAAAGTTTACCATCTGGAGTGCTTCAAGTGCGCCGCTTGCCAGAAGCATTTTTGTGTGGGTGATCGCTACCTTCTCATCAACTCCGACATTGTGTGTGAACAGGACATCTTTGAGTGGACCAAGCTCAATAACAACACTATAGTTTAGAAGAATCTCTTTTTGGCTGAATAATGAAGCTGCCCCCCCCACCCCCCCACCCCCACCCCAGACTTTAAAGAGAGTGCAGCATTGACGAACAATGTGTCGCACATGCAGGCTTTATCATGAAAGTGACATTCATATGGAATCGTTTAAATACAAAAAAGAAAGTTACATCCCTGCGATTTCTTCGTCTGAAGACAAATGAAGACTGCACCAGCAATATCGTTACTTTCTAAGATCACTTCATTGAAAGCATAAAAAAAACATAAAAACAACAACATGCAATGTTAGTCATTTCTTATACACTGAAATTTCACATTTTTAGGATTGAACAAAATATGTAACGTTTGGCGCGTTTGTTTGTTGTCAAACACTGTTGCAGCACCTCAGTCTGCTCTGATATTAACTTGATCTGTAATTTATTTTTATAGATATGTGATCACTTAATGCTTTCCTAATCGTGTTGAAAGCGGGACCCCTTGTTAAAGGGTCTGTTTCATTCAAATTTAAGTTATAAGTCAGTTTTTATTTATTCATGACTGGAAACATTTCCTTTAATATGCAAAAGTTTGTTTGCCAGAGGAAAAATGTCATTTTACAATGTTGGATTGATGTGCTCCACTCATATTTACTTATGAGTGTCTCATTACACTGTATGGTTATCCCCTAACAAATCTGGAGAAAATCATTCCAGACATTTGAATGAAAGTATATGAGGTTTTCATGAGAGTGAAACAAAATTCTTTTGAAAAGTCAGGTTCAGACTGATTTCTCTGTATTGACAGGTTGCAGAGGTAGCATGTCCCAGTGGCAGAGAGGAACCATGCAATAATTATATCACAGACTTTTTGGAAGTTTTTAGCCTGTCTTTTGTAATTTGTAACAGCGTACTGGACATGCACCCGAAGGTTTTGGATATTTACTGGTCAGCTTATTTAATAAACAACATGTTTTGAAACATTCTGTGATGTCTTTTTGTTATTCCCAAAGAATAACCAATATGTCCTATTCAAAATAAATAGTCACAAGGTATGTTTTTTCTTTTTTTTTTAAAGGATCATATTCATTATGGTTGAATGTATCAGATTACGAGACATAATTGACTTTTCCTTTTTTCTTCATTGTTTTGTTTTACAATCATGACTGTTCTCTCAGGAACTTCCACTGAGATGAAGGTGTGCATTTTGAAAGAGCAGTATCACAGTTTATGACCCAAGAACGACTACTGAAATAGAGATTTAACCTATGGTACAGTAGTATTTGTCTCAACACACAACAAAAAGTGCAACAACAGAAAAACAGTCTGCAACTGAAATGAAGAAAAACCTGTATGATGATGAAGTCACATACTTGTTCCTCTTCCTTCTCGATGGGACAGACTGTATGTCACACCACCTCAGTCATCTCTCCTCGACAAGCTGACAATCACACGTTAAGATTCACACCGTGGGGTAATTTCACAGTCCTCAAATAGTGTGAAACACGTGTTTTTGGACCATTAGAGGAAAATGCAGTACTTGGAGAAAACACTCAGAGAGAACATGCAAAATGCTGTTGTCTGGGACTGAGTGGAATTAGATGCTCTTGAAGAATTTAGAAATACACTCCGAATACAGAAAGTGAACTATTTTCTTTTATCAGTATAAATAGATTGATCATTTCCTATTGGAGGACATATATTCTTCATATTCTTCCTTCAAAACATGTTACATTACTAGAATTTTCTTTTGTACACTAAGTGTGACAGATAATACAGAATTCAAGGCTGTGGCTTTCAACCTTTTTTATTGGAGCCCCCCCATACTGCTTCAACATGCATTAGAATTTGGTTTTTAGCCACAAGAGGTCACCAAAAGATGTATATGTTCTAACTTTTGAAAGTGGGAGTCTCTTTGGAGAAGCTGTTTTTGTTGTCTACAGAAGGAGAGCTGTTGAATGAAGCAGTGATTTGTTCATCTGTTATGAGACATAGACCATCGCAATAAATTCAACTGACATGAATGAAGGACAAGAAATAGAAGCTAAAAATTAATTCATGATGTTTTAGGGCTTAAACTTACATGTTTTTTCCTTGTTTGTTGACTGTCCGTAGAGATGGTCCTCTCTGTTCTCTTCTTCTTGACTTCCAGCTGTCAGCTCACTCTGAACTCGCCTCATGTTGTGCGTTTCCAGTGGACATCCAACAGCGTCCTGCCAGCCCAGGGTAGCCTTTTCAGCTTCAATGTGAATAACAGCCCAAGAGCTGCTGGTGTGTGTTTGGCCAAGAATGAGGATACCTGCCACGCTATCTGAGCAAACAATTTACAACCAGGACCAATTCGAACACAGAAGCTGCAGATTGATTGACTGAGATTGTCTTTCTGCTCAAACAGATACTTGTAGTAACTTACAGGTTTTCCCCACAATGCAGAAAGGAATACACGGCGTAAGCACACAGAGGGATGTCGGGCCTTTCCGCACTTGGAGTTCTATAGAATCGTCAGTATGGCTTGAAGTATTAACATATGAGAGTAGATGAGCAACATGTTAAATATATGAATGATTAACAGTTTAGCAGCAGATAAGAAAGTGATTGAGTGAAGACAAGACAGTTACATGACGAGTTGGTTATTTCACAAATGTGTACGTTTGCAAATGTCACCACACCATTTCTTCTTTTAACTTGCAGAAGTGCAGTGCTGATTGAAGAAGACCAAATGTAGTGAATGCACTATGCACTCCTGAGATGGCGATCATACGGCCTGCGGGACAAAACCAGCCCACCAGGGGGTCCAATCCAGTTCCCTCAGTGGCATTACAAAGTATAAACATTCGTAGAAGTCACAGGCTTTTGCAAACATTAGTATGCAGTGAATTACTGTGGCCAAGAGAACTTTAGATCACAATTTAAAAAAAAAAGAAATTTGGGGACCCTTTTTTAGAATCTAGTTCTTTGCACTGAAAGACTGTTAACACACATGTTATTTGCTAGTCTGGTCCAATGGAGATCAAATGGGGCTGTGTGTGGCCCCTAAATTAAAATGACCTTGAAACACTTGCTCTCATAGAATATTACATAGTAACAAATAGCTAATATATACAGTGCGGGTCAAGGTTTTTTTTTAATCTGTTGTTGATTAGAGATACTAGTTACTATGTTTCTATATTAATTAATAAAACAAAATTAACTCCTGGGGTAATTTTAAATATCTCTTCTATTTAGAATTCTCAGCTGAAGTTATATCAGTTAGTTGGGAGTCAAATAAAGACGTGCACACACGTTATGTCAGTCTGGTTAAGGTAATCAATGAATAGTCCAGTATTTCCAACTGCGCCATTATGGAGAGTCAATTTTCGGCATGCTAGAATGGATAGTCAATCAACATAGTAAGTGAAAAAACCCAACTCATAACTTTATGACTATGAGGACATCACATAAACAGGTGAGACAACAATCAACATGCAGACAGGTAGGGTAAATAAACATTTAAGGCCTCAGAGATGCAGTATTGTCTTTAAAAATACCAAAATACCAAAGTGATGCTTTGCAGAAGAACTGAGGAAAAATCACAATTTAGTAATTGAAATATAGATATTTTTTGCTTATGTCTGTAGATAGGTTAAAATTATTGGGGCATCTTTGTGTAAGAAGCAAGTAAATCGAGGTCAGGCCAACATTCTTTTTTGGAAAAAGAAATATAATATAATCACATAATGCATCGGTCCAACACTATCCATACATGAGTCATTACATAGTGATTTAACGTTGATTTTTGTTTGTCAGAATGTCATTCATAGAGAAAGGTGTGGCTGACAATAGTGGGACGTAATGTTTTGGAGGTTGATCTCCAGGTTGATGGTCATGGTTCCTTTAAGGTGAGCCGTTTCTCTATTTTCCTTGTGAGTGTGTGCCCTCTGTTGGTTAGTTTACACCCTGAACCAGAGGTCTCCAACCTCAGTCCTCGAGAGCCCCTGTCCTGCAGAGTTTAACTCTCTCCCTTGTTATTGGGCTTTTTCAGAACCTTGGTGATGACATCATCATTAGATTCAGACATCCTGCAGCAGGGAGGGAACGAAAACATTCAGGACACGGACCCTCGAAGGACCGGAGTTGGAGACACAGAACTGAGAGGGGTTTTGATATTCTCATAAATTTTTCTGTCAAATAGCTATCAAAAAACAATCAAAATTATGAATGAACACCTGTTATCCAACTTTTTTCTTGAACTCTTCAATACCAGAAATACAACCACATCTAGATGATCAAATAGTACATTTACTTAAGGAGTATTTTGAACACTTTGAATGAGAGACCAGGGGGGGGGGGGGGGGGGGGGGGGGGGGGCGTAAAAACAGAACACACAGTTAGAAACTGTGTTGTATTCGTAATGTGCTTGAAAGAGTTCACAGGGTTTAATAAGAGTGGACCTGAGCAGCAGGCAGGTCTCATCATCACAGCCTTCACACACAGCACACTGGCCTACAGAGACGCTCGGCATCGGCCAGGCCGCCTGCGTTCCATCGGCCCCCTCTCCGCTGTTGCCCTGCAGGCTGAGCTTTGCCAGAGCACTGCGCTGACTTGCACAGCAGCCTCAGCAGGACTCAATAAAGCCCTGTACCTCTTGTGTCATCTTTACCAGCTGTACACAAGGCCGGGAGTGTAGTGCTGTGTTTGTGTGCCGAGGGAGGCCTGTTTCATCTCCAGTGCCCATGTCACAGCAGTCCTGTATGGGCAAACCTAAAAACATCCAGCTGTGCGCGCATGAAAACCAAGGAGACTTTCTGAGGATAAAACCGCAGTGGCTTGCAGCTTGTTTTTATCAAACAGCTCACCCCACTGAAACAACCACCACACAGAGACCTCACTTCACTGCAGTGTGCACCGTGGACAGCAGATGGCAGTTCTCCTCCAGGTACATGTATTTTGGGCACTGCAAGAAAATAAAAAAATAAAAAAAATCACTGTGCGAGTGTGTTTGTGTGAAATAACTGACAGGCAGATTAGTAGAAAGCTGGGTTTCATATGGCTGCCAGTTCACGAGGAGATTAATTAGAAGTGAACTGAAAGTGAGGAGTCATACTGAAAGCACCATGGACATGACTGAGGGTTAAACAACACCTACAAAGGAAGATGTGGTTGGACAATTATCTGCAGCAGCGTGGTGATTAATCACAGTGCGGCCTGTCAATGTCAAACCCATCTGAAAAAAATGAGTCAAGTGCTATTGATCATGCCCGCCTTGGGTTTCACTTGCACTCACACTTTATCAGATGGAGCTAATTGGGAACATATTCAGTCTGAGGTCCTGAGAGATGCGTCTGTCAGGAGTCACATTCCTGTTCCGATTTTCTGATAGCCTGTAGCGCCTGCAGTCTGGATGGAGGCAGGCAGTGGGAGTAGGGTTTTGGGGTGGGGGGGGTTTGGTATGGCAGCACATTCAGATCTGGAGAGGTGCGTAATAAGTGTGCATCCTTTAACTCTCAGTGGGCTTGTCCCTCTGACTGGATTAAATATGTGCTGAGGATTTATTGGGTAGAAAACCTCTGGGGTCCCCAAAACAACTCCACAACGGAGCTGCCTCCACTTTGACTTCTCTCCCACCTTATATTTTCTCTTTTTACCTCACACAATCTCCTTCACTTATTTTCATCTCCCTTCACATCCATTTTTACTCTGTAGTTTTTTTTTTAAAGGCTTTCAAGCTTTCCTCCCTTTCATTGTTCTCTCAGCCAGCCATGTGTACAGATGTGTGACGTGACAGACTCTGATTATTATGATGCTTACTGCTTTGGCTTGCCAAGAGGGAATGCTTAGAGACTATAACACAGGGGTGCAATGAGCGTTCAGATCAACTTATTCAACAACGGCCATGTTACTCCAGAGGAAAGCATGTTTGAGCAGCATTGTATATTTGCTAATCACATAGCCAAATTAAAAGAAACAAAACAAAAAAAATCCAAAACGATGTAGAATGTAAAGGATTTAAAATCTGACTTTCTCAAGTGGAACGCTCACCCTAATCCCAGTACTCTTCTTAGTACTGCAGAGGCTATAGGTAAAATAGAACATAAAAGATTTCAAAAGAACATAAAATCAGATAGTTGTGATATATGAGAACATGCATTCATTAATTTTTCTTATAAATTTGAGGAATATTATTAATTTGGCTTTTCTTATTTTTATTTTTCTAAGTAAAATTAAATTAAAAAACCCTACTATATCCAAATGTAAATTGGAATCACGTTAAAAGACACAATTATCTATATTACATAACTCTGGACTTTATTTTTGTAACTTTTTAAGATAGTTCAAAAATGTAAGGATGGAACTGGTTGATGTTTTTTATGTGACATATTTGTTGTTTGCATGAATTAATCCCCCAGTCAATAGCAAGTTAAAACATCTAGTACAGCCTTTATGTTTACCTGCTACGTGTGCCTTAAGTTCACAAACAAATCCTGCCAAACAGAGCAACTCAGTCTCCTTTATTGTTTAAATTTTTTTTTTAATTTTCCCAAAAAGTTGAGTTAATTTAGTTTCGACAGAGAGCAAAGGCCCATCAGTTAAGCCTGCCACTGCAGCCAAGGCTTCAGACCAGTTTGTTCAACTTCGAACAGAAAGAACGAGAATCCAGAAATTATTTTGCTGCATGGGACAAAATCACCATGATCCTCCACTCTGCTGTTCTCACACCATGTTCAGAAATTACTGCACATTTTACTGTGGTTGGGTCATTTGTTAATTACCACATCTAAATCAGTTGACATCCAAAGCTCCACTTCCATCTTTGGTTCCTGCTTTATTAGATAAAAATATTACAGTTCTATAAATCTATGGTAGCATCTTTGAAATAATGTATAATGACACATTCATAATACATTTTAATAAAGGTTCAGAATCAATTGTTTGATTTGTTAAATCATATTGCAGTTGTTTACAAACTAAAAAAAGACCTAATTTGATATTAGTGAAATATTACAATAAAATAATTCCAAAACACTTGAATTTGTACATAAACAAAAATGTTAAGATATTGTTAAATGTGTTCAGTTTCATTCTTTACAGCGTTACTTATCATTTCATTTAGTTAAGCTTAAATACTGAAAACTGGAAAAACTGGTTAATCTGACCTCCTCAATCCCCTTTTTAGAAAATACTGCATAAACGACCATCTCCTTAATGTTAATTGCCTTCCTCCTTTTCCTTCATATGCTACTGATATAATAGTTTGTTAGTAGTCACTACTCTGAGTTCTCATGCTGCTAAAATGCGCAATATAGAAAAAGATGTTACTTAACTGCAGCTTGCTGGTAAGAAAGCTCATTTCAATATATTCTAAAATTGCATATATTCTATATGCAATTACTTTAAAATGCAATTTTACTCTTCACTAAGTATGATACTAACGGTTTGTCAGTATTGCTGTGCAATGTGTAATCTGTGCATCATATTTTCAGATTAGATGTTACTGTGATACATCAACTTTCAGCAATGACAGATACACATTTACTATCATGATCACATACAGACGTTACCCTATTCCTTTTTGTAAACTTTCCCGAGTTGTCCCACATAGCTATTTTGAAGTTTATCCTAAATTCTTTTGATTTGGAAAAAACATGTGATAGAAGGATAGTCAATCTGATTTTAGCCTATCTGCTGTATTTGTTGTTTTTTTTTGCTGCGTACATTTCTCCGATCCCCACAAGCTGAGCGGGGTTTCTGGCTTCTGATAAACCAGCTATACGTTGCACAAGAGGCTTATTCAAAGATTTGCATCGAACATGCTGCGAGAAAATGCAGCACTGCTGGAAAGAGCAAGCAGCAAAATTATGGAGCAATAAATGTAGCTGCAGGTTGAGACCACATAATGTCGATTACAATGCACAGCCACAAGAATTAGGTGCTTTATAACTGCAAAACCACGGAGTTGTTTTCATGGATGAATGGTTGAGAAATTGAAGGAACATGACAGATGAAAACATTCTTGAGGGTTCAGTATGACCATGAGTGAGGAGATACGGTGTTCCAGGTCAAAGGTGAACTTCGGTCTGAGGTGCAAGCAGAGAGAGGGGATCATTATGAATAGTGAGCCCGTCGAGTAAAGCAGAAAAATCTCTTTCATAACTACAACTCTCTATAACTTTTGTGATTTATTCTTCTCCACATACAAATACCACAGAATGCTCAGTTATTAACATTTAAGTGATTGATTGGTGATATTTTTTTCATGTGGTCAACTACCATCATTTTCTCATTAAACACAACACCTTTCTGCATATATCTTATTCACACACGATTCCAGTGGATGACCTGTTGCTCCACACATCGTGGGGACCCCATAAATTTAGATTTGCAAGCATTAAAAAGGAGTTCCTGGTATAAATCAAAATCTGACATGCACCACTTCCTCCTCCTCCTCCTCATTCTCACCAAACTTCTGTGAAAAGTCAAACTGTTACCAGGAAGCAGACCGTGTCAATGCATTCCTCCTTCAAGTAATCAAGCAATGGAAACTCCAATTAAGGTGGTGGAAAAAGGTGGCTACTGCTTAAAAATAAAAAAAAATAAAAAAATCAATGCAGATGTGCAGGTAAGTGACCATGCTGCAAACCTTTGCTATACTGCACGGGCCTCTGTACAATTTCCGTCTCTAATAGGACTTCCCACGCAATGCCTGCTTCCAATCACTACAAACAGGCAGACATGGGCCGGATGGTGTACCATGGGTACAGTGCCTGTGTATGATTCCTACATTGTACGTTGTCCGGTTTTGTATTACCAATGGCGAAATAATAATTATATTAAATGCAAACCACAATTGACAGCAAGATTTGTGTCATTTTTATTTACAGACATTTTAGTGACTGTATCCAAAACAATTTTACCGATAGGCAGTTGATGAGAGAAACGTTACCGACGATCACCAAAAAAGCACCTAAAAACTGTTTTTTGCTGGAGCGATGTTCCTGTTAAAAGCAAACAAATAAATGAATTAAATTAATGAAAAAAAAAGCTGGTTTGCTGTGTTCCCTCAACTCACTCAATTCAGCTCATTGAGCCAGCATTTTAAAACACCCTCTGCTGTGCAATATGTCATATGCACGTATTATCTTTCTTTGAAACATATGTTGCTGGTACAGAGACAACAGAGAAATTACAGTCCTTCATCCTATTAAATGTGAAATGGAAAACTTGTTGATTTGGTAAATTGGGCTGCAAGGTAGCTGTATGCCACCAAATCACTTCAAATCAGTAATATATTAAAATGTCTCACAGAGCCATCTTTGTCTCCTTCACACTTTAAAAAAAATAAAAATCTCTCTCTTTATATATATATATATAAATTCATTATATTATTGGATCAATTACATTTTGTCTTTCGGCTGGTCTGTTCTTAGGTCGCACAGTGGATAATGTGATCTGCATGTTTTATTTCTCTTTTGCAACGCTTCCTGACAGAACCTTTGACATTCACCCAGGGTTTGGGTCGGGCACCAGAAGAACACAGAAAATGCTCGTCGAAAGTGTGGTTCCATACGAGTGGGGTGCTGAAGTACAGTCTACAGGGAGCAGCTGAGGGTTGAGGACCTTGTTCAGCCACTGACAGTCACAGCTTGTCGGCAAACTTCCCGTTACATGCTTGTTTCCCTAACCTCTAGGTCTCCACTGCTCCCCCTCGCCACAACCTTCAATAATTACTCTAAATATCCAGAGATTGTTTGCAATTTTAAAATGTGAATACGAACTGTTTTTTTGAAAAATAATGACAGTCTAATAGATGTGGTATATAGGCAAACTAAATAATACGATTAGTATGTGATCACTTCCTGAACATCCTGTTTTTAAGGCTGTGGTTTGAATGATTAACCTCCCTGATGAATAATCTTCCACTCCAGCTTCAAGGTTAATAATTTACAAATAATTCATATAATTTACACACAGATATTATTGTGGAAAAAATGTGAAAAAATAAAAATCGCAGATTGTACATCTATTCAAAATAAATGTACAATGTAAAATTAAACAAGCAAACAGTATAACATTTTCTGAAATATACAGTTGTATAAATGGCCACACATACTCTCCTTTGCTGGCATTCATTTGTGAACATAAATTAAATTAAATTATAAGAGCCCTTTCAAAAACGGCTGGAGTGTCTCATGTTGATCCCACCCACCTTAAGAGAATATTTGATCCTCATCTATTCTCTACACCTGCTGTTCTACATCTTGTCCTAATGCTTGAATACCGGCAGGACCAACCCTGGTTATAAACCTCTGTCTTCCATTGGATTACGCTGTCGGAGCTGCTTCACCTGGAACCAATCTGTAACACAATCAAAGTGTCCTAACATGAAAGCTCAGTTACTTTCTTTTCTAGTCGGTTTCTATCCACACTTGTTCCTCTCTCTTTTCTCATGTAGCACCAACAGCCAATTCTGGGAGGTGGAAACCCGGCTCAAAATAACTCGTGAAAGATTATGCAAATTTCCATGAAACAATTTACTGGTGCTCTGCTTTTTGCAGACAAGTCAGTGGTGGCTTTGTCTATAAATAATCAGGCTGTAATGAAAACTAAGGGCCTCGCTTGTTGAGAAATTGAGTGCGCTGATGTGAAAATTGAGGAGATAAAATTAAATAAATGGACAAATAACTTGTGCTCACCATTGAAGTATAATTCACAAGTACCGTATAACCCAATTGTTTTACAAACCAATGGTTCCAAACAAAGGAACGAGTGCATTTTTAATGAAATGGATCAAATGGTAGTGTTAGATGTCAAAGTTTCACTTTTCTGCAGCACTGTCTGTTTCTCCATTATTTGAATACACTTTTCTTTTCAAAGAGCCGATTGCAGCTTCTGAATGAGTTGATGCTCACAGTTCGTACGCCGTCTGCTCATCAGTCATCTCTCTCGGCTTCAGTGTGTCCAGGATCGCAGGGTGATTAAACTCTAATAGCAGCCTTTTGAGAAGTCCAGGGGGATTTACTCCTGAGTCAACATGCCAGACCCCATTTCCTCCTCACTCACTGCTAACTCTCAACACTCCACCAGCTCCAGACCCGTGGATCTCCACATGGAACTTGTATAGATTGAGAAAACCTTGGAAGTGACCCCACATAATGCCTTAAATACACATGTAGAAGCGTGCCAATAATTGCCTCATTTCAGCCAATTTAAGTAATCAAATTCTTTGTCATTACATCAACTGAAAAAGGAATGATTACAATGATTTCAACAATAATTTAGTAATAGCTTCACTGTAGATGCATTTCTTTTTTTAATATTTAAAATATGAAGTAAAACACTTTAAAGATACATTTCTTAATGTCAGTACTTTGCTGATTATAAATGAGCTGATGAAAACGTACTTTACAGCTTGATTTTTAAGCACAGTAACAATGAACTAACTGGTTTAATTTGGAAAAATGTGTGGTCTGTCTAACGTCTAATCAAAGCACATAAATTTGCATTCATATTTGTGTTTACCAGTTGCTGATGGATTAATGGATATGGTGAAGCAGCTAATTGATACTTACATTTTTTTATATTGCCTGTACAGTATATCGTCATTGTCTCATGTAATCTTATATGACAACTTATTTTGTCATATCTTAGTAATTTCTCACCATATCCTATTTGCTATGTATCCTTCTGTATTGTGTCATATCGTATTATATTGTATTGTATCGTGTTGTCTCATTGCTTCATCTCATGCCATCTGCTATCCAGTCGTCGTGCATTGAAGCTTATTGTGCCTTATCTTGTGTTGTATTATGTCGTGTTCGATTATGAAGTATCTTGTCGTGTCATAAGATATCACTGTCATTGCGTCACTGATCGTGTTGTGTCGTATTGTCTCACATCGTCTCATATTGTAGCTTGTCCTGTGCGGTTGTATTCAGCCATCTTAGTCTGAGTAGATTATCACGTTGTCTCGTACCTTGGAATGTTGCATCTTGTGTCGTAACATAATGTGAAGCAACTTGTCATATTGTATCGTGTCTTCTTAAATTGAGTCATGTTGTATTGCATCAACTCATATCATACTACGCCATATAATGTGTCATATAATGCCGACTTGTATTGGGCTATCTCGCATCATAACTTGTGTTGTGATATATATTTGTTTATATCCAACATGTACAAAACATTAAAAAGGAAACGAGAAACAAACAGAATGAATTAAAAAGAAAAAAGAGACACTCATCCACTTTACATCTTTATCGATGCTTTACTTTTTTTTGTCATGGACTATCAAATAATACATACACATTTAGCTTGTCATATTGTGTCAAACTCTATATTGTCATGGCATATTATGTCTAATTGCATTTTTCGTATCATGTCTTCAGTTCTATAGTGTTGTGTGTTTCCCTGTGGTGGACTTGTGACCAGTCCAGGATGTACCCTGCTCCAAACAAACATCTGTACTTTGTGTTTAGTATTGAAAGTGAGTATTTTTGCCAGCTGTGCTTGTTGGTCTCATGATAGACAGATGAAACTCTGAGAAAAAGGATGATTTTGAAATAAACTGAAACTGATAGTCAGTCATCATCGAGCATGTCACTTTTTTTTCAAATACCTTCATTTTCTGACAGATGTTAAGTATAAATTCCGTGAATGTTACTTTCATCACCAATGTGTTTTTGCTCACACATAAATATTTTAGAAATATTTGTGAGAACAGGCTGAAGAAAAATATTAGAGATTTGAGATGGTGCTTTCCCAAGATAGAGTTTGAAGATTGAGGCTCCCGTTATAGTGCTGCTCTGTGCGGACATGTTGTTTTCAAGCTTCCCACGAACAACAACACAGCGCCCGTTATCAGCCATTCTGAGGCACGGCTCAGACAATATGCGCTGGTCCTCCATGTGACTTTAATTGAGTGATTAGATGTAATTCAATAAGCAATCGAAGGGCAGCGCGCGTGAGTTTGAGGCGTAAAGCAAAAGAGCACTGGTGAGTGGATCCTTTGTCCAAAATCCTCCATCATTGCTGCTACCTTTCAGGCTAAATCACGCGGCCTGATCGGCCTCTGGCCATCACCCCTGGGAGGACCAGTCCAGTTGTCTCGGCCACCAATTTCAGGACCTACGCAGTTCACAGGTTTTAGCTTGCCATGTGTCTTGTGTTTGCCACGTGAGTCATAATTTTTTAGATGATCAATCGTACGGCAACAGCCCACAATATTGTCTGAGCACAGCATTATCCACAAATACCATTGCTGTCATACATCAGGAATGTTTGCCGTCATATAACTATCGAACGTTAGGCATGGGCCAAGAGTTAATCCAAGGGTACAGCACTGAGTGCATCAATGTGAGGCTTTTCAACAAGTGAAATAAGAAAAACTCCAACTTAGAAAGCTTCAAGAAATTGTGAATTCTCTCTGAATTTTTGAGAAATATTACCGATGCATGTAGACCCATTCGTCTAGCATTCTCACAGCTGTGTACTGTCAATCTGTCCCGGCTCATGCAAATTTGGCAGAAAATGGCTGGCATTATAATAGAGAAAATGAAAATGACCCATTCCAAAGCTTTACTCTGACGCAGTGAAAACATTCCATAAATTATCTCTCGTCTGCTAATTCTCAAAGTAAATCAAAGTCCTCAGAGAGGCTGAAGTCTGTAAAATATAGCCTGCTGCTAAACCAAAGGGACACGCGCTCTCAGTGGGATTAGGAAGTCAAGACTGGTTATAAAATATAAAACAAAATCTTAACTTTAAATCCAGGATTGTAGAGATGTCAGAGAATTCGAGCCACCGTTTAAAAAATAAACTTGTGGAAGCAATCTTGTCAACTGGTTGTGTGTGGACAAGTGTATTATCCAACATATGTCTTTAATGCATGATCATTCTACATGCCAACAGTCATATTGTTAAAGATCGCCTGCACTCTCTTGAATTGTGACCAGAAGGCCCTTAGATTTACAGGAGTGTTCTGCTGAAGAAAGCAGAGGTCTGCAAGGAAGCTAAAGGTCTAATTCTCATGTTATATGGAGTAAAACTTTGTTACAATTAATTGTGAGACTCCTGAATGCATTGATGACTACTCTAGCTGCCTCAGATCATATCTTAAGCCCATGTGCATAACGGGATTGATGGCACTCAGATATTGGTATATTCACGTCTTCCATAAATAGGATATTTTATATATATATATAAATACACATACATACATATATATAAAATGTCAAATAATTCATACAACTGAAATTGTGAGTAAAAATGCTTGTATTGGTTATAAAAAAATACTAATTAAGAAAAATAATTTAGAAAATGTACAATACATCCATGTTCTCAACCCAATTCATTAGACTGGTGGTCATCACCAGGTCAAAATTCAGCTAAAGAGACAGGCAAACACAACACAGTAAACCAAAATCCCGATGTACCTAAAAAAACTAAATAAAACTCCACTCTTACACTGGGAGAACATGCACATTTCACACAGGAAGGCCTCGTAAACTAGTGGCTTCAGGCCATGAGCGCTTTTTCTGGGAGACAACAGTGCTAACCATTTATCACCATGCAAGGGAAAAATTATGGTCAATACATAAAATACATAAAATAAAAATAGGACACAATATATAATTCTATGAGATGTTCTCAGATCTTTAACCCCGGAGAAAGAAGCATAATCCACAGCAGTACAATAGAATAAAGTGAGGTGTTGTTAAACGTAACTGGACGGATGTGGCATTACTGAAATGGTGACACAGGCCAGACTGTGAACTAATATTTTCTTGTGGCAGTTCAGTGGAGGCGAGCAAGACTCCACGTTTCTGCAGCTGCTTGAAAGGGGACAAGGCAGTTGTTTAACAAGTGTCCTCCCAAACTGAGTGGAAAGAGCATGACTCCGATTAGATGCCATGTGAATGAGCCTCTTTCTTGTCCAAATAAGAACATTCCTGACAATTAGAAGGATGAGTACAGCTCTGTTTGTCTCTCGAAGGCCGACCTTGTCCGTTGGGTCAGTGACTACCTGAGAGTCTGAAATGCTAAGAAACCATGTGCTGCATCTGGAGGCAGATTTGCAGTTGAAATAGCAACAAGGTGAGGAGCCAACGAAACAGATTAATAATCACTTAAGCTTAAAGACAATACAGTATTCACTTAAAGTTTATTTCCATCTTGCAAGGCAGAGACCACACAGTTGCACTTTCCTCTCAGCACTATGGTTTCCTTCCACTCTCAAAAAATGTGATTTTTATTGGTGACCTCAAATTGCCCACTGGTATGAATATGAGTGTGCAGTTGTCTGCATCTCTTTTCACTCTGTGATGGACTGGTGGCCTGACAAGGGTGTACCTGCCTTCACCCAAAGATAGCTGGGATCCAGCACCCCATGACCCCGAACAGGATGAAGTGGTAAAGAAGATGGATAGATGTTCAATGAGCAACATTAAAATGAAACGGACCGACCGGCACTCAGATGGATAGAATATTATGATCAGCCACAGGACCATCCAGAGCATGAACCGGGACGCCACTCTGTCAGACTGTTTCATGATATCGCCATAAAGTCGGATATTTCTCACTGGACTGCAGCGAAAGCTAAAATGTGGCACAAGATAAGAGAAGCAATATTGAGTAGTGGAGTGAAGAAAATGTGAAACATCAGAGATAATAGTGGCATAAGTGTAAAAAATATATACTGTTTCTTTAGGTATAAAAGTTACCCTTCAAGCATATGAACCCTAAATTAGGGTTATGGTTATGTCAATGTGTTGGATCTACACACTGACATAATGTTAGGGATGAGAAAGTTGCTCCATCTACCCCTTTGATTCAAACAAGAATGTATTAAATACTACTGCAAGGATTGCCGATATGCTGCACAGGTATTATTTGTGGATTTTAGTTGGGGTTTTACAGTTTCACAGAACATTTCCAAAGAACAAATTTCAGACATTCTGTTCGCTTCTGGATGAGTTGTTATACGTCTTGTCATTAAGCATAGTCTGACAATAAGTTTCATTTCATTTTTCAACTATGTTATTGCCTGTGGAAATGTTTTTTTGATTTACAAAGCAGTGTTAAATATTGTGGGTGTGAATATTGGCATTCCAAAAACCTGCTTTTAGCTGCTTTTTTAGGTAGTGGCTCACAAAGCTGTAGTGTGGCTGTAGATTTTTTTTATAGCATAGTTTATCAGTAACGGTGATGATCGGGTCACTGGTCTTTAAGTCTCCTCTCGAACAAAAGTTGGAGAGGGGGTTGATTTCGACCCCGCTCACCCACATTGTCTTTCTGTTCAACTCCCTTTAAAGTGAGCTTTCTATTGGATTAACATTGGCCTGAGGGGGAGAGTGGGTAGAGGTAACCTGAACAGAGGCGAAAGGGGGGGTCGGCCAACTGTTTCAAGTGAAAGTGGAATTTCGGGCATCTGTGTTTGTTTGTAATTGGGTATGTTTGGGGCTGAGTGTAACATCCTGAAAAGCCTTAGGGGTAGGGCAGAGGTTAGTCATCATGGCCGCATTGTGCCCTCTGCTCAGGGTGAAAAACCCCACGTTGACTTCTGCTGCTGCTGAACTTTGAGCATCTTTAGTTTTTTAAGACATTTTCAACTGTTTTGAGTCTGAAAGGTGATTTTTTTTTTTTTTGTATGAACCTGCACCTCTACTCTTCGAACCCTTTGAATGAGTCGTGGCCTGATGGGTGTGAAGATGTCAGCACAGCGTCACTGGCAGAGATAAAAGGAGAAAACGGGTTTCTGATGACAGCTTCTTTCCTCACCTCCTCACACAGATTCGATTTTCTAGAGCCATTATGCATTTTGCTGAGCCCTGCCAAGCAGAACTTGGCCATCGTTCGGTCTCTACAATATGGTAAAATCACACGATTGTGATTTGAAATGAGATACATCAGAGTTTTTTTTGGCCAATATCAAACTCTCAAACTGTGTTTTGAAGCTAAACAGAGAAAGCAGATCACACGAGTTGCTGATATCTAAGTTGACTCCAAACACTGACACAGGATAGCACGGCACACCAGGAACAAACTCCTGCGGTCCGGCTCTGAACCTTCTTGGGTGAAAGGTTATAGCTGTGACAGTGCCGGCTCATCTGAGGGTCTCTCTTTACCCTAAAAGCAAAACACCCGAGGGTAGAATGGTGGGCTTGTCTGGCCACCCCAGCCCGACACCCCAGGATCCTGGCAGGGAGTCAGAGAACCCAGGATCAGGGCTCCCCCCTGCACAAATACAGACGGGGTCGCGGGTCATCTGGGGAGCTCACACAAGGCTTTCATCCCATAGAAGCTCATTTCGGGGGAATGTGGCTCTTTTTCCATCTAGATAGGAGTCCTCCTTGAGCTCTGTGTGGCTGTGCTGAACCCTGGATCGACAGATCCCTCAGACCCATTTGTTTTGTTTAGGTCCGACGTCTCTGTGCACATCTATTTGCCTGATCCAGACACTGCTGTGGGAAGATCAGGCTGGGTCAGCACACATGTGGTGTTCCGTTACAATCCAAACACCTAAGAGAACTGTATCGAATGGGCAGACAGAAAAGGCCTGGGTGTAAAAATAATGATGCCATATTTTTAGATGTTACCTTGCATGATCTTGAGATGACGCCACAGGCTGAGTGTAAGATCACAGACGAAGACAAAAACTAACAAAAACCATAAATACAATCTTGAGCAAATAAAATTGTCAAGAGGACGACCACACCTCACAGAGGAGCGCAATCTCCTGTGTACTGGTTTTGAATGAGTTACTTCAAAATGTTGCACAATTTTTATATGAAAATCTTGCAGCTTTGCATCAGTCCTTTCACAGTATCCTTTGCATTGTCTGACTATGATGGTTCCAAATGAAATGTTTTGACACAGTGAGGATGGTGGGGTGTGTAGGGACTCTGCACATTGGTCAAATAAAGCTGAATGTTCCTGTGTGTATGTTAGTGTTTGTGTGTTCCGTGAACCACGCCTGAGCGTGGGTCGTTGGACAAAACAAAGTGGAAGATGGAGGAAACGTTCATGTCTAGTTATGTTTATGTGAGCGTGTGTGTGCGTGTGTGTGTGTGTGCGTCTGTGTGTCTGTGTGTTGGATCAGGATAATGGTGCCGGGTTACAGGGACGGTCAGTAGTCAGCATGCAGCCATGTGTCTGTGTGAAGCATAACTAACATCACCAAGATGGCGCAGAATGATGGTGACACGCTGCAAACTTTTCTGGTGCTGCTCTTAGTTTTGCTTCAAGCTACTTGGCAACCATTGGTTTTCGTCTCCTGGCCCCTTGGAACCAGCTTCATAAAGCACAACACAGACTATAGTTTTTGAGTTTTGTCTTCAGGAATATTACATACAAACAAAAATGTCCTAAACTTCCACAAGTCTACAACGGAAAATAAACCTTTTGGCTGAATTACATACTGACCTGGTTTGTCAGATCATATGACCATACACTCCTGATGAGGCCAGTGAAAATCGCATCATTGGATCGCCACTGTCACTTCTACATTACACATGTATTGCTCTCTGCAGTAAGAAGGTACCCTGCATTTTGAAGGACAGAAGTCACCAAGTATACTACCGCAGGAACAAGGGTGCTGCATGATGAGCAAGATTCCCAGGACTGCCCTGGGGGAAATGGCTTTTCCGGCTAATTTCTGTCGCAGTAGAAGGGGCATTGTGTGGGTGACCGAGTCCGGGCCTGGCTCCACAGACAAACGAAGAGCCAGATGATTTCCGCAGTTGCAGTGGAACTCTTTCTGATGAGTAAGTCCCATAAGGAGATGTGGTTAATAGAATAGAATAGAATAGAATAGAATAGTTAAAATGTCAATATGACAGGATAAAGTTAAATAGTAAAATTTTTCATGATGAGCAAAAGCTCTGCGACAGCTAAAGGGAAGGCTGTATGGTGAAATGGAGTCCTGGAAGAAGTTCTACAAATCTTCCAAACAGATCTCAGATCTTGTAACTGCTGATTTTGCTGATCAGCATCATGAGGTTGTTCAGAGATCAGATTCTTGCAAGAAAGGTCACGACCAACATGCCAACAACTGATCATCTGCTAACTTGACGTGAAAGTGGTCTTGCAGACGTCAAATATGTTGATAATTAATATGAAATAGTGATGATTCTTCTTTAAGAATCCGTAGCTTTTCAACATGACTTTCTGAAGTTTTTATGCCTCTAACGTCTGAACAATCAACAAGATGCCTTATTTTTAACATCATTAAAATGAAGATGCTCCATTACTGCAGGAATAATTATGATATTCTACATTAGAACTTCGTAAAATAAAAGGTTTGTTCCCTCGACAACATAGTACTGCTTAAATACACAACAATCATGTCTCGCTAAAACAATGGCTCCCAAGCTTTCTCTTAAAAGCAAAAAAAAAAAGAAGTCCAAAAGCAATTTTTTCCCAGGTCTGCTCGTCACAATATTCCCGACCACCGGTCAGTGTAAAAGAGGAAATCATCATATTCCTTCTCACTATTATACTATAGTGCCCTTTGAAGTCTTCAGTCACTATCTTCAACAAACATCGGATTTTAAATGCTGAACCACAAGCAACTTTGCTCTGGAAGTTAAAGTTTTGCAAATGTTTGAGTTAAATTTGCAGTTGAATTGCACATTGCCTCACCACATTCAACTTTCAATAATACAATTAGACAAATTATATTATCTAAAGTTTAAAAGTGTTGATGCTGCTTATGAATTTGTGAGGATGTAAGATAGGAGCTGAATTGTCATTTGATCATGTATGAATGAGTTCAGATGTGGCTCAGAGTTGACCGAGAGGTGAGAGTTGTTTTTTGGACTGAGGTGAAGGTTTTCTGTCATACGAGAAGTAGAGAATGTGGTCACATGGAAGAATATAACAATATTGTGGCTTCAAAATATCAAAAACCTATTGCACAGATATCGAAAGTATTCCAAAAATGGAAAACAATCCAGTAGACTGTGGTGTACAGAAGATTATAACACACCCATTTTTGACAAGATATACTGTACGCGTTTTCTTTTCAGTGATCAAATTGAGACCTGCAAAATTATAACGTTTAAGTATTTAAAATGTTTGACAAGTGTGACGAAGGACCAGAAGCAGCAGGAACAAAATATTTGTGCATTTACCCAAATTAATTAAATCTCCCCCGACGAGATTTTGCCCTGCAGCAGGACAGAGGTCCACAACATATGGCTCAAGCAAGTTAGTACAGTCAGTTTTCCAGCGTAAAAATGTGAAACATCTTTCAAGCTGATTGAGTGGGATTGCACTTATTGAAAGACGAGATTGGAGGCACAGATATTAAAGCACAATCACAGGTGAGGTTCACAGTGGAGAGCAGAGTCACATTTATCTGTACAATTACTTCTGAACACAAAATCTGACCTCAAGCTGTGAATTTTTATTTTCTTACACTTGTAATAGATATAATGGAACAGATATTTGGGGTTGTTTGACTGTATAATTCTTAAACATGTGGTGCATCTAGCTTTAAAAAACAAACTAATAAACAGCAATCAGTCTAATATTGATTAAAATGATTAAAACTGATACTATATCAATTCATCAACAAACAAAACTTAAGAAATGCAGTGAAAGAATATTTACACTATTGGAAGTAACAATTGTTTAGCGCTTGTGTTTCAACTGTAAACTAAATCAAGCAGACAAAAAACAAATTGATAAATAATACAGAAATAACAGTCATTCAGCCTCTCAATCTGCTTTTCCACCAATAAAACTAATACCCTGAAGATCATTGTGATATCATTACAGGGCCTGTTAGCAATTGTACAGCCCAGAAATGCAAGCAGGCATGAACCAGCTTTTTTTTTTTTTTTAACAGATGATTTAAAACAGGAATTATGTTTCACAAGCATTAATACTTTTTGCCATTCAAATAAATTAGGAATTCATAGCTTATGTTCAGTTACATTTATGAGACAAAGAAATATTTCCACTTTGCATTTATTTTTATTTCACTTATTCTCAAATACAAAAAAGGAAACTTGCCTGTGATTCAAGAATCCAATCAAAATGTATTTTATCACGGATTTATGTATAATCGTCCTCAATATTTGTCTGTTTTATAAATCTTAAAAATAGCTGAGATGATGACACCAGTTTCACTGTCAAAACCTTGAAATACCCCGCGTATTGTTTCTGAGAAAATTCAAAGAATAGAAGAAGTCATTCGGTGTACTTTAAATTCTCCAGACAATTCATGAATAACAAACGGTTGCCTTGAATGATAAATCACTTCACACCCTAAATGTTTGACACCTACTCATTCGTCAACTACAGTAATTGTTTCTGTAGGTTAGAAAGCCGAGATCAAAAATACATTATTCTCCAGGCCTCGTCCCGCTGTGCGTATCTACGTGCATCACGTGTTGAGGGCTGCAGTGATGATGGATGGAAGTTTACTCCTCTCATGGGTTAACTATTCATGGCTACAGCCAGATATAGAGCTGAGAGATGAAGGCAGCACAGCATCTCCTCTGTCTGCCCCAACTTGGTCCTGTTTATTGAATTAAACATCAGTACAACCGCTGCCTCTTTTTTCCTCTCCCCTCATCACTGCTTAATTTGATCAGAGAATCTGCTGATGCAGTGTGTGCCTGGTTCATGTGAAACCAATTTTCAAAAATCTGGTGTCTTTTTTTTTTTTTTTTTTGTACACACGCACACTCACACTAAAGCGTAAATATATGTACAAACCGTATAGTGACCACCAGTTACTTTAAAGTAATAATCTGACCATCTGAATCTGAGCAGGGAACAGCAGCTCAAGCCGTCGTGTGCAGGTGAAAATGTGCTCCACTTCACTCGCAAAATCCACTCGCACAGCACATGGTGCTTACACAATACGCGCCATTTCAAAGAGTGTATGTGTTCCACATGCAGATACATCTTGTGGTAATATGACCTGGCCTTATGTTGCCCTGGGATCAGATTACATTCATCTTAGTATTTATTTTAGTACAAAAATGTAATTGCAAGTTTTTTTTTCAACAGAAATATTCAACAATCCTTCAAGAGAAAGCTTAAAAAACGGGAAACTGGGTGGGGTGGGGGGGGTCAGAAGGCCTGCCTTAACTAGTTGGAGTTAGGAAACAGTAGAAGAACAGAGAACAGAAGATGCAAATCAACAAACAACTTATACGTCGCAGAAGCAGAAAGCAAAGATTGGAGACTTTAAGCTCCACAACCAGAGATACCTGCAGGAAGGTGGAGAGGAGAGCGCAGATGTAAAGTGACACACACACACACACACACACACACACACACACACACACACACACACACACACACACACACACACACACACACACACACACACACACACACACACACACACACACACACACACACACACACACACACACACACACACACACACACACACACACACACACACACACACAAGTTAAGGACATGTAATGGCGCCTCAGAGAACTGAATAAGGTCTCCCAGAAATCCAAACAATGGCAGCTCAACAGTGCATTTCTGCAACAGGGAATTTGTAAAGTTTCCAGTTGGGGAAGTCCCGTTTCCTAGTGGGGAATGTTCACATGATAACAAGAAGTGACCATCAAGTTTGCCCCATGAAAATCTGGCGATAACAAATAACAGTATCATCACCAATAGAAGCCAAAACAAGGGATGAAATATTGCTGGTAACACACGTGGCTTCGACAAATATGAACATACAACTGCTTTTTGGGGGAGTCTGAGTGTTTTCCCTTGAACAGTCATAAAGTTTATCATTAAGAAATGTTGTTTCTCGTATAGATACACAAAGCCATTGTATCGGGTGACATATTTGCTCCTGGGAGCTCCAGGAAACGTCCCACGTTCCCAGTTCAACAGGATTCAGATGTAATTTTCCCGTTGGGAAGTTGGACATTTCAATGGCCCAGTTATGCATGAACACAGCATAAGAAAATGGTTAATGTTGACTAGATCTATAGCCAGCACCACCAATACGCTTTATTAAATAGAAAATTACATCATCAATTTTGTAGCTTGCAAGAACTCCTCACAGACCAGGTCCAATAATAAAGCAGGGCAAAGCATAACAACTCATCAGTGCAAGAATACAACTCTTTTTGTGATATTTCCATTGCAGTCTAACTATTGCATTCAGCAAACATTAAACAAGACATGCTTCGCTTGTATGAAAAGTTCCCAGTAGCCATTGTGTGTTATAAGTGGTTAAGACCTAAATTACATTTGTTAAGATGTAAGAGCACTGCAGTGAATTTCACCATAATTTGTGGCAAGTAAAGTTCTTCTGAAAAAAAAAAAAAACAAGTCAAAATCAATTGTGATTTTCTCAGTTTTGATAAAATGAAATCCCACCCATCAGTTTTACAAATGCATTGCAGAAAACGGAGAAAATCTGAATATGTTAAATAATGACAAAATAAATAAGTGTATAGGAACTATTAAAAAAAGTTGTATTTTTAGAACAGAATCTATTTTAAGTGTGACAGAGAAAACCCTTAATGGTTAAGGACTGTGGTGGATGCAGACTAGAAGTAAATACAAGCCAAGTATTTCTCATTAAAACATTTAGTACAAAATGGGTTGTGAATTAAAAAAAATATATATTTTTTTGCTTATAAGCCCAACAGACATTGCAAGTATATTACAGGGCCGCAAACGCTGTGAGAAGGACTCAGCCTCCACACCCCCTGTTTCTTACCATAATTACTTCATATGTGACAAACACCTGAAAAGAACTTGATGCATCTTGATTAATTAATATTGAGATTTTGTTTCACTTAGAATGAGCAAAAATGAATTATATCTACAGTTCATTCTACTTATTTTGGAAGAGGCATCCTCCCGATGTAACATTAAAACTCTTAGATGGACGTAAAATAGAGGACAGTGTTTCTGCAATGTTTACTGCGGCTTCGAGGAGACGTGGCCTCTGAAAATAGACTTGCAGAAAAAAGATTGACATAGGGAGATTTAGCCAGCAGCAGTCCTGAGATTCTGCTGGTTTATGAATTCACAACATTCCTTCAGACACTAAAAAGATGTGGGACTCACAGCAAAGACATTTAAGAAAAGCTCAAATGTCACAAGTATCTCAGCTGAGTTATTCTCTCACTGACATGTACCTGCTAAATGAGCCAGTGAGTCATCTGCAAGACAAAATTAAAATGACAGTCATTGCTCCACAACTTCTCAGTGCTTCCTGAAAATGTTCCCATGCGGTACAACAACAGTATGGAAGTTTCATAGGCTACATATTTCCCATCACTCATGCATGACTTTCCCACATCCAAACTTAACATGGCAGAGACATGGCAGTGTAACCTAAAGCAACTTTTGCAGCCCCAGACTGGCTCACCACGCCTCTCACCCTAATAGCCAGAGGAGCTTTCAGGGACCCTGCTGCTGAGACACACGAGGCCCGGGCCAACATAAACCCCAGAGGCTCTGAGTAGCTGCAGTGCAGAGCCCTCGGCGGTGAATACCTGGACATGGTTCCCCTTGGAACCCAAACAGACAATTCACCATTTAGTGGAAACCTTTCAGAGAGAATATGGTGCACGGGCGATGCATATCTGTGACAGCTGAGCCTTTAGCCTGTGGCAGTGGAGTGGTTTATATTAAGGGAGTCTTGCATATACATTGTATTAAAGGAGCCATTTGGTTTCAGATTTTAGTGGCAACATATCGGTTTGATTAAATTTATTTTGATTTGTTTCTAATTTTTGCAGCGACATTTAGTGTTGAAAGAAACATAATTTGAGCTTTCAGTTTTAAAATATCTTTCTTTCTTGCAAAAAAAAGTTTATTTACTCACCCTGAATTTGCTGTGTAGTCACCCTCAGCACAATATTCTGCAAAAATATCTTTGCCTTCACAAAAGGAGAAAATTTCCCGTTATAACTTGATTTTCCCATAAAATACTAAAATCCCCCCCCCCCCCCTTGTTTTTGAAAAATGATTGAGACTGACTTCAGCATCTGACATGTTTTCATCACGATAATAATATTTACACATAGGCAGATTATAAAGTCCAGGAAGCTTTGTATTGCTCATGCATCTGCAGGATGCAGGTTCCACTTGGTGTAAACTCACAAAAGACCCCAAATATGAAACCAGAGAAGGTTAAATTGTTTAATTTCACGGCATAAAAATAACTAAATAAATGACTGGACAAAAAGCTGGAGTCGGTGGCGTTAAGCCAAAATACCAACTAATTACGTTATGATGGAAAAAACTGTTTAACCGGAGACATTAAATACAAAATAGTTAAAAGCCTCGTTACCGAATACCTGCAACTAAATCGAGTGAGACTAAAAGTCTGTCGGGCGCAGACAAGTCGCTTTGCGGCAAAATAACGGAATTCTTTAATTCACAAAAGATGACACTTTTTAGATGCACAAAGATTGTTGCTCCCGAAAAGGCCTAAGAAATAAAATGTCGAGAAAATGGGGGGGGGGGGGGGGGGGGAATCAGTGATATAAAGTTTGTGATCTCCTTAATGAATTTCCTTTTTTCTTAATGACTAAATCCTCCCGAATGACAGAGTTTAGGTGGAAGCTGCGAACACACATGTTGCATAAACAAAGCACGAGCTGCGCCTCGAGCTATATATAATGCGGCAATTATAGTTTACAAGAAATAAAGACAAAAATTTCACCCCAATATAAAACATAAGAACAGCACCGTGCGGAGATAATGATATATGAGGGGAAAAAATGACTGCCATTCTTTAAAAACGACAACTCTGTTGCTAAATGAATAACAAAACGTATATGAATAGCTCAAATCAGATTCAGTAATAATAAAATTTTATTCTTAAAATGAGTAATAAAATAACGAGAAAATCTGTTGCGTAAAATGCACTTTTTTCCCCTCATTAGTTCTACAATCACTCCCATATCTGGATAATATGCTCCAATTGAAGAATACGAGTTGACTGCAGCCCGTCAAAAGGCCGATCATGTTTCCCTTCGACCGCTTAAATCCACGTTTTATTGCCAAGATACGACGCAAACTGCCGGCGGCGCGTCATTTGTTTTTGTTATTTTTTTTGTTTTTTTGACCAAACTAATAGCGCACCAAACCAAGCGTTTGAACGGGCCTAATGGTTTGTAATTAATTCAATATCAGGAAGTAACATTCACATGGCATGAATGAGAGGATGTTTAAGAGGATGAGACTAATTCTCACCCATGTACACGAATGCAAACTCATAACTCTAACATCAGGACCTGGTAAAAGGTTTAAATGCTATTTAGAATAATAGGCGGCAGGCCCTTAAAACAAATAGCAAAAGAAAACATGTATGAAATAAGGTTAATAGTAGGGGACTTTATGCACTGTTTTTGCTCCCGAATCCTGCTCTAATCTTTATATTTAGGCAACAATATATTATAAATCCTTTACAAGGATCACAATTTAGAATTTTTTTGGGGGTTTTTTTGTTCATGAAACCGCGTGGCACATCTGGCAACAGAGGAGGACGGCTTTTAAAGTTTGATGATAAAGAATTTCTTTTTTTCCCCCCCTCCTTTAAAGTCAGATGTTAGGCCAAGCACCAGCAGGAATCAAAGCAATTATATTCAACCTCTAATTGCATTAATGTCATGTGTTGTGTCTCCCGCGTGTTTACCAAAAAAGCTGTCCCCCCTCTGAGCTTGACCTCCCTCTCTACATCTCTGCAGGCTGCATATAGCGCTGCGGCTCGGTGCGGGCCCGCTTCAGACGCTGCGTGTGCGTGTGCCAGAGACACTGCAGGCAACTGAAGCAAGGCATTTCTCTTTTACCCCGACAAACCTTCAGGGGGCTTTTAGCATTTGTTCTGTCTGCAGTCTCTGGAAAACATCTGATTCATTTTGTAACCAGTCCCAGATGCGGCTGCGTGAGAGTGTGTGTGCATGAGCGCAGGCAAGCAGCTTTGGTCAGTGCATGAGAATTTGGGGAGAATATCTGGGAAGGGGAGGGAAAGAAGAAGCGTGTGGATTTTTTTACGATAACTTTTTAGGTATGAACGCAGATACGTGCGTCTCATACTGCGATATGACATCGATGGATTCATATTATAGCACATCCACCGCGCAGGGTAGAGACCACCAGGCGAACCCTTTCAGGACTTTCGCGACCACCGAGGCGAAGTACAGCCCCACGTTCATCCCGGGCAAAGGGCAGGCTTACGGAGAGAAGTCCCGGAGTCCTTTCCAGCCGGAGTGCCAGTCATTGGATGGCGCTGAGGAGGGCACCTTCAACAAATACCAGATCTTCATGCAGCGACCGACCTGCAAAACTCCGCCCGAAGGCAGCAAGCTGCACCCGGACAGCGGACACAACGGGACGCTCATCTCTTGCTACGGTGAGTGCGCGTAAAAAGGCGCAACAGTTGATCCACACCGGGGCGCGAAGCACAGGGCAAGAAGGGGCGTTTGGAAGAAGTGAGACACGTTTACGAAGTTGGGTAAAGTATGTGTGAGCGAAGAAACACTTCAGGGGAATCTCCACTGCACTATTTCCAGCTTTTTTTCCCTTTTTTTTGATGTAACAGCGCAGCCCGATGAGAGAACATAGAGATATGACGCCCGAAAATACAGTGTGACAACGTTGTCATTTCTTTCAACAGACCACTTTACAAACTCTGATTATGAGTAATATATAGAGTGAATGCTTCAGCGCTGATTACGATGCAATAAATGCATTACACTCATCTTAGTTTCTACTTTAAGGTTGCAGTACTATAAGATTCCAGTGTATTCAGGTATTTTTCAGATTTTAAAATATTTGTTTGACCTCCTGTGTTTATTGGCCTCATGAATTTTAACTGCGTGTTAATTTTTTAAAACATTTTCTGTCACAACATCATTAAAGTTGATTAATACATTGCTGGTAAAAACCACAGCTTTTTCTGGCATACAAATGTATCCTTGCATTTACTCTAAATTATCCTTAATAGTGATCAACGCAGGTACACGTGCCAGGTATTCAAACGCCACAAGGAACCGCATTTCCATACAGAGATGCAAAAACACATAGGCATCATGTAGCAGGCTTACGAATAAAGACAAATGTCAGACAAACGAGCTACAGCCAATTCAGGATTTTACCTTATTTCTTTTAATATGAATTTGGTTTTTGGGGTCTGCAAGCTCAAACATGTTTCTGATTTGTGATGGTAAGAAGGGCAGGGCCTGGGTATTACGGGGATTCGAGCTTGGTCTGCAAGGCTTACCAGGAGAACCGTGACCAATTCATCGTTCAGGTGAATGGAGGGAATACGCAGGAAATTACAGAGAGGAGATTCATGGGCCTAAACAGTGAAATGCGTGAGCCGTCAGAGAGTGAGCCATGGTCAAATAAACAGATAACCAAATAGACAATTTCTTGGTGTGACAACCTGAATCAATTTTTTTTACACATTCTTTCATTAGACGAATCAAATCATTTTATGTCTTGGAAATGTAACTTGAGGTCCATTTGAAATAAAATTAATACTCATTTATTTTATTAGATGCTGTGGTTTATAACAAAATCAGATATACTTCTTATTAAGCATATAAACTGAATTTATTATACAGTAATTGGTCTAAAGGCTAAAATAGCTGTTAATAATAAAATCACAGAAGATGATCTGCTACATGAAGAAAAATCCTTGAGCTATAAAGTTTTACAAAGTGCTTTGAAAATTATATATTTGATCAAGCTGCAGACCATTTGACGCCCACAGTCAAATTCCAGATGTTTATCATGCTGCTTCAGAAGAAAACATCTGCTATGATCAGAAATGAACTTTGATGCACGTTCATCAAGTTGTCAGGGATCTGGGTCCGAAGAGCAGAAAACCAAACCGTGACACATTCATTGAGTGCAAAGTCACCCGTTTTCCAGACAAACAACTGGAGTGCCTCATTATTTGAATCTGTCACTTTTCATCCCTCCAACACATCCAGCACTCCTGCATTGAAGTGGATCGATTTGGCAAGTGCATTGACAGGATCATTTAAACACCGTCATTAAATACAACATGCCTCCCTCGAGGAGAGCTGTGCAATGTTATCATTGAAAATGTTGCAGCCAGATGAAGGCATCTTGGCTCTGGGGAGGATACTTTGGGGTCTTGCCAAACCCTCAGGCATCAACAGGGTTGTGTTGTTATGTGTGGTCCTCAATGGGAGATATATTGCTCAATGCTTTTGCTTTATCTCCATCATGATGACAAAAGTGTCCTCACACCCATGGGGAATTTTGTATGTGGCAATTTCTGCTACGAGTCTAATGCTGTTCACATAGCAACTCAACATTTTGTACGGGAGTAGTCACTCTAAGGGCGATATATGCAAAATACTGAATTCAACACACAGAAGACGGAGATAATTGTACCAGCATGAAAAAAGTAGTTTACATGCAAAAACTGCACTTAAAAAAAACCAAAAAAAAAAAACATAGTATATAATGTTAGTTTATGCATAAGAACACGCATTACCTGAGAATAAATATACATTAGTGTACATTCACATATTGAAATATGATAAAGCCATCAATATGTACAGTATATTGTAAAAAGAAATTGTTTGATACGACAGTGAATTTTTTTTAGCAGATGTTTGATATTCACACGTGCTTGACAGGATTACTTAAAGTTCGAGCTATTCCCTGTAATCCTGGCAATATACTGAAACGCTGCCAAAACAAATACTATCTGCTGCATTTTACAATTATGTCCCAATAAGATTCTTTTAATCAATTTATTTACAATATTATATTTGAAATATACAACAACATAAACAAGAACAATTGTCATTCAGGTTGTTTGGCTATTTTTTTTTTTTTTTATAAATTCATGCGAATCAGTGTCACTCTCCTATACCCGATTGGAGCAGTCTACCTGCACTCACAGCGATGAATGAAATAAAACCCCTGGAGGTGATCGAGCGCTGAGGAATGCAGGTCAGCACTGCAGGAGAGGTCTGCATTAATGTGAGGCAGATGTGCATTACCAGCTCCTATAGTTATTATTCATACTCCCCAAACAGCAGATCTCCAAAGCTACAGAGAGTCTCTAAGATGACAAAGTGGGGCTGGTTTACATAACCTTGCCTCAACAATACCTTGTACAAACAAGCAGAGAGTCAGAAATGGACATCCAGATTGGGTAATGATTTGAGAGGCTCAGGAGAAATTAGAGAGTTTCTGGGAATGCCGCACATGTGTGGGAATGACTGTTTACATGCATGTACTTAACTGAACTCAGTGCTGGATTTTAGTAAACTTTCAGACTTTACGTTTGGATAGATTGATTGCTTTAAAAAGTTACAAAAGTATTTGCACGCTCCATTTATGAAATTAACTATAACTGCAGGGTAAAATAAACAAAAAACTATAAATGCAACCATATAACAGTAATACTGCACTGAATGTGAATGACATCATATCAGTCAGTTCCCAGAAACAACCAAATTACATTATATGTTTATAACCCCCCCCCCCCCCCACACACACACACACACACACACACACACAACCCCAATTCTGAGCATCCTGTGATATGTAAAACATTTTCTCAGCATGCAAAAACCATAACCAAGCCCCTAAAAATACTGGCAATGCTTAAAAAGCATCCTGTCAAAATATAGTCCTCTAAATACACATTAAAAGGCTTTGGGGAACTGATGTCACAGGACATGCATGCACTGAAGACCAACACATTGTGTTAATTTGGATAAAATGCAAGCGCCACACCTGCGATCATGTCAGTGTGTGTATGTGAACCAGAATAAATTAGAATATATAATGAGTAAATGTGTGAGAGGGTGAATTCCTGACTTGTTACAGAATATGAGGAAATATGTGATTCAGGGGCAATTTACCTGCTTTAAAAAGAAAAAAAAATGCACTTCTACAACTTTGACAGTCGACACCTTGTCTTTTTAGCTGTAGGGTATCTGAATGTAAAGTTTTGGATTTGATTGAAATGTCTTTGATTATCACTTACACTTCCTGCACTCTCCCCATGTTCCCCGTGTGAGGTTCAGCCCTTTACTTGCAGGCTTCAAGGTGACCTTCTCTCGGCCTGCCTGACATCTGCACATGCCAGGATATAAAAAAACAAAAAAAAGATATAGCCCGTTGGACATTTTGCCGCTGAAGCTGTAGCTGTTGCTTTACATTTACAGGTTTTATGTGTTCATTTGTTTTCGGTACATCATTGCTATTAGTCGTGTGCACACCTGAGCAGATTCCAACGCTTCGTCTCCTCTGAATCGCCTCTTTGGGGATATTCAGAAATGATACTTTACTTTTCAAAAATTTTTTTTTTTTTTTTTTTGCTATAATCAGTTTAAAAGCAGTACAGCGGTCTCCACAATATTTCTTAAAGCTTGCCTGTGATTGAAAAGAAGTAGCATCGTGATCACGGAAGAATTCATATTGTATGAGTGTGATATTTGGAGTCTTCTGAAAAACAGCACGAGCTGTTCAAGAGTGTGTTACTTATCAGCTTGAAATCCTTGTGATTTTAATCAAATTGAATTTCTGTGCATCTGCAGTATTGATACTATAAATTAAAATCGTATTAATAAGCAAAGCAAAACGGTTATTGCTTTGAATATGTTAAGTCCTTCTTCATTGATTAATGGCTGTTGAGTCCAAATACTCTTTAGTTTTGTTTCCTTAAATAGAAGGCTTCTGTTTTCCTCCACTATTCACAACTAGTCTCCCCTCAAAATCCCATTAACCAAAACTATTCGTGTGCCCCCTTTGATATTAGGGATTGACAGCTACAGTCCAAGGTACAATAAAAGAAGGAAGGTCATGATCGTGTCAATTTCTCAGGAGATGAGGCTGAACAGAGAGACTTTTCTCTTTCCCAGGGAATCTGCATTCTTGCATGAGCTGCTGGCATAGATCTCTCCTCAGGAACATCTGGGCGCCTCCCTTCCACTGAGGCAACAACAGTCAACATCAGCTCTTAGACTGAAGAAAAAAAAACAGCCCAAAGAAAAGGCTGTCGGCAAACCCACAATGGTTGAAAACAAATAAATAAATAGTCACCTGTAACAGAATAGTCAACTTTTTCTGGTTCATGTAGAAAGTGATAAGGTAAATGCCAATGTGTTCATAATGCAGCCACATTTGAGTGCTTTTGGGGGAGCATTTCAGAGCACTCTGTTTAAAAGCATTCCCTTCCCTATTTAGTGTTTAGTCATTAACTCTTCCCCAGGTTACTAATTTATAGTGTTTCTTTTATTTGGCTTCACTTGACCCTTCCTGTCCCATTCCATAAAAACTGAGAGGGTTCCCTGTTGCTTTACAAGCAGTTAAATTACACTTTGATGTTTTCTCTCTGTTTTCAGCAGTGATTAAATTGCTGACCCTAGTAAATATCTGACCTTGGCTAACTGAAAAGGTCTGCAACTTGTCAAAGAGAAACTGGCAAATTGTGCGATCGGTCGACGTGTATTCGGGGCATTCGCGTGTACATTGTTGAATGCTGAAAGGGGAACAACGGTCAAAAAACACATTCCTGCCAATGCCCAGAAAATTCTGAGTCGACGCAGTGGAATCTTGGCTCCCGAAAGAAAGCAGTGTGTGACGGCTGTGTTCTCCAGAGCAGCGTGCATACGAGACAGCTCAGCATGCGGGAGAACTGGAAGATGTTTGTGGCCACAGATTCAGTGTGGTTAGCGTGACAGAGAGCGGAGAGATGAGTGTGGACTAGCAGACATGTTGATTAATGCAGATTCCAGAGCCAAATGTGGCGATAAAAGTTGTGCAAAACTGAGAACTCTGGTGGAAATTTTTTTCTTATTAGCCGTTTCATGACGATAGAAGAGAAAAATTGCTACCATGCTCGTGCGTGTGGGCCACAGCCAGGGGCAAGTTAGCACAAAGACTGGAAACATGATGAGTAGAGTCACTGGCATTTTGAATAGAACAAATATATACACATACAAACACTGCTAAAGTTTGCTCTGTATTGTTAGATTTCTCCTTGAATAAAACATGTGGCCAGTAATAGAGTTTAACTCCATGACCTTGCGAAGTGTGATAATAACAGATGACATTAACTGCAATTTTTCAATAAAATTAACTGCTGCTCCTAATTTGTCTCCTGAGGACTCCACTGTTTTAGTAAGAGTAGAGGGGGAAAAAAAGGCAATGCTGAGACCTGAAACAAATAGTAGATGGCAATTTGCTTGTATCCAGATCAGAGATGCAGCAGTGAAAGCTCGTCAAATAGAAGGAGTCCTCCAAAGACATAAAATGAGGACTGGGTTGGTAAAACATAAAGGAGGCAGCAGAAATCCTGTGTTCTGAGACCCTATGCTTGTCTAAAGGTAAACACTGCGGCAAATAAGATTTCAGGTTCATAGAAAGAAAAAAAAAAGAGTTAAAGTCATTCATAGAAGACTTTATGAAATGTGTTTGAGCTAAAATCAAAAGAAAATCTGGACTTAAGGGTTTGTGATTGGGGGATTGGGGGGACCGTAACATATTTGTGCACTGTAAACCCGAAGAAGCTCACAGAACTCACAACCTTTTGTGTAACAGATTACACAAGAATATTTAAGTGATGTTGTTAAATGTTCAAAGATAATATTTGAATAATTAATTTTATGTTAACTTAAAACACTTAACATCACTTAAATATTCTTGTATAATATGTTACACAAAAAGTATTGAGTTCTGTGAGCTTCTTCCGGTATACAGTGTACTGGTCCAACCAAATAAATATTAATATTGGTTACGTGTGGCCAATGAAGTACATTGAGTTTGACTTGGTTTGAAATAACTTTAAGCACAAAGATGAAATTGTGTACAATGTATAGTAAATGTCACAAAATCATGTTATGAGTTTTGTGTTTCTTTGTATGTGTCTGTCGGTTTGTTTTGTCACATTTGGAGGCAGCCTTCCTTGTCGTTTCCATCTGTTTATGTTAGCTTTCACTGCATAGACGTATTGGTGCCGATCATTCGAACAACAAACTACAATCAGATAACAAATCGGGGTGTTTCCCCACATGGTTCGTAAATAGATGCCTTTGTGACTGTCAGTGATGAGATCGAGAGACTGAAACACTTCCACGCACTCTCTCCACATCCCCTCATCTGTGTGCTCAGCTTCAGCCTAACAGGATATGTGCCTTGCTCAAGGGCATACTTGCATTTTCTCTCACAAATGCAAATAGCAGGCAGGAACTTGGAGTTCACTTGCTGTACTTCTCCGACATTGCAGTCGTGCTCGTGCCCGGGGGCAGAGTGAAATTATTGCACAGTACTACAGCATAAGAGGCCAGTGAAGGGACTGGTGATGTCAGAACATCTGCCTGTATGGAGACTATAAAAAGGTCTGACAGGTAGGCCATAGTGATATGAGGTCGTGAACTCCATCTGGCCACGCTGTGTTGTTCCATTAGTGTCTCGGTCAGGGCAGTCATGACCCAGAGAGCTGGGGAGGGCTGCTGCAGCTTTGAGCCAATGACTATTGACATCTCATTGTGGGACATGCTAGCCAAAGGCGTAGTAATCCAAAAAAACAAACATGCATGTTGCAGACAGCCGCCGCCTAACTTCATCACTCTGAAACTATTCAGTCATACTGAAGGACTCGGCTGTGGGACGTTAAGAGTGCCACAAGGTATGACGTTCCTTTTCAGCTTTCCGAGAATGACAGGAGACCTTTGGTTTTATTTCTTATTGCAAAAACACCAAGTGACAAAGTCAAATGCTTGCACACAAGCACATAACTATTAGATTAATCATCCTGAACTAGCAGACGCAGAGACAAATGTTGAAGGACTTAAGTAATGCCAGTGTTGCTTAAGACACAAGTCTGTTTATATGGAGAAAAACCATTATGTGCTGGTTTCAGACCAATACAGTGTGGAGAGGGAGCTCTCCGTGCCCATTTGCAGGAAAGCCAAACAGAGGCTGACCGAGCACAGTGTTCTCAGTGGCCCACAACCAGAGCCCTTCAGCTTATTTATTCACACGGCTGTTTGTTTATTGAAGGAAAAGGGACAGCTTTCTTCATCTCCTAAAAGGAAACAAAAAAGCCAACGTGCACTGACAGAAACAGAGTAGGGTCTGTCACAAAATGGACGCTCTCGAAATTAAAGGTGACAAACACAATGTTGTTTACATGCGAGTCGGGTAAGGATGTGGGGGTGAGCCTACTCGCCCCCCGTGCACAAGGCTCACCATACATCGCTCGAGATGGAGCAGATTTTGTGCGTCTCGGGTTTCAGGTGGCGTGATTGAGAGATGTGAGGGAGCGGGCCTCGAAAGTTGTGTCACGGGTCACACCAATGCATAGTGACATTCCTTTCAAACAAAAAAAAACCCAACAAAAAAAAACCCCGTCTCTGCTCTGTGACATTTAAACCACAGAGAAGGCCTTTGAACTTTAAAATAAAGCATCACAGAGATGATGTAAGTTCAAAGTAAATGTCGCATTTGCGATGATGCTGTAATGTGATGATGAGCAGATACAATTGCTGGATTTAACGAGATGCATGGTGGTTTCATTCAGCCACATTTCAAAGGAAGTACTGCTCCGCCAAAAATTCCAATTAGACAGCAGTGACTATGATTATAGGTCTACTACTGACAACATGTGGCACTTTTTATTCAACTTTAAAATGGTCAGGAAGTTGGTTGTAGTTGCTTGTTTGCAAATCATATTATTACAGTGATAATGTGAATTGTACTGCATGTGAAGCCACGTTAATTAAAATGTTACGGTACCGATTTTGGATTGTAATAAGCATGATCTAAGTTTACTCAGATGCTTTTCATCATAAACAATTTAGTGTGAAAATCTCTTGTGCGTTTAATGAGGTTTCTTGGCAATGCCACCAATTTATATTACAGATTTAATGCGCACTTTACAAATAAGGGGAACCAGTGTTATGGTACATTTGGCAATTCAGCACCAACTAAAATATCCCTGCAAGGTTTAAAAAAAAAAAAAAAATCAATGGTACATACTGAAACCCTGGAGTCTGCATTTCAATAATCCTTTTCAATCATCTTTCACAAGAAAACACAGTTTTCAGGCTCAATATGCATAATATGGCATATTTTGTGGTTGTTTTAAATCAGTATAGCAAAAATGTATGCGAAAAAACCCTCATTAATAGTGCTAAACAATATATCGCTGATGTATCATTATCACAAATATACGTATTGCGGAAGACTGGCTAGTCCTGCAATACAAAATAACAGCGAAGGACAGTGAGATAATTGTGATAAAAAAAAGTATGGCAATTGCCTGATAAAATTTTGTATTCAATTGACTAAGCTACACTTGTTTCAAACTTTGTACGTGCATTCGAAAGCACGAGAAATCAAGAAATGATAAAGAAAGCACAATAAAACTATGTCAACAGATTGGCAAATTCATTCTAAAAGAAACTGTGAAAACTAACATTTTGCATCACCCGCAACCTTTCTTTGTCTTCTCAATACAGGAAAAGACAACAGCGGCCTGCCTGAGTCTGAGATGCCGCCGAGCGTAGACCCTCCAGGGATGGAAAGCAGTTACCTGAACCTGAAGGAAACCGGTGTGAAGGGACAGAGCGACCGCACGGGTTCAGATCTTTCAAGCCCTCTGGACAAAAGTGAGGCAGAGAGCAACAAAGGCAAGAAGAGGCGCAATCGCACCACGTTCACCAGCTACCAACTGGAGGAGCTAGAAAAGGTTTTCCAGAAGACGCACTACCCTGACGTGTATGCCCGCGAGCAGCTGGCACTGAGGACAGACCTGACGGAGGCTCGGGTACAGGTGAGAGGACGATCTTGCGACACATGAAAAAATCTATCTCTACTTAGATGAGACAATAAGCACCTCGGTTTATGTGATAAGATGAGCCGTTGTCATCTCAGAGAACAGTTATGATCTGACATCTTTAACAGCAGGATTTGTCAACAGGTTACTTAAAATCATAATGCTCTCATATTACAGCACAGAAACTATTTAAAAATGTAGGTGAATATCCCCAGTGCAGGAGTTAGTTTTTTTAAAATTATATTTGTGAATATTATATACTACAAAAGAAAAACAGATTTAGAGCAGTTTTTACAATAGGTCGGGTAAAAATGCCATTTTGGTCAAGGTTCAGGCAGCTTCATCATCGTTGGAGGTAAAGAGCCCACATTCAAGAGAAATATTCATCCAATCTCTTAGTTCTGGTTTGAGCTCTCATTAATTTGAATTCTTGTTTTCATTTTGTATTACCAGTTGAGCACTGCTTTACAGCATCTCATTGTTTCTTTAACGATCTTGAATAAATATTCTACTGTAGTTAAGATTCTGAAACGATGACGCTCGTGGTGTCAACCTCCAAAGAGAACAGCCGTCCTGTGCGAGTCGTGTCCCGAGATCCCATCCACCGAACAGTGTTATCATTTGAAAGTAACCCTGTTGTGTTTTGAGGCACTTGCTGACAAGGCTGATGTTGCCATTTCTTCTTGGGAGGACAATTTCCATGTGTTGTGTTGCATGAGCACAGTTGTTCATGTTTGAATGCTAATGATCATCCAGGGAGCTGGAGAGAGCTGGGAGAGTTGAGACTGGCATGCTGACAAAGATTGTTCCAAAGTACAGACAGCAGGGCCTATTGTTCTCCATCTCTCTTTCTGCCTGCCAGTTTTAGATCAGAGTGGGATGGGTCGGACTGAAGGAATACTCTGCTCTTAGCACTTACATGGTGCAGACTCTGCTGGAGGGTCAGAGGCCAAGGGTTTCTGCACAGCACTACCATGTTCAAACTACTTCGCTGCTACACTCTGGAGGTAGGGGGAGAAAACACATGGAAAACCATCAAAGCTCTTTGGCATGGATATAAAAAAACACTCCGAGATGCCAGCTTCAATTTCCATGCATAGTCCGAGACATAGTCAGGGGCAGAGAACCTGGTCGGGTCCTTGTGGTGGTACAGTAAAATAAGTGCATTCATGTTGCGTTCACACAGACCCATCTATTCCCCAGATGAATATAATTAACTTTTTCATCTGACAGGCACACAGCAGACTCTGTTGAGTCACTGTGAGGTTTGACCCAAACTTCTAAAATCAGACCCTAAATATGCACGCAATCAAGACTAAACCCCACAATTTTAACTGAAGGTCCATCCAGACAAAGTCCAGGGATGTGCAATTGTTGAATACCAAGGGGTACTCGAAGCTTGGCAAACGACAGAGAATCTTTTTCATCTCCCAAGCAACAGCAGTTGAAATTCAAAGTGCAGATGTTTTTTGCCAAAATACCAATGTCAAGGTCCAACAGATTCATCTTCAGTTTGATGGTAAATGTCTTCATAAAGGCAGGCTGCAGTTTTCCATAATCACGTCTGTGAGTTCTGCTGCCGCTAGTTTATTTAGTACAATTAGCTCTCAACCTCAGACTTGAACTTCACCACACTGCCTACTTTTTGTAGAGAAGGAGGAGGAGGGTTGTGTGTGAGTGACTGCTGAGGCAGTCCATCAATTCCAATGGTCTTGGATGACAGAGATGAGGTGAGACGGCTGGACTTCAAAGTTGCTTTTGGAGTTGTGCACCCTGCCCTCCCTCTCTCCCTCTTCCTCTCTCTCTCTCTCTTTGCATGCTGGCTCCGGAGCATAAATAAAGCTTTTTAATGGCTCTGTAAGCTGCATTTTGCTGTCAGCGTCTTTAGCAATTACTGTATCACCGCCAAGCACTTTGAGCTCCAAGAGCTATGAGCCACCTTCTCTGCAGATGTCTGCTAAATAAAACAAACACAAGTGAGTGTTTACAGTTGGTACAACCATTCTTTTGGGCATCACACACACAGAATGAGCTACCATAGTTCATTATGATAAAATACTTTCTTTGGATTGATGCAAATTGGAAATCTGCTCGTGCAAAGACAACGTTGACCTCCGTTTCTAAAAAATGCAGTTGGGGAATAAGAGACTCGGAGCAACAAAGGACACATCTGACTTCATAATGTTCCCCGAATTATCTCTCTGCCAAACTATTTGGCTTGGGTCTCGTTCTTACTGCCGTTCAAAGAAAAGCTACGGAGAGCGAACCCTCTGTGAAGCATTACACACGCAGGATCCAGAAACCAAGACGGGAGGGGGATTGTCTACCAAGACGTGTGTTGTCTGCTTGTAAATAAGAAAGAAAGTTCCAATAAGTGTTGAGAGAATCCAGGTCAAAGTGATTTTGTTGGAGAGAAGTTTTGAAATCTGTATTTAACACGGCATGTAAACACATGCGTGTTGTCTGTGCGTTTCCTGTGCGCGTACGTGGATGCCTGGTCCGCCGCTCTCGTCTGCACGCCTCCCAAAGGTCAGAGGGGTTAGCTGCGGAAAGCCGAGGGCTTAGGCGTCAGGAAATTAAACATGAAATGAAAACAAGCTCCAGTTTGAACATTCTCCCATCTCACTTTCCAATATCCCCACTTCCCCTCACCGACTTGAAAGGGAGGAGGGAGGAGTGAAATATGGAGAGAGGGGCTGGTGTTGGGGGTGGGGGAGACGAAGGGCAGAGGAAGATGAGGAGTCGGAGTACGCCCATGAGATTAGGATGATGAGGAGGAAAGTTATCTGAAGTTATCGCGATCCTTCCCAATCAAGATGATAAACTTTAGATTTTAAGAAGGATATGCAGCTTTGGAAAACTTCTGATTTTGAACTGAACCTCAGACTTCTACTGCCGTTATAAGTTTACAGATGTAGTAATAATCATAATAGTAATAATAATAGTACAGTGTCTATCTGACAGCTTCCTTTTTCAGGGGTCACCACAGCAAGTCACTGCAATGTGGACTATACACTTGGCAAGTTTTTACATAGTTTCCTGCCTCAACAGGGATTTGAACCACCCCCACCCCCACCACCACCAACCCACCAACCCCCCACTTGATGCATGTTTTAAACCATTCAAAAGGAATATTGATCATTGTCAAATGAACTGAAGCTGAACCAACCACATGAGGCCGTAATTCATACCAGCTTACATTTTTTTTCTGCCCAAAGAAAAAGAGACATACTGTAACTTAGTCGAATAAATAGGTGAAAACTTTCATCACAGGAGACACACAATGTTTCATCCATATGGTCAGAGGAGTCTTTAAAGCATTTGAAATTCTTCCAAATGTTAACACACATGAAAATGACTTTGTGGGATTTTAAAAGCAACTCAGTATAAGCATCTTTTTTTTTTTTTAAGGATTGTGTCCTCAGTTTGAGGAGTTAATATATAAGAGGGACCAGGAGTTTCTTTAACCTCCAACAAACAATAATAGCCCAAGAACTCATTAGAAACCAGAGTTGTAATGGCAAGTAAGCCTCACATCTCTCAATACAAGCAGTGCCTTTTGTTTTGGGGACTATATTTAGAAATCTGCAATGTTATGAGGGTATGTAATCAAAGAGCCACTAAATTTAAGACACAGCAAACCTTAAGCAATAATAGACTCCAAATCCTCGAGAGGGGTATTACATAGACCCATGGCCCTCCTAAAAACATATGATATAATTCAAAGGGCAACCACCCTTCACCTTGACATTGGGGTCAAACAACAACCTCAGATATCAGCTTACTTCTTTGCAAGGCAGAGTCGTCCTTTAATCCTTCCAGCTGACCTGAGGAATGTTGGAGTCAGACGACATGTCTTTACGTCAGCTTCTCCGCAAAAATACAATACCTATATGTACCGCATATGGTCTTCTCTTTGATGATGAAGCGAGTAGTTCAAGCAATGATGACAGATTTGTGTGCGTTTTGGATAACTCCTAGCTGATCCGACGTCGTTTGATAAAAATCCACTCCTGATTCATCAGAAAAACCAGATGACAATCAGGATGGAGGTAGTATAAACCGCAAACCCAATAATGTCACATCTTTGTACAACACAGCTCAGTTTTGTCACACAACCGCAATGTGTTTATCTCGACTAAGAGGGATGGTGAGAGTGAGAGACAAAAGGAGGGATTTGAAGAGGATGACTGAGGGGAAATTGCATGTCAGGGACTGTGAAACCCACAAGCTGATTGGGCTGGGAATCAAGCAACAATCCAAGTTCAAACCCCTGTGTCAAAGTGGGAGCGCTTTCTTTTTCTCTTTGAAGAAGTTTCTCTCTTGGGAGGATAAGATTCAAACAACCAACAAATAGACACAGATAAACAACTGTAGACTCCCAGTGTGCTCCTCCGCTTTTCTATTCTCTTACAGGGATGATGTGAGAAAATCCTCTGGAAAATACTAAAACATATCAAAGAAGAGCAGGAAGCCAAAACTGTGAAGAAATAAATGGGAAACTCCTACTAAATTCCATGCAGTTGGACATAGCATAGTAGTACACGTCAATGTAAAAATGCTGGATTTAGCCTTGTGCTAAATCTGACATATTTACGGTCACCTTGTGAAGGGATGGCTTGTTCATTAAAATGCACTGTCCTGTCCAAATAAACAAATAAATGAAATAAATGAAAATGCATTCACTAATTACTGTAATATTGTAGTGGACTGGAAAACTGTCCAGGTTCCTTTTTACTCCATTTCAACCGGTAGCTTATAAGTCCCGAGAGTCTGAACAAGAATTCTCAATACTTTCATTACAATGATCAGAAAGATGGAAAAAAAAATGGGTCTTTCATTTAAAAAAAAAAGAAAAAAAAAAGCCTTGTTGAGTTCTTTCTGGCTGCAACCATTTTAACTCGTTGCCCACTTTCTTTCATATTCCTTTTCTACTCTCCAGTCTTGTTTTTCCCTAATGCCTGCCATGGTTGAGGAGGAGTGGGCTCAGTAGCCTGCACTTGGTCTGTCAGCAGGTTACTGAAAACACACCCATTCTCAAAAGCAGTATGTCTCTCAATCTCAGGAAGAGAACGCACCCAGAAAAAAACCTACTTTCACGTGCCACAATCAATACTTAATAAACGCGAAGACGCTGGCAAGCATATCTACACTTGGTCAAACGTTCTGCATTCATTTCACGGATTATACAGAGGGATTCCCCATTGTATCCCACTGTGCTGACATGTGGGAGAGAGCACACCTTTCTCACAGTGATTTATGAAAGGTTACAGGCCCAGATGTGGATCTGTCGACGCTGGCAGCCTGAAGGGAGGCAGACGCCTGTGTATCAAAGGGAGGAGCTGAAACATGTAGCACCAGGGGAGACTCACTATTTTCACATCAATAGCTCAGTGTGGACGGCACTTTAAAGGCACGTCAACTCTTAAAACTGGGGCATTGACTTTCATGTGCACCAGAATTTATTTGCCCCCTGTATCTTCAGTTTATGTGGTACCGTTTCTTACCTTGTCTTGCCTAGCAGAAGGATGAGTAAATTTTCTGCACTCGGTGGGGTGGGTTGGGGGGTGGGGGTGCACGCGATGTGAGAGTTTTGATAGCCGCGTTTGTAAACGATATTCACGTTTTGTTTGAGAGTGGCTGGTCTGCATTATGAAGCACTCTCCTGACGGGCTGCTTTCTTTGCAGGTGTGGTTCCAGAACCGCCGAGCCAAGTGGAGGAAGAGAGAGCGATTTGGCCAGATGCAACAGGTCCGCACGCACTTCTCTACTGCTTACGAGCTGCCTTTACTCACTCGGCCCGAGAACTATGCACAGGTAAAAAAAAAGAAAAAAGAAAAAAGAAAAACGACTCACTGAACACTACACTATAACCATGATCCGAATCATAAAGCCTTGCAGTACAGTCAAAAAACGAGGCTTAGAAATAAACATTAGCAGAAATGTTTGGCTTACACAGCCTCACCTACAAGCAAACGACTCGTGTCTGGCCACTTGATGACAAATTTTCACTTGCTGAGCTCTGTTTATTTCTTCAACTCTTCTGGAGATAAATCAATTGGCTCTTTGATGGATGAAGTCATCCTAATCTAAATTTGCTAGCCTATGACAGTGTCTATCTGTCATTTGGTGGCGAGTAAATAGTATAAAATTGGCCTTTAAGGGCAGAGCTTTTTGGCTAAAACCACATAACAATACGATTGTAAAATTCCATATTGGGGCAGTGCCAGTGACCCTTCATGGTAACAATACAGCATCGAGAGTTGATTCTTGCCATTCACGTCAATTGTAGTTATGTAGGGTAAAAACATCTGCTCTTTTTCTCCAGATCCAGAACCCTTCATGGATCGGGAGCAGCAGTGGAGCATCTCCGGTGCCTGGTTGCGTTGTGCCTTGTGACTCTGTTCCCTCGTGCATGCCCCCTCACCCTCATGGTCCTGGAGGCGTCTCCGACTTCCTGGGCGTGCCGAGTCCAGGAAGTAGCCACATGGGACAGACGCATATGGGCAGCCTGTTTGGGGGTGCCGGGATGGGCGGGGGAATCAACGGCTATGATCTCAATGTTGATCCAGACCGCAAGTCATCCAGCATAGCTGCACTGCGTATGAAGGCCAAAGAACACAGTGCAGCCATCTCCTGGGCTACATGATGTCCCAACCCAGTCTCACCCACCACCATATGGCCTCTTCTCTGGAGCAGCCATCAGCAAGCACTACAGGGGAGGAGTTTTTCTTTTTTTTTGTTTCCTGACAGCACTAATGATAACACAGGTCAAATGAACAGGGAGAGACGGCAGAGATAACAGAGGCCATTACAGCGGCCAACACAACCGAGATAACAGTGACTTTGACAATCAGCAGGAGCTGAAAATGAGAACTACAGAGGTGTGACTTGGATGCTGTTTTTATCCTTGATCTCTCAGGTCTCCTAGAAATATGGGTTTTGCACCCCAACGAGCTGGGTGATATTCATATGCAAAATAAAGCAAAAAATAACAAACTCAAAACAATATAGCAATAGTGGTTTACAAAGTATCCTCACCAAACGTATAAAGTGCCAAATCCAGCTTCATGATCTTAATTCTAAATAAACTGAGCTTGATTCCTTCATTACAGAACCCATCCTACCATAAGCTGTTTATTCAATTTTTTTTTTTTTTTTTTTTAAGACTGACACTTTACACTCATCTCTTAGACTGTACAAATATGTTTGAGTACATTTTTGATTAAGTGAATTTCCATTTAGCAGGCTACATGTTTTTTTTTCTCTATTTTTAGATCACAGCAGGCAAAGTTAAATCACAAACTGAATACATACAATCCCGACCTGTCTTGGGTAGTTCATGTCTCTGTAAAGGAGGACAGACATTTAAAGTAATAAATCAACAATGTCTAATTGAGCGAGAGCAGATATGGCTTGCCAATTTAGTCTGGGTGGAGGGCAGGGATTGGATTGGCAATCATTTCAAACCAACTTGTCATTTCCTCTCCCAGGGCAGCCTCCACAGGTTCCCCCACTAGGCCGAGGCCTCAGGTTACAGGAAACGGTGTCGCCAGTGGCAGACGAGGCACTGCAATGCACAGCAGCAGCCTTCAACACCAACTTATCACGCCAGCTTCAATCAGCAACCGACAGGGATAGACGCACTTAATTAGCATCAAAGTGAGCCGCGCAGTCCTGTGAACACCGCAGTGCATTGAAATGTTCACGGTGAGAACACACGGCACACATGCCGAAATAATCACCTCACCGCTACGCAAGGCTTCAGGAGACATGATTCTTGGTTTCATAGCTTTCTTAAAGAACCCGTCACATGCCAGAGACTGCAGGCCAAACCAGTGCACCCCCCCCCCCAGGAGCTTTTTCTAATGTTTGTGTAATGTGATGACATTAGACCTGGACTGAAGGAATGTGGTGAACATGTCCAGTGATTGCAGGGGTATCTGTGAAGGCTACCCTGCTGGAATATGCTTGTCACCAGAGCTGGGCTCAAGGCTCGGTTCCAAAGACAGGCTTCATTACTCTTTTGGTTGATCCCTTTCTGATGGCTGCTGGACCATGTATCTGCTTTCTTTCCTCTATATGGATGAGGAAGAAAAACTCAATGTGACATTTACAAATGTCTTATTCAAGTTATTGTGACGCAAGACCAAAAAAAAAAAAAAAAAAAAAAAAGGAAGTTAAGCTGTGTAGTGGGTAATTTTGCTTGATAAATATACCAAAAATGACTTTATGCCTATAATTGTGGATTTATTGTTGGAGATCTGTTTGAGAGTTCTGCATTGTTGAAATGATCTATTATTTAAGCCGCAGCAAAAAAATTCTTAAAGTTTTTGGTTTAAAGGCCAAGGCCATTTAATTAACTAATTTAATTAACATTCAAAGCTTCTTCAGTGGGAACATTTCATGTTTTAATAAAGGCAGGTTCCATTAACTATTTACTTTCACATTTGTCACATGGGGTTTATTGAACATATTTAACCCAAACTTAATATTGGAAAAGACCAAGGCCTTTTATTTCACTCATTTGCAAAAGCATAACCTTTAATAATGTCGAGACAAAACAGAATGTGACTAGAATTAAATCTTCACGTGTGGCTGGATTCCTACTTTGAGTTGACTGTGTGTCTGTGGTCCTCCTTCAGTGCTCCACTGCTCTGCAGCTCCGTCCATGTTGATACTACTGAAATAAAGCAATTGAAATTCATTGTTAAATTTTCATGTTATGTGAATGTGAACAATATAAGTCATATTGTTCTCTTGCTTGTACATTTGTTTTGCTAATTTGTCAAATAAAGGACCTCCAGAGTTGAACAAATGAAGTATTACAGTAATATTGCCAAGAAACATAAAATGATGTTCTGTGTATTATTCTCTAAAGTTACTCTGGACTTCTAAATATGTTTTCTAATTTTTTATGGCTTCAAGCAACTTTTTCTTTGTATATTAATCAAACATTTTTTTCTTCTGATTGTGCCAATTCAATAAGTTATTGCACTTAAGGTGTTGAAGAAAAGTTTTTTAATTTTTAATTTTATTTCCATTATACGTGACTCTGCGAGGACTTCAGTCTCTTTCGGAGGAGAGAAGACAGAGGCCTTTGTGTCCCAGCAGTCAAAAACTGTCCCTGAAGCTTGTTGACATTTACCACCATTAACAGCATCACTCAAAGTCGCTCAGGGTGCCGGACATTTGTTTGTACAGAGAAACTTTTCTGTTGTGGTTTTTCTTGATGATGGTTTTTGAAGTGAATTTGAAATAAATTGATCTCCAATGGCTGAATGGGTACGGACAGTTCTTTTGTCAGTGAGACCAGCAACCTAGTTCATCAATTATTTCCTAACTTAAGCTGACTTCTAATGCTTGAAGTTAACTAAAAAAGATAGTTTATTTTTTGTGATCAATGGTACAAAAATTCAAATATTTTGCAATAACTGCACCGTGACTCATGATCACCAGTTAATCCAACCATATGCTGATTTTGAGGTGTTTTCATTGTTTTGGAGAGAAAGTAATGGAGGCTCAATCCCCTTTCTGTTGAACTCAAACCATTTCAGGGACCCATAACTACAGTTTTGCTACAGTGTTAACTCTGTGTGTGTGTGTGTGTGTGTGTGTGTGTGTGTGTGTGTGTGTGTGTGTGTGTGTGTGTGTGTGTGTGTGTGTGTGTGTGTGTGTGTGTGTGTGTGTGTGTGTGTGTGTGTGTGTGTGTGTGTATATGATGGTAATTTTTCTTTGAACATCTGGAGCCGGCTGCGGCTCAGTGGTCATTTCCCAATCGGAAGGTTGCAGGTTTGATTCCAAATATCCCTCGATCCACATGTGGAAGTGGCCTTGATCTGACTGATCCCATTGGATGGAACGAGTGCATTGCATGGCAGCCACAGCCATTGGACTTAAGAATTTCCCTTTGGGATTAATAAAGTATTTTTATTCATAGTCAAAGAGTTTGGGCAAGAGAGAAACTTCACCTCTGTCACATACGCCCTTTTTGTTACTGACTTTTAATATTGTGACTGACAGAAAGCTAGAAAAGCAGCATAAACGATCTTAGATAATATTTTTGTGAAACTATACTTAAAAATCAGACAATGAATAATTGATGACAGAGATTGTGCAGGCAATATATACGGCTGAATCATCAATATTTGGCCTGTAAATAACACACATTTTTGTCAATGTGGATTAGAAGCAGACATGAGTCTATATGCGATTGACACCACTGAATTTGTTTACGGACTTTAAAAAAAAAATCCTATTGACACATTGCTTCCAAAATAACACTGTACACAGAAAGTGCTTTCAGACACTGTCTGGGAAAGTTACTGTTTCTGGTCAACAAACAGTCTGACACCCAAGCAAACGTAAAACCAAAATGTTAAATTTTTATAGATTGGAACAAAAAAGAAAATGTTGTGTTGATCAGGGATTTCCAAGACTTCTTGGTGGTCTGGATTTGAAGAATGTTAGTCTCTTACGCAAAGCCAAGCATAAATTGATAATTAGTTTTTTTTTTCAAATTAGTGCAAGTAGTTGGGTAAACAATTCATTCCACTCAGTTTTGACAGGTCAGAAAGCTATTTTTATGATATTTTCTAGGTAGAATTGCTTTAGTTGTACTTGATTTTGCACCATTTTGCAAAAGCAGGACAGATGATGTCATAGGTGAGCTAAATTTGGGATAATCCTATGTTAGTTGAAACTTATTCGGGACAATACAGTCAAATGTTTGTTTGAAGAAGTTTTATACACATGTGGAAAGCCAAATTTTGTCTTGTTATTGTGGGTACGAGACCAGATGGTCGTAAGCTACAGCCCACGTGTTGGTCCTTATTAGTTGTGAACCAGTATAGAGCAGTTTTGTTATTTTTGTCTTTCACATGGACGAGAGCAGATGTTAAGAGGCAGTAGAATTATTGTACTCTATTTCTACGTTATTTTAGCACTAACACTCATATTTTTCAGTATTTGAATATATTTTTTGTGCTTTTCATGCACATGCGTCATCAACTTTTCAGCATATGCCTATTTTTGTATCACATCGTATAGTAGTGCATATTATTCTACATCTTCAATTACTAAATGTCAACAAATCTCATCAAAAACCTCTTACAGTATAATCATAAACACAAGGCAAGCTATTGAAGTGTTGACTCATAATTAAAGTGTATGAGCATGCAGAGTTGAAGGTGGTCGACATGTGATCCCATTCTTGTCCTCGCAACAGCAGCTTCCAGATGGGATGCTCTGCCAAGACCATTAGGTCCAAAATTTAAGGCTAATAGCTTGAATGGCCCTTAAATACGTTCAGGTGTTCTTACACCAACAGTCTAGCTTCAGTCGAGACAAGAGAAAAGCTGAGCTGTGATACATTAAACAACAACCTTTCACACAAGATGTCCATTGTTTCTGCAATACAATCTCCATTATGTTACAAAACAGTCCCTGGAAAGAAACATTTTTATAAGCACTTCAAAATGTCTTTCCTGCGCAACAAAAGTCTCTGTCTGCAATCAATCCACCGTTCATTTTGAACAACTTCCACAGAAGGAACACGCACTTTGGGAAACTTTCATGTAAAGACAAAGGGAAAACGTAGCCAGAAAAAAAAAAAGAAGAAAGCCTGCATCCTTTCACATTATGCCATCACATGTGGTCTTTTTGCCCTGCGAAAAATGTTGGTGCTCGCCCATCTCCCTTTGCTCCTAGCAACATTTGCTGACTTTTCCACAGTTGCATAAGAGTTTAACTGGAGCACTTTGATTGCATGAGAATAGCGAAACTCAACAAAAGCCTGCTGTCGCCCACTAAAGACACCAGATCTAGTGGAAGAACTTGAGATCATTAAAAGGGCTGCAACGGATGGAAGAAGAGGTGCTGCCTCACAGCAGTATAAATACTTGTACAGGCTTTTCGTAATAAAAAATAAAGAGACCTTACAATTAAACTGTTTAAAAGAGCAATGCACAGTTTAAAGAGTTCCTATGGTGTACTGGAAGGCTGGACAACAAGCAATAGTGTCTGTTTTTTAATAAATCATGTTAAAAGTAGTAGAGGCTTTTTGCATTTATTCAGACTTTCCTGGCATGTCTGTGACACACTGTACCAACAAAAATAATAAATGCGCAGACTTTTCAGATACGATTCAGGGCGATACGATAAATTAAATTCCTGATGCCTCATTTGAAAGAAATGACAAAAAAAAAAGTCGGCGGACAATGATATTCATTTCATCTTTGCAGATATTCTTTAAGCTGAATGTAATCTTTGTATAAGGCAGGCAACATACAATTGTGAAAAAAACTGAAGTGAAAAATTAGAGGGTCTGCAACAAGTATAACAGGTGCCGAGAGGACTTTCCCATCTAACAAGCAAAAGCTTCTGACTCGTATGTCTTTGATAATGCATTCCATTGCCAAAGGATCACAAGAAAACTTTAAACTCAACATCAAAATCTTATAATTTGAAACTCCTTACAAATTCTATCATCAACCAAAATGTGTTACTTTGCCTGAGACAAAGCGCCTGTAACCTTAAAACCACGAGTTTCACTCTTGGCGTGTGAGAGTTGCAAATTGCACCCTGATGATATGACAAACTCACTAGTGTTGCTTTTTGACTTTCCATACATACATTTTCATATCAGACATGCAGTGCAAATTACATTTTTTTTACTCTTAAATCAAGACCCGATTGAGTCCATCTTACTTGTGCAGACGGACAACAGCTTTCAACAAGAGCAATTTAAAGAGGTATTTCTGCAGCCATTATACTTTGTTCTGTTTAAAACACAGCGAGATGAGATAAATAAACAATTACAGAGAGGAAGAAGAGCAGTCCACTGTGCCCTGAGCAGCACTCATTAAACCTAATAGGTCACGCTGCTCCAGCCAGGCTCCACTGACAGCCCTAATAGAAGTCTACATGGTTAAGGGACCATGAAGACCATTAGGGCACTTCAAAGTTCACACCACAACATTAGGGTTCTGCTAATACAGCAAAAAGGGGACAGATCCAATTCCTCATTCACGTCTTTAATTTTCCATCAGTTGACCTGTCAGTCAGTCTGCTCTATAAACAAGTAGATGCTTGAGTCGCTCATTACGGGCCATCGTTAGCAAGGCCAAGGCTGTAAATCAGCACTTATATCGGCTTTCAACAAAAACTTGGTATGGGTCATATTTTAGAGCTGGTATTTTGGCCTTATGCTGTTAAAATGATCTTTTTGGTTCAAGAGGAAAGCTGCTGCTTGCTCTGTAAATCAAATTTTCCCCACAGTTTTAATGGACAGACTTCTGTGAACTGAAGTGTGAAAGACTGAAATCAAGTCAAAATGACAAGTATGCTGACCAGTAAAAACAGGTAATCTGACAAAATGGATTCATAGAGGCTATGTTTGCTACAATGAAACCCAAATCTAACCCACTCAAATGACCTTGAGTGACATCATAAATCAAATCAGAGTCAGCACATGTTTGATTTATTGATCTTATCCTAAAGGACATGCAAGAAGGAGTAGTTGTCTGTCATGGCCATAAGTCAGCACGGCTGTGCGAGGAGGAGAGGGCAGCTGAAGCGGAAGGAACACATCATACATCATTTTGCCTTGTAAAAAGTCCCTCATTACAAGCTGAAAATGCCAGTAAACAACTCACATTCAGTGAACATTGTAACACACATAAGAAAGCAATCCCAAAGATTGCACGAATAGTGAATGATCTAAATGTAGTAACATCTGTTTTCAGCAAAGGATTTGCAAAATAAAGAGGGAAGACTGAGAAACAGAGTGTAAGATGGGCTGATACTAAATGTTGTTTTCCAGAGCCAGTTCGGGAAATAAAGTCAGTAATTGATTCAGAAAAACAGAAATCAATGGAACCCACAGTTCACCTACATCATGCTCGTTCACAAGATGAGAGGCAGGTCATTGCGTCTGCAGTGGGAGGTACAATGAGAGGGGCACATGGCTAAGGGTTGAGGTCACTTTACTTGGAGAAGCGCTTCACTACCTTTTTTCCTTATGTTCCTTCTAATGGTGTCTCTGGATCGGAGCCAGCTTCTGTTGTTCTCTTATCTTCAACTCAACTATCAATGAGATCAGTTTCATCCCCTTTAATGTACAAACAGTGGAGGATATCCACACAGTTGTAGATTCACAATTACAGTGGCGATACCTGATCATAAATGATCTGGGTTTTTATGAGCTGGAATGTGTGCCAATAAGAGCGTGTGGAACTTTCTATAAAATCAACCTCAACTCGTAGGAAACATTTATTCCCAGTGCACTAGGTAGTTTACTGGTAACAGATACATCATATCATCTCATATCATCATTGCTATTATGTTTTAATCCTCACTGAAATGCAATTTACACCTCTTGATCAACTTTGCTACTTTTGAAAGCATAAATTGATACTGATGCGCTGTCAAATTTGTAAATATGTGGTAAGACCTGCACTTTTGTAGTTTATTCTTTCAGCAGTCACCTGCTTTATATCTACATTGATTTTCTGTGAAGTGTTGCTGATGCCCCCCTCCAGGGTCGCCACTGATGGATGGTCTTCTTCACAAAGCCTGTTTTTTTATTATCTTTGTCACTTTTTGCTGTATTCTGCTGGTGTAAAATTCCATTATAGAATTTTGCCAATCAGGATGAATCTGCTACATCTTTATATGGCTCCATCCATCTTTGAATACTTGTTCATTTTTATACTGTGTATTATTGGTGAATGGGAAATGTGCTTCAATTGTAAGTACTCCTTAAATGAATCAAGTCATTAATGACTATTACATTTTGTTAAAAGGAATATGTTGTGTACATTCTGAAAGAGGTACCAAGTATTTTTATTGGAGTATTTTTTAAACAGCAGTACTTTTACATGTAATCAAGTAAAATTTAAACAAAGTAACACTTGTATTTGATTACCAAGTATCAAAAAAGTATTGCTTAGTGATATTTCTCATAATAGTGTGTCTTCACTTCATAGATGTTTAGTTGATGTGTCTGAAACCAATGGATGGATTTAAGGCACCACCAAACACAAAGTCCTTGCCACATTTGACAGAGAAAGCTCAAATCAAAGCCGACGCGAGTCCAGAGGATGCATTGCGTTGTGAATCTGTGATTAATCCTTTCATATTCCCATCAGTTGACAAAGTTAACAAAACAACCATTTGCCCGCCAGCTGCCTGACAGGCATCTCTGTGGTCTGTAACCGAGAAGACAGCCCCACGACGACTCACATCATTCATTGACTTCCACTAATAAAACTCAAGTTTATTACAGTGTGGAACTGTCTCGTGTGGCTTTTTGACATGCTAACATAAACAGAGAGGGAAAGGATTTAAAGTGGTGCTGGCACATGGGCGGAGGTTTGAATGGACTTAGAGGTGAACAGCTTGGACGTCACCTCTGGGTTAGTGGGTTAAATCACCACTTGTGTACCGTTTCAGGAGGCGCGGCTTTGTTAAAGTAATAGAGAAATATGAGTGCTTATTTAAAGAAGGATTATGTATTAAGACCAGACTGGGTATGTGTCTCCGACTGGAAATGTGGCAGAATGTAAATAATGTGATTAAAACAGGTTTCAATTGTGAGCTGGCACACTGTAAGCAACTCAGATGATCCATGAGCTTTTACTCCAATTGTGTGCAAACCTTGGAGTCAAGAAACTGAGCGTCAATGTGCTGATTCCACCCCGACACCCTTCAGGGTTGCTATGAGCCTGTGTTCTTAACCCCTAAACCTCTTTCCTCCAGAGCAGCAGTCTGTCTCTCCTACTGGCAATATGCTTCCAATTATGAATCCTGTGAATATGGGGATGGTGAAGCACCCGTCTGATTTATTGCACACTCAAATCCAGTCTTGTTCAGTGCATTTGCACAAGAAGCCCTCCTGCTGCAGAGCTCAAAGGTCAGACACACACAACAGTTGACCTCTCGCGGACTCATGCGCACCGTATCGCCGTGGAACGGATTGACAAGCAGAGACGGCGGCTCAACAGCGAGGGCCACAGGGTGAGAAAATTTAGTGTGCGACAAGGAGCTAAGCGCTGCATTTAGCCTCCAGCTGTGTGGAAACTCTGGGACACAGGAAAAAAGGGGGTGAACAGAGGACGTTCACAAAAACACCAACAACAAAAGCAACAGATCAAGGGGATAAATAAAGTTGCCTCAAACAGTTACTATCACTTGGATCATAGCTGGCTGTTTGACATCGCGCTCTTCCTTCGCCGCCATAGAGCACTTTTGTGGTGTTTTCACGTGGGATAGCTTGGAACATCTATTTGTAGTCATCAGCTAAATCCAAGTTCGACATACTGAAAACACATGCTGCACAAGTGAGTCACAGGGCACAAGAGAGCTCTCAAGACAGCGGTGATGCTTGGCCTGAGAAAAAACACATCCCCACAGACCAACATCCTGGCTCTTACAGCTCACTTCCTGTTACGCTTTGGGTCATGGGCACCACACTGTGCATCACAAAGGCTGCCCAGTTTGGCCCAAGCAAAGAGTCTGCAGACGATTTAGAGCTTCTCCCACAACAAAAAAGGCTGTTACAGCAAGATGCTGCAATTGTTGCCTTATTGTTTTCATCGAACTCTGCTATCGAGTGTGTCCTGCAGAGTCTCACTCTTTCTCAGAGGTTTTAGGGGGTCTCACTGCAACAGATGCAAGTCATCTGCACTCAGTTCGGTTTTCTGCAGAACGATCCACAGGGACTTCTCCGGCACGTCAACTCCCCACCGGACATAACACCTTTCGCAGTGCATAAACACAACACAAAGGAGAAACTTAAGTTTTATTTTGGATGGTGGTTTATTACATGCAGGAAAAGGACTCTCTGATTCCCCCGGGAGGCTAACCACCCATAAATCATCAAGCAATGAAAGTTTCTTCTCCAAACAGAGGCCTAAAACAAACTGTACATGGGAGCCCCTAACCCCAGCCCTCCTCCCTCCATCCCAAACTCCATCTCTTTCTTCTTTCTTGCCTTGGAGGAATTTTTATGAGGAAAGAAGAGATGTCGTGGTGCGAGATTACGCCAGAGAAGATGTAAATACTGAAACTTAAAATTTTTACGATGACACTTTTGTAAACACAATAATACATAAAAAGAAAAAAAATCAACTATTACCTTAAGACAGTTTTAACTAGTTTGTCTCATAGAAAGTACAAGTTAAAGGTATATGTGAGTGTTTTTGTCCTCAATCAGAATGTGTAATCAATGACCAAAACCAGACATGCCTTCAAATGAAAATGACTGGAGAAATGATGCGCTTTGTGAGTGAACCTCCTTTCAGGTTCAATTATCTCCACACACCTCAACTTGATCATAAATAGACTTGTCGTAGCAATGGAACACTTCTGGGACGCCTCTAAAACAAGGCTCCACTTTTGTCGGAAACGCCAGCATTGTCTAAGATGACGGTGCCTGGTGTCAATTTGAGGTTAACTGCATATTTGCCACAAGCTCTGGTAGCATCTCCAAGTAAGAAAATCTTCATCCACGCCTTCAATCGCCACTATATAATGGGGTCACCAATCGGCACAAGCCTGAGTGGAAATATTACAAGACCCAACCTGGGTAACTCATAACATATTGAGAACAAAGAAGTATTCTCAAATGCATTTCCCCCCTGTGTTTGCTCCTCTGTTAAGACTTGTTACTATAGAGAGAATCCAAAAGCTTTTGTATAGCCCATCCTGGCAACAACAATTAAGATGGAAAAAAAAAAATCAAAGATGTGCTGAAAGGAGCTTTACCACAAAATGTCAATTCATATCACATATTCAAAGCACAATAAATGGTTTCTTTTGGGACTTTTCCCTCAAAAGAAAGCACTCTTTATTGTGTTTAATATTTGTGTCAGGCTGATTTTTGCCAGATTCTGAATTTCAGCTGCTTTTACTTTAATTTCATGGGTTAAAATGTGAATCAAGCTCTGTCAGCCCAGAGGCAAAATGGCAGCAGTATGACAAAACAATACTCAGTACATAATCTACGCGGATACCACTTGGAGCATTGCACTCAGAGCTGTGGTAACACGTACTGATGTGACCCCAACGTGCTGGAGAGAGGGAAACCAGAGTCAGAACCTGCTCACACTGACTACCTGTAACACTTCACAGCTGCTTGTCCTGAACCAATGTGAACACATGACATGAGAGGGAAGTATGGGTTGGGGCACCAGGACACACAGAAAGCTACTGGTGCTTACTTTGTGACCAGGAGGTCAAGCCCATATTGTTTTTCAATGGCTGCGGGTTTTTTTTTTTTTAATTTGTGGGTTTTGATTAAGTCAAACCTGCTTCAGCCGAATTGTGAGAATAAAAACGGATGGATGCTGAGATTTTCTGCATTAGAGCTGATGTTGACAGTCATGAAGATTGTTACGTTATATTTCAGAGGCAGATGGCAGCGTTAATTAAAGCAAAACTACAAATTGAAAGTTTGTCTTGAAGTGTTCCATTTCTTAATACAAAACAAAACAAAAAAACAACGCATTCCAGATATACTCTATAAAGAACTACAAATACTTGTGGATGTCCTCTCGTCCATCACTCAGGGTTTTAGTACAAAAGACCCTTATTGATGTATAAATAGTTGGTTTACATTGAGTGGAGGATGAGTAGGAATGCTACTGCCCTCATGTGGTGGATCCTGTGATAACACACTGTCAAGTTCGTTTCTCCTTGTAAACTTTTATAAACTACTCATCATCCATCCATCTTCTAAACTGCTTCGTACAACTTAGGCTCTTGGTGCCAATCCCACCTTCATGTGGGTTAAAGTCACACATGAAGCTTTTGAGCTGTGTGAGAGAACAGACACAAACCCAGTAAATCACGGGAAGAATATACACATTTCCACACTGGAATACCCCCTCCAGAACGGAAATGTAGATTTTCTCAGTGTGACAAGAGTGGTGCCTACAAACCCTAGTGTGACTCAACTCCATCATTTTCCTTTTAAATTTTAAACATCGTTCGCAATTCTTTTGAATACAAATTCGCCAATAGTTATTTAATTAATAACATTAATAACCAAGGTGCTCCAGTGGGTGCCATGGCAAAGACAGTTGTAAAAGGGTTTGTTAGGTTTTAAATTAAACAATATTTTTGTAAATTGAGTATCTTGGCAATACATAATTGCTCTGACTGGAGTATTTAAGGTTCACTTAATACCACAGGCTTTAGTTTTGGCAGCCAACTTGGATGTCTTTGGCAAGATATAGCTGAAGAAACAAAGCTCCACTTCTTTACTTTATCCGACTGTAATGAGCTTCACTCGGTGTGCATGCGTGTGTGTGTCCACAAATCACACACACCAACCACAAGTGTGTGAATGCCAGTTCAACTTGAACTTAACAAGTGCCTATTAAATATTGCCCAAGTGCAAAAAGTATATTTCTTAATAAGCCTATTAGGGGGGGGGGAAGTGATTGCATGTGCTGTCCAAAGCTTCACATTTGTGTTAAAAGGATTAATTATAAAATACAAAGAACATACAAACAAATAGATAGTCATTGAGAAATTAAATGTAAATAATTAACAGTAGATAGAGGTTACATATATCAATATACAATCATATAGTGGTAAAACAAACACTGGTCACCATGAAGAAAAGTAATTTTTCACAATATTAAGAAGCAAATGCCAACATAAAATATGTTATTCTAATTACATGTAAATCGTGTAATGAATTAGCCAGCAGCAGCAGAGCCATTTTAAATGACAGGAGATATTGAGAGCACTATTTGTGATGCTGTGGTTTCAATAAAAGGTGTTGTGTAAGGAGCTAAAAAGGTCCTAAAGTTTGCTCTTGGATTACACTGGAGAATAATGGGTCTTGTCTTTCATTTGAGAGCTGAATTAACTTGATCCGAGCCAAACAGGAAGAACCTCAGTCCAGCTCACTGTTGAACTCCTGCCACCTCAATCACTGTAAACCAGAGGTGCCCAAACTTGGTCCTGGAGGGCCGGAGTCCTGCAGGGTTTCACTCTCTCCCAGTTGCAGCACAGCTGATTGCAATGAAAGGCTCGTTATTGGGCTTTTTCACAACCTTGGTGATGACATCATCATCAGATTCAGGTGTGCTGAAGCAGGGAGAGAACTAAAACATGCAGGACAGGGGCCCTCGAGGAACGAGTTTGACAACCCCTGCTGTAAACTGATCATAAAGAGGATCTTTAAAAGTTTTAGCTGAGCATAAACCAGTCAGTTTACACAAGCTCTCTAAGAAATATTCAATGTATTCTTTAGCCTGATGAGGGCAGTCTTTTACAAAAAATATAAATTGATGCCTTAATGCAGTGGTTCCTAACATTTTTTTCTTCTTCCTGGAAGATCAGCCTCCACACAAAGGCTGCAGAGAATCCCTACAATTTCCGATTGGCAAAGACAAATAATTGTCAACACATCCACTCTCACAAACATAAAAAAGCTGGAACCTTCAAGATTAAAAGAAAATGTGACGTTTTTCACATCTGCTATAGTTTTTAGAAATCTATTTGAAAACCTCAGAGCAGGCATAACCTTGGACCCACCACTCTGATCTCACACTGGTTCTGGATTTGCTCCCCTCACGCATTTGTTTTTAGTTCATTTTATTTTGTAGATATTCAACTGAAGTACCCAGATAATCTGACCTTATTTATTTAAAAAAAAAGAAAAAAAGAAAAAACAATTGGGGACTAAAATCATTTAATTAATCAAAGAACACACAAAAATACAAAGCTAGAGGAGATGAATTAAGGAGAAAAATAAAAAAGAACATAAATAAAACACAAGAGTAACTGAAGGAATATACTAAAATACAATGGGAGTATTTAAATGGAAAAACTTTCACCGACAGGCGGAATGCAAAATTGTATAACATTAAAGTTAACATCAACCATTGTTTACAGTAAAACAGCAAACCTGAAAATCCCCATCAATGAAATACTGAAACCGACTGGCCTTTTTATTTTACTCATTAAAGTACGTTAAAGGATCATTCAAGAACATCAGTGGATTCATGATCAAACTACTTTATGCACAAGCATGAACAAGTCATGAGTGGCTGGGCACAAAAGTGACACAAGCTCACAAGAACAAAACAATGCCTTCAACTACATATTGTTCATGATTTTATATCCCCTTGGGGTTGTTATGGCCTGGATTTAGTTGATGGGTGTTTCACTTGTGTTCTTCAACATGTCTTTAAAACCATCATGTGGCAAACACTTGGTTATTTTGCATCTACGCTCATGTTTTGCAACATTTTTTGTTTCCTTTTGTCTTTTTATGGCAGTCTCTCACACCAACCACTAATGAGTCTCCTATGTGACGCTTTGCATTGCATGCTTTTAATTTGGCAGCTTTCCATCTCTCTGCTGTCATAGTAAACCCCACTGCAGTCCATTGGTTTTGCATTCCATTTAGGCTGCTTTGCGCTGCCATTAGTGAGATAAGATAAAGGGCCTGATCCAGCCTGCATCCTTGGGCACTAAGGCATGTGTGAGGTATGCCCATTAAGTTATTAGTGAAACATGTATATAACATTAAAAAAAATTACACATAATGACTGGCAACGATGTTTGGTAACCTGTTTGGCAGTCATTATCAATCTACTTTTGGAAAATGGTAATGGCAGTATTAAATCATAAAACTATGAAGATAATAATTAGTAGTCGTCATCGTCGTCCATCTGCAATGGAGCACTGTTACCAAGCAACCACTGAACATCTGCTATTTCTATGATCTCAGCTTTCTGTTCGCTATGTTTAAAATCCCAGGAAAAAGGCACAGGGCAAATCTAAAGTCACAATTGCATGAATTTAACACGAAGCAAACAGACAAGATGAACCAAAACTGAGCCACGGCACGTGAACACTGAGCTTACCATTTTCAGGTGGACGCAACAGGTGCGTCGCTCCAAACCCACGCAGGTAAACGCGACCTCATTGGCTTTATTGACTCTAAAACTGTGGTATGAGGATCGCCAACGGTCCGCCAGCGTTCTCTACTGGTAGGAGGAGGAATGTCAAAAATCTTCTATCATAAACTGTTATGTCATTTAAAAACAGTACAAAACTTAGAATAGAAATATTTTAAAACTTGAAATGCATATTTAATTCATCCTTCATGAAATGTTTGTTGAAATGTCAGTCCACTATGTTGAGTTTGTGTATTCATAGATGATTATGTGTTGAACTGTGTGTGAGATGATAAACACCAGTATAATTGCTGGTTATGATGCACATTAAGATTAAAAATGTCTAATTTGTGATTTGCTCATAGTTGATCCGGTATGCCTCCATTGCAATCAGTTCAGGTTGATCATAATGATGGAACGTGATGGTCCAACATTTTTTCAGGTGGTACAAACTGCAAAAAGTTCAAGAACCATAATCATAACTCAAATATTTGAGCTATATTAGAGCCTATGGGGATGTCTCCATCACTTAGCCAAAGTACCAGCATAGTCCATGCTTGTTAGAGGATGTTTTGGTGCTGGAATGCCAACAGTTGGCTGGATATGAGAACATGCTGTTCCACTAACTTCACCATGTTATTTCACCAGCTAAACCAGCAACAGCACCATCTAGGGTCGTAGTAGTTTTGCAGCATGGCTGAATCAGACTGAAATGTCTTTATTTTATGTACGGTCGGTGCTTTTTAATGAACATTCTGTGAAACCAATCATTAATCCACAGTTGAAGACAGTTGCTAATCCTATGCTGGTATATATATACAAAACGTGGCTAAGGTTGCAGGATGTTACAAGAATGATCGAGAAATATGTGCGTTAAGACGTAGTCAACGGTGTTGCTTTGAATGGTTCTTATTTCCCTTTCCATTTGTTTATCTTTGATGTTGCCGCTATCTGCTGAAACTGCAGCAATGGATCAATTCCACAAGCATTTTGAAACCATATTTTATTTTGTCACTGTCATTGTATGTTCACATTTATCTTTTCCCTCCAGAAAAGGAGAAATCAATACACTAAGGCTCTTTGGAGAGATTGATTTCTTTAACAACAATAACACCATATATGGATGCCCGTGGCATTTTATTATGCTTTGGCTCATCAGTACATGAAACCAGCACCACCCATCTTTCTGTGTTCAATACTTCAAATGTTGGAATGTAAAGAGTTATTATATGTAGCAGAGAAACACATAAATCATCAAGGTAGAATGTGTGCTTAATGTGGTTTTTTTTTTGTGTAACTCAGAAAAACACCAGTCTCAGTTCAGAGATGTGTAAAGAAAAAAAAAGGAATCTAACAAAACATTGCTGTTGTCATGTATTATCTATCAATTTGTGATTAAAACATGTGATAGAGGTCAAACCACTTGAAAAAAATACCCAAGATAATCATTTAAAATGCCATTTATGTCACTGACTTTTCAAGAATCTAATACAAATGCATACACATACGTTTCACCACCTAAAACCACATTGAACCACTAATGCATTGAACACCACCATACAAACAGAAAAAGGAAGTAAAGTCGTTGGCTTTCAAGCTTGGGAGGGTTCAGGGGGAGGCACACACTCACATGCTCTCAAACTAGTTCAGACACATTCATAAACACCATCCAGTGTGCGTGTGTGTGTAAACATACACACACGCACTCACACAGACACACACACACACTCAGTCTCACAGAGCTTATATGATACAGCATTGAAGAAGTGTGTCTGTAAAAAAAGTGAAGGGATTTTGTTACAGTATGTCGTATACAGTATGAAAAGGGAAAGGGGAACAACCAGAGTGTACATGAAACACAGTTTGTACAGTTAAGCCAACTTTACATAATATAAATATTCTTCATCCAAAAGTCAGTGCAGAGCCTTCTGCTCAGGCGTGGCATGGTCCTCCACCTCGGTCCACGTTACACCCAGTCTGTGTTAGACCTGGTCCACAAATTACTGGTTCCACTGTACACACAAATCTTACATCAGCTTTGCCTGATTTGATCTCTCACTCTCTCAACAGTTTGTGCGTGTGTCTATGTGTTGTTGTTTTTTTTTTTTTTGTTGCCACCCAGTACCTCAAAAGTCCAGCTGTGAAGTACGAGAGTTTGTTTTTTTTCCCTCTAACAGTTAGCCAATAGAAAAAAGAGATCCACAAATTTACAAATGTCCTTTTTTTTTTTTCATTTCTCCTGAATTCCCTTTTTTTCTAAGAAAAAAAAAAGTTCACAGAGGGAACAGCTCTACTGGATCCCTCTGAAGAGACACATCGCAAAAACCATGGCAAAAAGCTGAAAATGGGAAAAGAAACAGAAGAGAAAAAAGAAAAAGAATTATTGCACAGAAATCGACAAATCAATTACAATTGCTACAAATGACAAATGTGGTAAGCAACACCATCCATAAAGATTTGACTCATGAACTCCATATAACTATCACTCCTGGATCATTCTTGTAATCAAGAAAACTGCAACTGTTAGAAAGTAGAGAAATAGAATTTTGCATCCACATCGTCACTAAGATAGCCCCTCAGGTTTTCTCCAATACAACTCTCAAATTACAAACAAAATTAACCAGTGTGTCCTACATTTGTTTCATACACTTTTCAGTACTGTCAAAAACATACAGTAATACTGAATAACTGGCAGATATTGAAAGTTCACTTTATTTTGGAAAAAAGGGCAGACACTTTTTTTTAAATTGACAATTCTACAGCTATTAAATCTAAATGAATCCATTCTATCTCATGGTGAAAGGCTGAAACAGCTGCACACAATGCACTCAGTGAATGTAAATATTCTAAAGTCTAATTTTTGATTCCCCCCCCCCCAAAAAAAGTGCCTGAATTAAGCTTTATTCTCCTGGCAAGACAAGGCACGGAAACGTATTTCCATAACGTTTGCATAAATGCAGGAGACATGTTTTTTTTAATATCCCACTATTTGTATATGAAACCTTTCTTACGTGTTTTCTAATGTGTAATCTTATAGTAGGCATAGTAGACTACATTTTAATACATTGTATTGAAGTGTAGTCTATTTCAAGTGCAGTGAGAGACAGTTGAAGACAGTTGAAGTACACAATTACAAGTGCTCAAATCAGTGTAATTACGTAGTATTTTGGGGTATTTGTACTTTTATGAGCATTTACCCCAACTCATACTTAGGTTTATTTACAGTATTAAATAATATTCAAACCTTTAAAACTGCATTTCTATGTAAAATTGTTTATTTTACCGGATGAACTTGTTTTTGGAAAATACAAATAATTCTATGACAAATATATAATTACAAAACAAAATGCCAATAAGCTTTTTTCACACACTTGTCACACTTTACGATGAGAAATGAGGTGAGCATAGGTATTTATAAAAGTAAATTGAAAATTGCCAGTCAATGCTAACAACTGACATCATAATTGTAAAGAAACAAGTCAAAAGGAACCTAATAGGCCAACAGTAGTTTTTATTTAGTTTTATTCATTTAAAAAAAATTAAAGAATACATTAACAACAGTACTTTAAGTAAATTAGTATAATGTAATTAATGAAACTGTAGTTGTATTTGCGGACAAATATTTCTCTTTCCAACTCGACAAAAATATTGCATTTCTATAAAAAAGGAGAGAATAAGTAAACTGTGTGGACTTATAGCACCAGGTTTTGCCACTAGATGGCGATCTTGTCCTACAAAGATATTTCAAAAACCCTTGACAGATTCAGGTAAATGTAATGCAGAATTGCACATTTCTGAAATGAATATTCCCCCCCCCCCCCCCCCACCTGCCCCAGCATATTTTATAATCTTACCTCAATGGTTAGCACCACGATGGCCAGAGCTCCAGCCACATAGATGTACAGTTCAAAGTAGTCCACCACAGCAGAGTAACATCCCTGTCGACGCACAAAGACTTGACGCTCAACAGACAATCAATTGCCTATAAACATGCAGAATTACCGAGACAATTAAAGTAACATCACGGCTTTAATTGAGTGCGGCTGTGAACAAAGGCCCGGCTGACTGAGTGGGAAGCAGGGCCTCCAGCCTCACTGCTTTTTAATGAGAGTTCTTTGTGTGAATGAACAGAAAGAGGTACACACACACACACACACACACTGTGGATAACTCTCATTGTTGCAGAGGCATGAAAAACAACAGGTGGAGAGTGCAGTAAAAACCTTTTCCTATCAGCTTTCACTGTAATTACACTCAAGGCTTGCTTTGTGGGTGTGCATGTATGCAACTCTGAAGCACATCTAATTTTCCCATATTCATACACTTATTATCCTCTATTTTTGCACACAGTAAGCCCCACTAAAATTGCGATTTAACCATGAACACACACTTTCTTACACACACACGCACGCACACACAGATGAATATATACACCAGTGTCCTCATGCCATGCCACATATTAAGATGGTCTCCAATGACACCCAAAACGCAGAAGCGCACTAATCAGCCATGGAGGAGGCAGCTCGTCCCTGGATGTCACACCTCAACTGTCTTCTGCTCTAATAAAGCCTGCAGGTGCTTTCGAAGGAGGGACTCGTATCGAGAAGGAGAGAGAGGTTGATACGGTGGATGTCAGGAGTTACCTTGTTATTGCGGAACATCATATTGCCTGATAAGCACTGCTCCTGGCTGATGTAGGCCAGCTCCCCGGTCTGACTGGCAGGCTGGCAGCAGGCTTCTGGCACCACATGATTCTGGTTGATCAGCCTGAACAGGCTGTCCTTAAAATCCTCTGGGCTGTTCACCCCACAGCAGTCAAACTGAAGGGAAAAGAGGAGAGAATGGAGGAAGAAGCTGAGTGCCTTTTTGTGCACTGGCCTATGGTCCACTGTGTGCGTGCACCAATCCAGCATGAATATTGACCTAAATGTCTGAGATTTATCTATAAAATATAGTCCCTTGACGACCAGGTGGTAAACCTCGGCGCTTCCATAGACTGCTGGTGAAAGGGGTGAGTTGGTATCTCTGCCATGTGTGCTGTGGCCTTACTGTAGTCATGATGGCATTCCATGTCGAGGTGAAGACATCACTGTTGTTGTAGCCCTGATAGTGTCTTTTCAGCTCCTTTGTGAAGTACTCTCTGGTCAGCTAAAGCAACAGCCAATGAGAGCACAGGTTAGTGTAACCACAGGGATTATATCCGTCAGATAACAACACTGAAAAATGGGTTAAATGGGACGCTCTGCCAGTTTTACACATCAAAGTCTGTTTACACATCTTTGATAGTATGGCTGTATGTGAGAAAAATGTATAAAGCATTTTTTTGAGGCTCCAAAGGAAAACACAAAAGGAAGTCTTGTGAACCCCTTTGAGTCGTGTAACTTCAGGCAAGGTTGGGATTAAAGAAGAAATTGATTCAAAAAAATATGTAAAAAAAAAACCAAACTGGACTGTAGCGTTTGAGATATGGCGCTGAACACCAGCCTTCTATAAATAGTACCTCCACTTTAGGCATGTAAGGAAAAATCAACTGCTCAATAGGGAAGCAAATTGTTGATCGTCACAATGCATTGTGGTGGATGACAGGTTTCAACAATGAAAAGTAATATATACTATATCAGACTTGGTCCTTTATACAATACCATGAAAAAAATGTATAAGTAAACAATGCAGGAATAAAATGTTCCCAAAATTAACACAACAATCATTTTAGACAATAAGCATATCAGAAATGTTTTGAGAAGAGTCTCGGTATAAGTGAAGTTTTGACACCCGGCCATACTGGACATCTGTGATGAAAGCTTGAGTGAACATTGGAGGAAACTTACATGCTCCCGGAAGATAAAAGCCAGGATGGCAGCAGCCAGTTCTGCTAAGAAGATGAGGAGGATGAGCATGAAGAACTGCAGTAAGACAAAAGCAAAACAAAAAAAAAAGGGGTGGGGGGGGGTAAAGTGTAAGATGGAGCACGACAAAGTGGAAAAGTGTCTGAAAAAAATGGTATGTCAGTCTTTAAAAATCACATTTGGGTTGTTCTTGCTTCACTCAGCATCAAATATGCATGAGGCTTGAAGCACATAGAGGGACGTTTTGCTTCTTTGGCTTTCAGCTGCAAACACAGCAGTCCAAAATCCAACAGACATCATCATCAACACACATACTCAAATTTGCCGGTTGACTCACAAAAAGGAGCAGACACTTGTTTTCACGGATGGCTCCACAGCAGCCCAGGAAGCCTAGGAGGAAGAGCATTCCTCCCATCCCCAAAATGATGTAGACACCCGTGAACAGTAAGGGGTTGGCCGCTACAATTTCCCTGAACCCTGTAGGGTCCACCAGCACCCACACTCCCACTCCCAGGAGGAAAGATCCCCCCAGCTGGTAGAGGAAGGGGAAAAAAAAAAAACAGGATGAAAGTTAGACAAAACAGAAACCCACTGCTGTTTTAAACATACATCATAACACAGGTGATAGCTCGGCAGACAGAAAACCTTCAATAGGAGGTCATGGAGAAGTTTATTATTTTTTTCCACTGGCGAAATGCCGCTAATGCAGATTTCTAAAAGGTTGCAGTGAAGGTTGAGGGTGACATAAAAAGTGGCTATTGACAGTGCAACAATGCTTCAGAAGAGGTGCGGGCTGAGATAGCTACACTACATCAACCCACCCCCAACCTGCTAAAGAAATGTACACCGCTGCAGCTTCCAGCCCATCCTCCCTTTCACTAAAACCCTATCAGCAGCCACCGTGAGGTGACTCATGTGATTAAGAAGAGACGGCATCGAGGTAGGGGGAAGATATCCGAGCCTCCAACAATTCATACCACAATCCCCTTCTTCCTGTCACGAGGTTGAAGACCTTGGCTTGTGCAAATGAACACCACTTCAGCTAAGAGAGGTTGTACTGTGACGAGAGGAAGCAGCCATTTCAAAAGCTCTGGGGTTTAAGAATGCTGTTTGAGTTACATGAGTGTGAAACGGCCAGACACACACACACACACACACACACACACACACACACACACACACACACACACACACACACACACACACACACACACACACACACACACACACACACACACACACACACACACACACACACACACACACACACACACACACACACACAAGCTATAGAAAAAGAGAAGCCGTTAGTGAGAGATGCTAACAGCCAAGTTCACTCTGTGCTTCGTCGGCTGCATTATTACCCCGGCCTTGAACAACCTCATCTGAGGAGAGTCTCTAAATGATTTGGTTGCGCTTAATAAAGCAGGAAAAGAGATAAACCTTCTTATTATGACCCTCCCCCTTTTTACGAGTTCAGACTAACAGGATTACTCTTGATTGTCTGATCAAGGCTGATAAACTAAGGTGCCAGTCACCAGCTCCACATGGCACAGTGTGCCTCAGATGTGTGTCAGCACACTAAAATGTAATCAAAAGAAAATTTGATAGAATCAAGATTGCCTCATCTAATGAAATGCAAATGTGGATCCATTAGCCAGTCGGGCAGGGAGTAGGCAGAAGCCCAACTTAAATCTCGAGATTGAAAGTAACTTCAGAGATGGCCAGATTAAGTTTCTTTGAGCTTGAGAGGAAAAATACTTACAAAGATGAGGAAATTGAAGACAAACATGAGGTACTTGATGCAGCTGAGACAATCCCCCTCCATGGTTGTCCCTCGTGCTGAAGCTTCTCCCTGCCCCTGAAAGACAACAACAGAAAACACTTGATGAATCCTTCCAACTGTTCTCAGTATTCCCAATTTCTGCATCCAGGATCAAAATGAAGTGTAAACTGCCAAAAACACAATATTCTGCCAAAATCTGCACAGATTTTAATGAGTTGTGCCACATACATACACACAGAGCTGTCAGTTGATTTGGTAAAATTTCAGATGCAGATCCTTGTATTATTGCTTTAGGCAGGCTTAAGTTTCACAGCAATCCCTGAGTAACTAAAAGTTTGGGTGTCAACCAAACATTTTTTGTACACTCCATAACCGCGTGATTTAATTTTAAAAATGTGCTTTCACTGTCAGATGGCCAGAATCCCCTTAAGCATCACTTCATATCTTTGGACAAACGCCGTCCCCCGAGTTCAGTGGTCGTCTATCCCTGAACATTTTAAGGATATGAGACCTGACAGTGGCTCCTCGCGCATTGACCGACAAGAGGTGCCCTTTACTGTGGGAGCTTCTCTTTCTTCTTAATGTAATGAGAGGCATGAGCCCGGTGCTATCTCCAGCCAACCTTATGTCTTACATAAACACACTTTCCCTGATGAAGGTCTGTCCTCGAGGCACTCCTGGTTAATGAATAACACCTCTCTTGCATTAGGACACAATACTGGTGCCTCAGTATCTGTACCCTTGTGCATCAATATATAAATGCGATGCAACACAAAGCCTCCGTTGAGGCAAATGTTTAACCTTTTAAACTGCAAATGAACACGAATTTCCCCTCAGGGAGGACAAGAACTGTCATCTCGACATGGTTTGCAAAAAAGTGAAGTGGAAACAATCTTTGGGGCAGCCATAATTGCAGTCTGAGTCTCTGTCAGTGAAAGGAGAAAATTAATTATTTGGCAGAAACGAGCCGCCACTCTTTGCTTTGTACTTGTGATTAATAATTTGCTCTACCCGTGATAGCCAGGATTGAAGCAGGCTAACAAGCGGATTAAAAAATGATTTCTCGAAGGAGTTGTAAATACGTTTGAACAATGACGCACTGCCACCTCTAAATTGAAAAGAAGAGAAAAAGGTAAAAAGAAAGAAAAAATTCCCTTTACCTCTTTTGTCTGTACTGCGGCATGGCACAGACATAATCTTATAATCTGTAGCTAGTCTTACGGTGGACTTCTTAGACTGATCTCTCGTCTTCTCTGAGACAATAATGAAGTTGGGGTTATGATCGATGCCAGGTTTGATTCCTGTCCGTCTTTGAAGGGGCTTTGCTGTCACTCAAATGTAATTCTACCTCGACCCTTTTGCCCCCATCCAGCGCAGGATCGACTCACTGATTTACATTTTCATGTGAGATAAACCACACCTACCCAGAAACCTCTTCTAGACATATGTACAGTTAAACTGCTGCAATTATTTTACACAGAAGTACAGCGATTGTGTGAAAAATTAAGCCAGAAACCCATATCTTTTTCGATTTTCCTTTTATAATGGCATGCTTGAACTGGTTTGTTTTTCGTTCTGCTCCCAATTTTAACATGCCGTGAGCTGCGGAGAAAGAGAAAGCTTTTTTCATCTCATTGTAGGCTTGGTTAAGTTGCCGTGACAATAAAATTGAACAATACTAAAGATATGAGGGCAGTCTTTGTCTGCTGTGGGGGTGAGTTAACATGAAATGAGAACTTTTTCTTTCCTCACTAGCAGGAGGGCTTATTATATTTTCCTTTCCTCCCTTCCTCCCCAGACCCAGGAAATTGATTTAAAGCTATAGTTAAACACTTTCTGTAAATCATAATGATATGGCTAGGTATTGATTACCCTCCGAGTGGTACACAGAGAACACCCGACAGCCTCCCAACCTGAGCTGGGTTTTAATTAACCCCTCCCTTTCCTAAGCCCCATCGAAGGGCCTAATGAGGCCACAGGAGGTCTTAATTGAGATTTGCATACATTACAGTCTCCCAGAAAAAGCCCCAGAAATGGCCTGTTCTCATCCCTCCCGCTCTCCACTGTCAATCCCAGGCCCCTATGAAGTGTGCAAACTGTATTTACTGGCGCAGGGGATGAGGAAGAGGACTGAAGAGGGGGGAGGAAGGGTAGGCTGGAAAAACTCTCAGGGCACAGCTCGCTTCTTATTCTCCAAACAAAATGTCTGATTCCTTTTCCAGCTTCACCCATTTGCTCTTTGCGCTCAACTCAGGGTCAAACTAACTGTCAGATCTGAAGCCAATTTTCTTTAATGCATTAAAATGCATTGAACGCTTAAGAATAAAATGGGCTTTACTGTGCAGTCCTTGCCAGGCTCCAAAATAACAAGCCTATGGTGCAAACCGGCACGGTATAAATCAAACTGCCACTGAGACCCAGGAGAAAGTGCAGAGTAAACAAACTGGTCTTTCCCATAACTCCCATGGGATTGCACATTCTCATCGATCACAGTCCAGCTGTAGAGATCACACTACTAATACTCTGCAGTAAGTATTATGTAGACAAGGTCCACACTCCAGGAGCTACAAGCTCACAACAACTTTGGAAAAATAGTTATTAGATTAAACGCAGGTTCTCTTCAGGTGTGTTTCATTACGAAGCGAGCACAGTGTTAAAATAAGCGGTTGCGGGGTGTTGTGTTTGTACAGAAAAAGCACCCATTATAAACAAACATGACACATTCACAATGTGCCTTTCAGACAATGTGTTGGCTAGCTGAAGAATTGCATGTCCCCAATGTGACAATCTAAGTGGCAGACTTTGCCCCGAGGTATCCAGTAAATGCCAAATCTGTCTAAGTCTACCAAGTCGTTTGTTTCCGACATAGTAAGATGGCAAATGGCACAGAAATTCCATTGTTTACTTGTGGTTAAGAAGACTCAGCTGTGAAGCTCAGCATGGTTGAGTTGGACGGTGCAAAAATGAGAAGTGATCCTAAATAAACTGTACAGTATCAACAGAAGTCAGAGCCCTGTAATGAGGACAAACACATCAGAGCCACATTCTTCTCAGTATGACTGTGAAGAATACTGAGACACAGCTACAGGCATTTTTTCATGCTTAACTCTTGAAACCAGAGGTGTGTTTGGTCGACATCGACACAATCAACCATTACGGTTGTGTCAACTCACTGTAATTAAAAGATAAGGAAGACAGAGACCCACAATGAAATGGCCTCATAATATAAATAGCACACCCTTGGGTGGGTCTCCTTGAAGATGTCACGTTTCAGAGCGATTAATGAAGTGAGACCATATTCCCTATAGCTCTGTGAGCCACCGCCCTGGATAAATGGATCAGATTGACAAGGACACTGTCTGCTTCTTGCCACATTGTCTCCATCCACATAACCAGCCAGTTCACTTCATCTTGAGCATGAGCCTGCATAACAAATATTCATTAATGCCAAGACCCTCTTGAGAATAAAAGGAGTGAAGCTTGACCCCTCTAAATGTCATTGACCCTCTAAATGATCACCTGTAATCGAACCCTGGGGATGGCACATTTGTCCCGAGACTCTGCGACGCAGCCGGAGCAGGTGTGTCTCACCAGTTCCTGGAAGCCGCTCTATGAATGCACTAATACTCAGACAATGACACTAAGGGACCACACACATGCCCCATCACCTTTTATCTCAATTAAAAAGCCATTTTCATATTTCTCCGTGACTTCCTAAATCAGCCACAGCAAGTAAACACCACAAAATCCAAATATAAGACACTCTCCTCTGGCAGGATTCCCTAGAGGCCCACCATGTCCCTTAATGAACCTCCAATTAGAAGAAAATGAGCCCTGGGCTCTGCTGTCACATGGCGTGGCTTTGAAGTGCACTGAATGCTAAGCAGCTATAGCACTGTATGCTACTTTGGAGGGCACATATCTTGCAAACAACAGGGAACAACTAGAGAGAGAATGTGTACAAATGTAGCTCAAAGGCAACACGGCGCACAGTGTGTGTGGGCGTAGCTCCCACTGAGAGCGCAGAAACTCAGCCTGGTTAGGAAGTTTGGGAAAAACTGTTGAGCTCGAGCTAAGGTCTTATTGCTGGCTCGATGTTCAGGTGCATGCTTATAAATAGTTTATCCCCAGGAAAGTCCAGCTTAATGAGTTTTCAGGGTACCCATAGTTAATATATGATTGGTGGACATTATCAGCTTCCACACATTATGAGCAATTCTCTAGATGGCAACCAAAAGCAGATGGTGTCTGAACAACAACTCCATCTTGTAAGCCATTTATCATTTTATTCCGCTGGTCCTATACGTGCAGTCAATGGAAAACAGTTCCTATCTCAGCCTGTGTGTGGTGCTCTCCTGCCCCATGCAATTTGGGAAGATACTACGTGAATCCCAGATGGCAGAAGTCCTCTGACCAGGCAGCTGACACACTCCTGAACAACAGGCTGATTAACTCAAGAAGACTCCCAGAGTGAACAAATGCACAGTCAGAAACAGACTGACCATGTGTTGTCAACATCACCGCAGGCCACATTCCTGACATCCCAACTGGGCACACATCCAGTTTTCTGTTCAGTACCAACAGTTGCACATAGTCCTACAGTGAAATCAATTCTGCAGCTCCCCAGATTAGAAAGGTCGGACGGGGGAAGGGCACTGATAACTTCCTCAGAGTTAACTTGTGCAGGAGACATGTGATTGAGATGAGCAGATTTTGGCTCTCATCGAACGCGCGCGCCTGTGTGTGTGTGTGTGTGTGTGTGTGTGTGTGTGTGTTTGAACCTCCCTTTCTTCCAGCAAAGAATCCCATTTAATTCTTTCGGCACTTCTATCAGTGTGAGTGAAGATACAAACTGGCTACGTGGAAACAGATCAATAGCAGACCCAGGCGCATGGTCAATGATGCATTGATCCCCGGGAGTTCCAACTCTTAAGAGCACTGGTTTTCAGGGAGTGAGGGCATGTGGTAGCAGCACACATTGAACACATAAACACTTCTGCACCGCTGCCTGTTAGGACTCAGAACGGGCTTTTCCCATGCAGTGCTTTAGAGGATAGCACACTGCCTTCAGGGGCTTTCCATGAAAATGACTTATAACTTAATTCCGAACTAAATTCTTCACAATTACTTGAACAAAAGAGAGGGAATCATTTCCTCCGCAGTTCTGCGGCTGACTTTTTGCCCTATTTTTCCTTATGGTGTTATTTTGAAAGTTACTTAAATATGAAACTTTTCCATAAATGTATCAGTCACAGGAAGTAGACTCAATATCTCCTCCTCACGTCACGAGAAGTTTGAAAAATCCAATCAATAAACCCACAAATGATTTTAACCAACAATTGATCCTCAGGCAACAGACATTTAAAATGTTGCTACCGTTTGCATTGGAGTGGGATTTGGATATAGCTAAAGTCAAGGTTGTCAAGCTCTTGACACCACAGATGGCATCTGCAGACAAAAACACTTTGAAAGCGAACAAAAAACTTTTAGCCTTAAGGGCCAACTGAACACGGTCACTTTAGAGCAGAAACATGCACAGAGGGACAAAGACTGGAATGCACAAGTGTGTTAAAATTAAGACAAATTATACAAGTTTTGAATAATATTTGTCTAATGGCTCCAACAAATGATTTTGTCAAATCTGTTTTTAGCTCATGCTGAAATCTTTCCAGGCCTCCCATAAGCACGGAACTGGGGTGAGAGTGGCCTTTGTCTGCAGGAGGAGTGTTTGGCATCTCCACTTTGCACTAGTTCCTGTTAGAAAACAAAGGGGAGCAGAGCCTTGCACTTTACGATTGGGGGGGTGCACCTTGGCCATTTGACTAATGAGCAGTCAGTCACACGCTGTTGCAAGGCCATATGTTGGTTTGAATGCAGCTGGTCCCCCTGTGTCAAAAGCCTAAAAGCTGCTCTGTTTTTTTTCTTTTTACATCCACGCACACGCACACGCACACGCACACGCACACGCACTCAGAGAAAGTTAGATGAAATTAAAAAAATAAGAAGCAAACACAACAGAGTAACCTACTTTGAGTTACAGGCTCGGGTATCAAGCACGATGCAAAGATCAAAACAAAGCCTGGAGGATAAAGCATGTCATGTGAATGTTTGTGTTTTTTTGTGGAAGCAACGGATGAAAGAGAAAACCATATATATCTAGGCCCCCACTGCAAATAGGATTTTCATCGAAGTACGCCAAAAGTGTGTTAATGTCTCTACATGCGCAACACAGTAGTGAAATCATGCTCTTTTATTGAGCCTTGTGATTTAGTGAAACAGAAGCACCAGAAACCATATGTGACTGTTATTGTAACTATGTAATAATAAGATAGTCATTCCTAAGTGCTTGAGACAGATCATTAGTATTCTAATTCAAAAGTTTGTTGAAAATGTCCGAGTTTTGGTATTTAACAAAAGTGAAAACATTTCAAGTGCTATGTAGAATTTAATCACACAGTGCAATCTTACTGACAAGTGGAGTTTACCCAACTGCGACTGTGAATGTAAACACGTCTGTTTGCTGATGCTGATGAGATTATTTACAAAACAGCTGTGGGCTTTGAGGCGGAGCGGTCAGACAGGAGAACAGTGGGTTTTCAGATTAGGGGAGGATACGTAGCCCGAACTACCTCAAATTCAAATTGAACCTCTTATTTCAACTTGCATGTCTTTGTTTAGTGTTTCTCTATGTAATTTCTTTCCACTTTTCATTCCACTGTCAGTGATGATGTCATTGCTACTTGCATTTATTGTATTTATGTTCCCCCCCCTTAAAATACAAGCTTTTGCAACTGCATTTGGGTAGAATTAAAAGAAAAGGCAGTAAAATGCTGAGAAAAATAAAAAAAATTGTAGTAAAACAAATTCACCATCCACTATTGTTACGTTGAGAAGAATGACAAGCTTGTATTTTATATTGGAAAACTGGAATTTGTCAGCATAAAAACATTGTTGTTCTTTCAAAACAGCGGGAGTCAAAGTGAAAAAACACATTTAAAATGTATTTTAAGTCTGTAGTTATGCTTTAATTTTATTGAAGCATGTATTGATTGATTTGATTGACTCTTGACATTTCATATAGTTCTTTGGTTTCATATAAGTATACCGACACTGAAAATACTGATACTCAATACTGAAAAGTACTGGACTGGTTTTGATGCTGGTGGAGAAATATTGGAAAATCCATTTTGGAAGCCAAAATGAATAAGAACTGTATAAACACAGTCTCTCAAGGGAAAGTTGGTTATTAAAAGCTCAGGAACAGTTTGCAGGTGTACCCTGTGGTTGTAAGAAAACTGCTGCGAAGGTCAAATCCTGTACTACACTCAAAAGGTAAGCACACAAATAAGGACCTGATTTGTGTCAAACTGCTAACTCACACATCACTCGGAAAATGGCTGAAAACTCAGAACGTAATCCTCAATGTCAGTTGCGCATGTAGCACATTTGTTTGTCTGGTTGGCTGCTTTTATGGTTATGTGCTATGACTGATTACAGTTGATGTGTCTGGGTTTAAACTCCCCTTTAACCTTTTAATCTATACATGTCTGCTGTGAGGCCGTGCCTGGAATACTAATGTTGCAAATGCCAATGCAAATCAGAGGCTAACAAAGACCAGTGCAGGCCTGCTGTGACGGTGACGGGACAAAAGCACTTGTCTGTCTGTTTGCAGGCCCGGCTTCTCTCGCCGGCGCTCGCTCTCGCACCGAGCCTCCCAATGAAAGTAACAATGGCTTTGCGCCTGTGCTGTCAGCATCTTATTGAAAAGAGTCTGACAACAAGCTCTTTGGGCTGTTTTTGTCGCTGATTTTCCATATGTGTGCTGAAGTGGAATCACTGCTGTATTTGCTGTAAATCCTTCGAGACAAAAAAAAAAAACCCAAATGGCAAAAGCATGTAAAAGTGAATATACCGAAACACAAACCCAAACCACTTCACGTTTTAGTCAAAATGTATGTGGAAAAAAAATATAATGATGTAGTAAAAACAAAATAATTGCTGTACTCACTACAGCATGAATTTACTTGGTATAAAACACTGTGCAACTTCAGACTGAGTTTACTGTTTCACTTTCAGTGCCCGAGAGCTGACAGCTCTGCTTCATTTAGATCACCTACATTTATCTGATGTGTTGAAAGTAGCTTTAATCACTGCGACGTGGAGATAAAATGTTTTTTTTTTTTTAAGATTGTGTGTAATTCATTTGCTGATGAAGTGCAGCCATACCATGAGTAACCGCTTGCTCTTTGTCTTTGTTCAGGTGAAGCTGATGACTTCTCTGGCTTTCCTCTCCTCTCCCGTTTTCATGGGCTGTTGGACAGAAGCACAGGAGAAGAAAGCACAGGTCAAGACGGAGCTAATGAGATGAATAAACTGTGAAGCTGCAGCAAGGAGGGGGGAAACTGGCACATTTGTCTTGGTGTGCAGAATTCATTGGAGCAGAATCAGACCGGGAGCTTGAAAAACACAGAAAATAAAATTCTAGGACACTTAAAATGACCGAGTTTGCATTCATTATTTATGAAGCGCTCGCTCTGAGCAGCGCGCTAATCTCAGACTGCAACAGTGTTTTATCTGTGTGAATATTTCACTTCTCAGCTGTGAGGCAACATTAACAAGGACACAACAACAACAACAACAGAAACTGCACTGCCTTGAAGAGCAGAAGTCCAGGACAGTGTTGGTGTGCAGGTGAAATTTTAATATTTGCCTTGAGGTAGTGGAATTTTTGTACCGTCTCACTTGGTTAATTATCCTTCATTAGAAAATCACACCACAGTTTCCTCATAGAGATTCTGACATGACCTTGATGAGCATCTGAACTCATGCATTATTCAAACAAAGTACAATACCTCACTTTTTTTAAGCACACACTGGTGGCTCTAGCCGTCTGTGTAAGAAATGTCTCCAACCAACTGTGTCTAATGAGCATAAATGCTTTAAACTTTTTCCATGTTTTCTAAACTGCTTCACCACAACTGTTTTCCAGCTGAAAGTAACGATACAGCAATGAGAGCCAATTAAACTGCTGGTATTCCGGCATCGGAGTGCAAAAATAGTAAGCAGTGCAGTTTTGACTGACAATACTTCGGAGCCCGTTTGAAAGCACAGGCACTGACAACTCCAGCATCAAATATGGTGAGAGCAGCCTATGTAGACACGAGCAGCGCGCAGCACTTGCCACATTCGATGGTGAAATACAGGCAGGGTACTCTCCTTCTGACAGGGGCCGGGGATGGAGAATATCCCAGGAGTATTCTGCCTGATGGAGCCAGCCACATCATCCTGCCGACACACCATATTGCCAGCAGACATCAGATTCACCGGGACACAAAACCTAACTGACAGTGGCAGCCACTCGCACCCTCCCCCAAACAGAATACGGGGCTCCGATTACATCTGGAAAAGGCAATCAAAGCCACCATGAGGAAAATGGACAAATCTGAGCAGTGAGGAGATGCACCGGAATGATGCACCCCCTTATCTCCAAGACGCCACAAAGCACATGCTGGGAGAATCACCAGCATCTCCACAGTGGCTACACATGCTTGGAGAGGCAGTGGATATGCAGCTTGCTAAAAGGGTTATTTACTAAATTTTCACCATATGGCTCAGCCTGCACATCTGTAGGCCCTGAAGCACTGTAATCGCTTCTCATCTTGTTTCACTATATTACAACAGCGACAGATAGCGAAGTAATTGTCGTCACTGTGGACTGTAGTCGTGTACTGAGCAGCAGAGTGGTCAGATTTCATCCAAAAGCCTGTTGCAGAGGTACTCTCTTTTGAACCCCTGTTTTGAGGGCTATTAGCTGGTGGAGAGCAACAGTGTTGAGGGTCTGCATTATTTTTGGTTTCCATGGAAACCTTTTCATGGGAAAGTGGAGCACCAATAGGATTGCAGAGCCTCATTGAATCAGTTATGGGGGTGCAAAGAGAGATCAGCACAGACGGCTGAGAAAGCACAACAATAAGATGAACCCTCAAGGGGGACAAGAAAGGCCAGGCCACTGAGGGTCCAAAAATAATGTGGGGGGGGGGGGGGGGGGGGGGGGGGGGGGGGGGCACGAGAGAAAAGGTTTCATCTCCATCAGCTGAATGGCAGCCCTTTTAAATAGATCTCTCTTGCCAATTTGATGTTGACATTTAAGCTCACTAGCATGGAGGGCAATTTAAACATCAAGGCAACGGCTAATTGATTAGCCTCTCCTGATATTTCTGGGTCTGACAATATTATTGCATCATCAACATCTATCTTCTTGTGTGCATGACAGAGACACATTATAAATTATGTGCTTCTACAACCAATATCTACTGTAGTGATCTCACCCCCCAATTCAATTCGTGGGGATAACAGAGGAAACCAGTCAAAATGAAGCAATGCGAGTACACACTCCAGTATGAGTACCTCTTACAAATTGCCTTCACCTTTCCAAAGCAGGAATTTCTATAACTCTTGAGACTGTCAATCGAATATCTATGGCCACTTCACACAGGTGGGCACACATGAGATGGGAATGGATGAGATTTTATTGATACCAAAGCCATTAAGAACTGTACTTATCGTTTTTTTCAATTTCAAATACATTTTCTCTAAAAGAAGAAGCAGGCCTACATAAGCTTTCAGCATGTTTTCGTATTTTAGCCTGAACAAGATATTTCAGTTTAGAAAATGTCTATTGGCGGACACTTGCTGGGTGCGAGCAGCAATCTTAGAGTGTCATCTAACATTAAGGCTGAAGCACACAACTAATGCTTGTTTGCAATTTGATTCTAGGGCACTGCAGCTGTGCTTAAAATTCCACATTATCATCTTGTTTTCCATGCATTCCATCCATGCAACTGCTTTTTGCAATTGTTCCTGCTCCTTGTTTTGGTTTTTACAAGTTTTCAATAAAACAGTGAAAAGTTTGACAAGCAAACAAAGTACGTATTGATAACACTTAATTGATTACTCTGGCTTTTGACTCCTCTCCCAACACATTTCGTTACTAGAATTTAGAAATCAATGACACATTCTTGTACAATGTAGGTACAACTCAAACCAATGCAAAACCAACCAATGCACTCTAATTTTACTTTGTATGAGTTTCAAATTCTCAACAAGCATGAGCCCACTGATTAAATATAGCAAAATGTGCCAGAGCAGAGGATGTGCATATTTCAGAAAATGTCCTATTTTTAAGACGTTTATGCTTCTGCTATTGTGTGTAAAAACTATAGCTGATAAAAATGTGTGCAAAAGCCTATTTGCATTGCCTAAATGTATATAATTGTGTGTCCCTTTCCACATATATAGAAGCAGGCTTTTCACTTCTCGTTGAGTATGGCTACAAAATCCTTTGGTGACACATGTCGTTCAACAATATGGCGAATAGGTGTTTGGCATGTTGTAGTTTAATTGATATACTGGCACTGACTTTCATTTGTGTTCTCTCGGTTTTCAGAAGTTACCTCATCGAGTCAAGGAGACAGGAAACCTTGACTGAAAAGCAAGAGGTCAGAGAACAGCAAGCATCAACAATGCGTTCTCTGGGGACAGGAAGTGGATAAAAAAAAACTGCAAGAAGTGACAGTTCTTCCATCTACACTGCACAGCTGTGTTAGACCTCAATGTCACTCACATGCTGCCAAAAGAAAAACCTCTTAGCTTCAGGGTCAAACTCCAAATGTACAGATTATGATCTATGGTGCATTTAAATGATGAGTCCTGAATAATAACAAAACTGTTTGGACACTTTTTCTCTCATGTGATCACCAGACAACTTCTCACAGAGTCCATATACATCATGCTTGAATATTAGACAAAAGGAGTAAAGAGCACACTTGTCGGCACCCATAGATCTTGTGAAAGTCTGCTTTAATGAGGGCAATGCTGAGGCAGAATTATTGCCTTACCCCATCTGGATTTATCGATCGAACAGTGTGAGTCAACCAGTAGAGATAAAGATAAACCACCTCGATGGAGAAACAATCCCCACTCTGATCAGAGGGCATCACAAAGCTAATCACTCACCCTTCCCTCACTGGTCCGAGCAAACCGACAATTTTCTTTGTTCTCCGCACTAAACTAGATGCTCTGGGAGGTTGCACACTAAGGGACGAGGCTATTCACACATTCGGAGTACACAATTAGTCCAGCTTGAAGATGCAGATTGAACTCGTTTGCAGTCCCCCGTTTTCCCAGTGTTAATCGTTTTGGGCTGAACGGAAACCCGATGAGAACACAGCCGCTGTATAATGTGCTCGGCGTGTGCCGTTTTGAAGCTGATGAAAGATGACACTGCGTCCACCTCTGTGGTAAGCCGGTGGCAAACATTAGCCAGGCCTCTTCTCTGTGTAGCAGGTCTGTCAGGCTGCTGCTTGGATCTCTCACCTCCACAAAGATGCCCTCATCAAAGCACAGAGTCAATCATCCTACACTGGGCCATTCCAACATGTGCAACCTGCCACTATAATTACACGACACAAGCCTCTCTATGGTGACAACATGATAAGGAACAGCAGCTGAACTACTTGTTGTTATTTTCTTCATCCCCTGCCTGTCTGGCTTGACGTACTGCATCATACACATACACATGTTCACCCTCCTTCTCAGGCTCCCAAGGCTAGCCCCCGATCTCTGAGGAGTCAGGGGCCTGGGGGGCATCACAATACTGCTTTGAAGTGAAGCGATTAAAGAGGAAAGACCTATCGAATTGGGATGATGGGGCTGAGGTTGGGAGAGGGGGAGGATCAGTACGAGGGACAGGAAAGGCTGTGCATACTGAGAGTGCTTGGGACCCGTGGGACACAATTAAGAGCAAAGCTTTTTTAGTGAGGGTTACAAAAACACAGCAAGGATACCAGCGGCGCAGTCTTCCAAGCCAAGGTAGGAGTTCATTACTATATCCAGGGAGGGAGGGGGGAGGGAGGGAGGGGAACTGTTAAACTCAGTTTGTCCACAAACTCCTCCACTGTGGAACAGAGCTGTTCTACAGCCACATGATAACAGTTTCCATCCCAGTTAAACCCTGAAACCAGTAAAGCTCGACAAGAGAGCAGCACACAGTTCATGGAGCTTCAAGCTTGGAGAGGAATTGGAAAGAAGTTCCAGGCTGCTTGCACAAAGGGGAAGTTTGCATAGTGTTCCCTCAGGATGTTTTTCTCGCCTAAAACATTTCTAGTGCTCAAAAGACAAAGCAACAGATCTGCAGTCAGTTCAAACTAGTAGGCTGACAGAAGAATGAAATAATTCTATAAAAAAATATCCTGCACACAGTAAATCTTTCACCAAATATTGCACATTATCCAAGTATTACTTGCTGCAAGAAAAACACATTCATAAGAAACAATACCTGTCAATGAAACAACTGTGCCTCGACAAGTAATGAAGATCTTACTCTCTTGGCCAACTGTTAAGATTGAGACATCCTAAATTAGGCAGTAACACATATTAGCTCAAAATTTTTATATTCTACTTAAATTTGTGTCCATTACTAACTTAATTAACACACAACTGGTCAATTTAAACACATCCTTGACCACATTACAATGAGTTGACTGTTTGTTTTTTTCTGATAAGTAAAATCTAGATACTTAGATTGGATCAAGTTGATTTAAACTAAATATCAGATTCAGACATTTCAATAGTGTCTGTTTTTACTGGAGGTGCCTAGTTTTTCTAAAAGTAGAATGGGAGGCAGAGCTTTCAGCTTTCAGGCTTCCCTTTTTTTTGGAACCAGATCCCACTTTTAGTTAGGGAAGCTGACACAGTCTCTACCTCCCCCTACCTGAACCAGGGTTTGTATCCTACCACCAAAGTATCTGTCCTATCTTTTCCTCTCCTCTATCCCCTCACCCCAACTAGCCAGCAAAAAAGGTGCCACATCTGAGTCTGGTTTTGGCAAAGGTTTCTTCGTGTAAGAGGGAGCAAAAATCTGCTTGCTCATGTGGATTTGTTGGGTTTTTCTCTGTTAAAAGCACCGAGAAATGACTGTGTTGTATCTGGTGCTATATAAATAAAGTTGAATTGGATTTTTTTATTTATTTTTTCACAGCTCCAGTCATGGAAAGTCTCATTTAACTTTAGAAGTGAACCCTGTCCAAACCTTATTTCAATTAACTCTAAATACAAATATTCTAGTTTGGATGCTCAAATAACCAACAATATACTTACAGTGTCTTTTTGAAGAAAAAAACCCCAATTATTTTTTAGTACAACATATAATTTCTTGTAGAAATATGGGGCCAATACTGTCCACCAGATCAAACTGGTTGGTTAAACACATGTTAGCAACACATGTGGTAACAATTTCTAAGCCATCATTTCAAACTGCTAAAATGCTATGCAGCTGTGGATTTTCTGAATATTTGTTGGAACGAGGTTCCATCGCAAAGAGTACTGTGGCAATGATGGTCCTTATAAGATTTATAGTAAAAACTCACTTTTGCCAGTGACATTAGCTCTGATTTGGTTGTATACCCTCACCTTGACCTTTCTTGTTATCATAAGGCTCATGAGGCTGTTTAATGGGCAGATAAACAATGTGGTAAGCGTCACAATGCAGAAGATACACAAGAAGTGGAAGCAGATTATTTGTGCAATGGGCCCAGATGCAACCATTTGTTTTATAATTGAAACCAGACTTTGAGTTTGTACTCCTCCACAAGCAAAGCTTCACTACTTAAATCTAGATGTGTTCAATAGCTATGCCAACAAGGTTTTTTTTTGTTTTGTTTTTTTTAACATTTGCTAATTTGAATTTGCTCCATATCTACTCGGTAATAGTCTGCACATCACATTGCAGTGTGAATGAAAACAAAAAATTTGGCACAGCTTAGAATGGCAGAAAATATAAATCCCTACAAAGAGGGACACTTGGACAACTGCCTGGTGGTTACAACATCAGTTCTGCCCCAAATCTGAGGCCTAAGTCTGGTTCCAATTGCAAATGGTTTTCACTGCATACCGTACTGAGCACAACCAGGGACGCTCACTACGAGATTCATACGTCACTCTGAAATCGGATGATGGTAAAATCTGGGGTGGTCACATTTTTAAGTTGGCATATTTGACACATATAATTGTGGCTTTTGGCCAGTTTCAAGCAACGTAAAACAATATCATCAACACACAGTGTCTTATGATGACAGTTTATATATGTAATAGGACGACATCCAGAGAGGCAAGTACAGGACCAAGAACCAAAATTTCCCCTACACCTTTTTTTTACTTTTATCATGGATCATGCACCACATCTCTATTGCCATTCATAAAAGTGATTATAGTACAGCATGAATTTTCAAGTGCATAAATCATGCTGCCAGGGAGATTATTATTCATGTAAAAAATATTTTGACTTTTTTAGGGTACAAAGACTCATTTGTTATTCTGAAATATATGTCATCAAATGATTTAGGGCATTTACTCAGATTAAATAGGTAATTAGCATTAACATTTTCCCATTACACCTACAGCACTGCGAACAGCCTGAAGAGATTTTGAGAGAGAGAGAGAGAGAGAGAGAGAGATTTTGAGAGAGAGAGAGAGAGCGAGCGACCATTTCAATGGAAGACAGATCAAAGTGTGATTTTGTTCAGTAATGCTATGTTGCTGATCATCACCAGGCTGCATTTACTCATCCAGTCAGCTTTGCCAACTATTAAACACATCTCAGGTGAAAGAAATATCCAGTTTTGTGCTGCACATCAATGATGTCCATCCTGTGGTCCAGGACAATTTGCAGTGCCAGTTATATATGAAAACAAACATTATTCAAACCAAACAAACCCCTTTTTAGAGTTTAGATGAGACCTGGGCACCTGCAGTGCTTTAACCTTTTAGGGATAATGATCTTGTATGTATGAGAGAACGGGTATGTCAGACTGTGTCAGAGAGGGAGTCCAGAGGCATTCCCGGTGAGGCTCCAGGGTAAAGGTTGGTTGTCACTGCTAAGGTGTTCTGGACTGTTCCATTTAAATTAATACAACAATTCAGTCTCATTGAAACCCCAAACCAGAGCTGCATCACCGGAACAAAAGCCAGTCCACATGCACTGCATAGAAAATCAATATGCAACAGCATGTTAGAACAACATTCCTCTTCACACAGAGATGGTCGTCTTTGTCTTTGTGGATTTTGCACAGGAGCAGTGGGGCAGGTGTCCCACTGGGTTATGAGAGCCAGAAGCTTTGCATCTGGATCATTTCCTCAGCACAGAGGCTCCTCGCTGGGACTTCCTCATAAAGCGGCACATATGCCAAAGAACCCCAAATCCCTCAGAATCTGCCATCCATGTCAGCCTGTATGTGGTGGCTGTAGTAACAAGCAGCAGGTAACCAGCTGTGACCAACTCACAACACAGAGAGAAGCGGCAGTGAAAATGACTCGTGCTTTTTGCCTCTCACACTGTCAAATATGCCTGCACTAATGGCCAAATAGCCTGAAAATGCGTTTCGGCATGAGGGGCAACAAAATAGTTTTATCACTTGTGTTTCTCTGGGTGTGACTGATGGAAGGAGGATTACAGAGAAGTGGAAAAGTGATGAAACCAGGATAAAGCCACACCATGTGAGTAGGACTACTGCCCACTCAAAATCCTTAAGATAGAAACCCTTTCCACATCAGTTGACTCTAAGCTCGATAGTCCCTGGACGAAAAGTTGAAAGATATCCTTTGAAGAGATATCCTGCTTCGGTGTGCTTCTCAGGAGGACTGGGAAGGGACTGCAATGTGGAAAAAGGCAGGGACGTGAGCTGGACATTTTCCATTCCTTAATCTTGTGAAAATGCAGAAGTGTTTCAAAAAACATTCCTTTAACTGGCTGAGGGAGCCACGAGCGAGGAGACGTCAGGAGAAATCATGCTTGGCTCAACACAAAAAGCACTTAGAGAAATGAGATTTAATCTGCTGAGCTTAGAGTGAATTAGCCAAATGTAAACAGACCGTACCAGTTGTGAGAAAGTTCACTTCCACAGCACTGCTCCTTGGAAAAAAAACCAATGCATTAAACATCAAACGCCACCAGAGAAAGGAGGTCTGCAAACACAGATATTTAGGGGGCAAAATAAAGCAAGCTCGGGACGTCACAATTGTGAGAATTGGGGGGGGGGGGGGGGGGGGGGGGGTGAAGGTTAACTGGCCTCACTGAAGCGTTTTCTCCGAGAATACTCCTGAGCTGTGGGAAAGGGAGTTCATACAATTACATCACATTGATTTATGTGAGACAGAGGAAAGATGGTGAGAGGATGGAAACTGAGCTGCTTGGAGAAGGTCCAAGATTAAGTCCCTGAAGAAGCACAAATCAATAGATTTACACCACAAAACATGATGGATTGGAGACAATTGTACTGGGAAGGATGTGGTCACAGAAACACGGTGAGGTCAGAACGATCTGAAACGACTGGTTTTGATTTAAGGTTCAAAACACAGAAGTATGAAAACAGCCATCATTGTCATGCACAGGCCTCTCTGTGAACCTGCTCATGAAGCGCACGCAGATAACAAGTTCAGAATAGCAATAACAGCACCGCAGATTTACTTTCAACTCTCTCAACTCAGCTGAACAGTGCTGGGAAACTGGTGACACTTGTCTTGCTTGAGCAGATGCTGCCGATGCCGTCTTGAGTATTAATTGAGGGGTAGTGATGAAACCGTGAGTAATGTGCGCAAACAAGCAGTGCACTGCAGATCTAGAGGGGTAGCACATCTCCCTGAAGCTGCCATAGCCTTATGGTGAGAAAATAAACATCCTGTTTAGAGTTGGTGTCCGGGGGACCACAGGGTTGACTGAGGATCAGGGACACACTTTTCTGTTTTAATGTTTAATTTTATTCAAATTTTAATAACGAATCATAATGAAAAGGGGGAAGAAATGGAATGTAAAAATCTACTAATCATTTCATTAAAACAAATATATTTATCATCAAATTTGCTTCAAGTGTCACGAAGACAAATTAAAATTATAATGACGTTTCAGTGCAAAACTGCAATTTTGTAATTATAACACAAGTACATTTTATGACCTATAGATTCCAAAAGCTGCCTACAATATTATCTCTTAATGTCAGAAATAGCAAGAAATTTGGCATTTGTTAAAAAATGACAGCATTGTGTGAGACAGTGTGTGTAATGAGACTTGGAATAATTGTGCTTCAAGCTCAGAAAGATAGAAGGCTTATCCTCCAGCACATTGAAATGACCAATTTTATAAAATTTTGACTGATTATAACAGAAAGCCACCATTCACCAAATTCTCACATTAAATACAAGAGGATTGCTGCACAGTCTTCGGAAACATACCCACAACATACAAGCCTACACAACAAAGAAAAATCTATCTCATTAATTCCCAAGGTTTGAGACTTGTTGTTGATACCAACCAGCAAATAGTGAATATTTGAACAAAGCAGAGGAAGAGTACAGAGAAGATATTCAGTATAATGAGCTGTGGCATTGCAGTAGGAGATATTAAATGGTTATTTTTTTTTTTTTTACTTTTCCAAATCTCCAGCTGTCTGCAGAATCTCAAGCGTCTTGGAAGCACAGCAGACCTTTGGTTCAGGCCAAAAGCAACAGAATAAATGTACAGACACGGAGGAGCTGGCCAAATGTTTGGAGGGGGGGGGGGGGGGGGTGGGTTGCAAGCTCAGTGTAGACAGTATGGTAGCATTAGATATGGTAAATGTATAGATGCTGAGACTGAGATATTCTCAGTGAGGAGAGGATAGACATCTGTTCCTCATTAAATAAAGAACAACAGGGGGTTTTTTTCTTCCCATTTTCAAACTGCCTGTCGATATGAACAAAAGTTGTTTTGATAATTGCTCAAAACATTGGACTTCTCTTCCTCCATCGTTTCTTTTGGGCATCATTTAAATGTGGTCGTATCAAATAAGATCATGTCGGGTTACTGACTGAGACTCAACTTAGGTATAATAGAAAATCAGGAAATTGTTTCTATCCCTGTTAAATCCTGTTTTATAGCAGCAGATCAGACTCAACAGCTTTGCCAGTCAAGGAAATATGTGGCTTTTTTTTTTTTTTTTTTTTAACAGTCTTCATAGATAAAACTCAAAAATCCTCAACACATCCAGGAGTTTACAGAGACACCTACAAAATGACTTGGCTTCAGCAGCGTTTTATTTTCACTTGGGGTCTGCCGCTTGCCAAGCATTATCGGGAAGGATGATCTGGGCTCATTTCTCCAGGGTGTGCACTCTTGGAGAATTGCCTCGGCTGTCTGTTTTGCCCTCAAACAATTTACACATTTGAGCGCCACGACCAGGTGGTCAATATCGTGTTGGAGGACTTTTGCTACTAGCTTGTCGTACGAGGGTGGGACAGGTGACAAATCAATGGGAATTGGGCCAAGATCGCCTGATGTTCCACTGAAAAGAGGCATCTGTGCTGCTTTTTTAAGACTTAAATCAATGAGCACTACAGCCAATTTCATTTCACATCCTGGAGACACCTGCCGTGCAACTGCTATCTCTGACAAACACATGTGAAGGAGAACTGTGGATTCCACTGTTAGAAATGTTGGACTGAAAAACATTTTCCAGAAAATATCAAACTCCTTTAATATACTTCAAATAGAGAAACAGTAGCTCGCTTTCCTTTCTACTGGATTTTCTTTTTTCTCCTAAGCTTCAAAAAAAGACGATGCAGCGAGTTGTGGATTAAGGAAAAATGAATTATGCTTCACGGTTTGCCTGTGTTTACCCTAATAAATATTACCTTTTATATCTCGTGAAGAAAATAACTCAAATGTATTAGGATAGCGATCTTTTTTGGTCTTCAAGTAAAGTTTATTAAGAGCAGCACATTCTCTCCAAACTAACAGCGTGGTTTGCTTGTGGCCATAACACATGAGCTGGAACTGACCGACTTGTTTGCCCAAAGGACAGAGGCCGTGTTTTAGTGTAGTGACCCATGAATGCCGTCTCGAGGACTGCGCTTTTAAAGTGGCACTAGGTTAAAAATTTCATAAAGCACCATCAAAAAATCATGAGGCAGTGGGGCGCTCCGGCTTTGCCGTCTAATTGTTTTTCCTTTGAAGAGTAAAAATAACTGTCTACACCATGTATATTCGATCGGCTGTTTAAAGGAAGAGGTTATTACTCAGGCAGACATGAAACGACTTCTCTGGGAAATAAATTCATCCGGCGAGGAGCGCACAGTGTTACTGTTCAAAAGCCATCAATTCAATCTTCACACGACTGCTTTGTCACTTCAACAACCTCAGTAGGCTTTTTATGGTCAGACTGTGACAGTTCAGCACCTGTTTGAGCACCAGCTTTCAACCACAGGTGGTCTAATGGTGCGATTGCGGGCAATAAGGATGACTGAAGAAAGACTGCAAAAAGCTCACTCCAGTCACCCTTTTAAAATGCACGTCAACCTAAGGTGAGATGACATATTCAATAAGAACGACGCAAATAACAAAAGAGGCTTTCAATGTAAACAGAAAACCTAAAGACAGATGGTCCTTGCTCTAAAGTGCTACCAGTTTATAAGCAGTTCCTGCTCTTTAACAAGCTGAAGTGAAAGCACACAAATGTCTATCTCAGGGGCTTGTGATCCTGGCAGGAGAGGGATCATTAGCCAGCCCTTCCCCCACAGTTCCTCAGGTACACCTTGTAACCTACTGTGGGTATTTTTTTAATCAAACACTGATCTGTTCCCCTGATGCTGTGGAGGTTGACAGGCAGCCCATATGTCTAATAGACCCGTGGTGAGTCTCACCCGGTAGGAGGGACCATAACCTTGCTGTTATTCCTCGGGTGCTGCAGAGAGCAGCGGTGCGGACAAGGTGTGTGGGCTTCAAAGGCAGCAAAATGCAACCAGTCCGAAGAAGAAGAAAAAAAGAAACATAGGCCTTTTTGAATGTACTTGCTATTGTATTGGACTCACATGCGGATGCAAGAAGAGAATCCCATTAGCCCAATTATGTCCAATGAATTCTACAACATTCGACTCCAAGTAAATTAAACAAACCTTTGCTGAGCTAAGCTTTACTCATGCATTGTTTACCAGGTAAATGCAAAACATCCAGCAGCCTAGATTCGAGAAGATATGGGATCCATCTGCAAAAAAATAAATACAACTCTGTTCCCTGTTGAGTTTAACTACAAGTGGCTGGACTGCGTGTGTGTGTGTGTGTGTGTGTGAGGAAGAGCGTTAGCTACATTTTTATTTATTTAATTAAGGTTACATTATTAGTGGTTGGAACAACAATGTGTTATTAACAGACTAGGATACAAATCTGAATGATTCCATATAAAAAAAAAAAAAAAATCTGTTTGAAGGTGTACTGTAAAAGACGCAACTGCAAAAAATAATGATATAACCCACTATCTTCCCGTATAGATAAATTGGATATAAATTAATCAATTTAACCTTATATAATGACATCCGACAATGGTGTGAATGTTAGGAAAGTGAGCTAATGAGTTATCATCCAGCTGCAACATGCATTTAATTTGTGTGCAGTGATAATGACCCAATTATGGGGGTCATCATTAAGAACCTACTGTCCATCTCTACAATAAATTGGGCACTTTAAATAAGTGAATCAATTTATGATGAGACCACATGTTTGTATTTGTGTTCAACGATTATGATATCGCATTACACTGTGTTGCTTGTCATCAGTGATTAAAAATAAACAGGATATTTACACAGGCCCAGAGCCCCTGTAGGCAGAGAAAATAAAGACACAGCAATGAATATGTAATGAAATAGACTGTAATATAATAGTATCCGATGACTAATAAGGATTCGCTCATAATGCTATATACTTTTTATTTTAGAAACCTGGGAAGAGCAGGAGAATTTGTTTTGGGAAGCGAGAGAAGAGGGGAGCTGAAACACAGTTGTGGCTGAGGCAACAGAAAAAGAGAAAGCCCAGAAGCTCAGAGAGAGTCCCATTTCATCAGAAAAATGCCTGAGTCAGGATTCAAGAGTACCATTAGACCGAATGAATCACATGAAGAGGCTGTAAAAACAAATCTGAATTGAGCTCAGCTGGTAGTACCATTCTCAAAAAATTGACAAATTGCAGTGGATCCGTCATGTTGAATGAAATGTGATCGTTTTTGCGGTCTGTGGTGCGTCTCCTCATCAGTGTATCAGTGAAAGTAGCAGGATGATCGATGCAAACAAGATGTTTTTGCTATTGTTGTTGGTATGCACCAAGACGACTCAATGAATTCCTTAATTGTTTTGCCAATAAAATGTGAGAGAACAAGGAAGAATACTGATCACAGTTTCCTAAAGCTAAAAGGTGTAAGCATTTGTTTGTCTGACATATATTACCTAACACGAATGCATCCATCCATCCCTCTAAACCTCCTCAGGGAACCTAAAAACCCTCAAAGCCTCACTGAGAGTGGGGTTTAGTCAGGGGTTTAGGCCCAACTGGCCATGACCAGGACACCTGACTGGGGGTATCCTATCAGATGTCCAAACCAGCTCAACCACAATGAGTGGCGACAGCTCTACTTTTTGAGCCTCCCCTGGATGATTGAGCCCCTCACTCTATCAGCGAGGCCCACAACACTGCTCAGAAATCTAATTTCATTCGCTTGTGTCTCATTCTTTTGTCATGAGCCACAGTGCATGAGCATTGGTTTAGTGTACGACCAACAGGTAAATAGAGAGCATGGCTTTACAACTCAGCTCCATCCTCACCGCGACGGTTTAATTAATGCCATGCTCCATGACTGAAGCCATTTGCCTGAAACTTCATCAGATCTCACAATCCCTCCTCTCATCAATTGTGAATGACATCACAAGATGCTCACACTGAAATTCACAAGTGGATGGAAAAGAACAAATATTCGCACAGAGAACCTGAAGATTGGTTATACTGCTTAGTTGTGCTTCACAAAATGTAATCAATTCAAAATGGAACATTTCAAACCTGACAAGTGTGAAAGCAAACAAACAACGAAAGCCGTTTGGAACCCAGCTGAAGTGGACACTCTTGACACCTGTCCACATTTTGAGAATAATGAAGCACAGTCCAGTCTAAAGCTGGAGCATATTCCAGGAATATTTTTTTTTTCTGAGTATCACAGACATTTGTCTCATTATTCGTGCAGCACATGTCTCCTCTTCTTGTCGAATCATAAGCAGTGTACAATCCTCCATTTGTATTTACAAATGAATCGTGTGAACTCAGAGGCTTTATCACAAATCCCCGACAGGAATCGGGGAATTTATGCAGAAAACAAAACGAGAAGCAAATCTAAAAGGAGCCTCAAATATGATCTATATGAAAAAGCAACCGTGTTGGGCTGCAAGCACTGAAAACAATCACACAGCCATAAAATGAGATTTCCCTCTTCCGTGCTTCATGATTAGCACCCAGCTTCCTGCAGCTCACAGAGCCAACAGTGGGAGAGTCGGCTCAATTCAAAACTATGGCATGAGAGCTAAACCCAGGAGCGGGTCGTTCGTCCTGTAAACATAAAACAAGTGCCCCTTTTAATAAAGCAAAACGATGTGTGCCACCCTCCTCCCCACAACGTACACTGTTCGTTCAAGCAGAGAAGTGTTTCAACTTCAAGATGATTCAGTGTATCAGAGCTGTGCTCCACTTTCTCTGAAGTCAGGCAGGTAATCTCCCCGCACGTTAGGCCCCGTGTCACACACCTCGACTCGTGGCCAGCCTAAGCTCCTATCTGAGCTTCAACTGCATCTGGAGGATAAAAAAAGAGCACTGGGTGATGAAGAAACCTGCTGGCGGACGCACAAGGATTTACCAGGCGTGCTTACTGAGTGTAATGACCAGCAGGTTCTCACCAGTAGCTTTTAATGGACACCTGAGCAAAATGGTTTATTAGTTCAGAAGAACATTATGCAGAGAGTGAGCGAGAGAGAGATAGATAGGGAGGGATGGCTGTGGGGGATTTGGAGATAGATTCAAACATCCAGAGATGGGGTTGAGTGTACCCTCAACTAAGAGCCCATCAAACCATAAGCCCATTGGAGAGCCCGCTATCTCCCAAGCCCAGCTTGTCAAATACATACCTTTTACCTCATTACCTGTTCAGCACAGCCATTATTGAGGGAAATAGGGTGAATGCAAGATAAGCACAAAGAATCCCTGGGTTGAGCACAAACAGCCGTCCTGCTTCCTCCTGATAAAAAAAAGGAAGAGGCCCCTCAGCTTCCTGCTCTCAGTGAACTCGGGACTGCCAGCTGCCCTGCGTTTAGGTCACTCCCAGCATCCTGGCACGTCTAGAGGCACGCAACGGACAAAGGAATGTGTGAATGTGTGACTCATGTTTGATCAAGCAGAAATGCAAATAAAAGTTTGCTCCCAAATTGACACCAGCGTTTACATTTTCACCGCTTCAGCAGTCACGAATATTTCACAAGCATCGAGAAAACTCTTTTATAAGACATTAAATAACCGCACAACGTTTCCGGGCAGTTGTGTTTTTTTTAATGTGCCGTCCAATAACTTATCACCTGTGAAGCATGCAGACCTGGCAAGCTGTTTAAACTGATAAAGGAAAATATACAGCAACACATCTGTAATCATGAAATAAAGTCTTAAAAAGAGAGGATACAAATGCTACATTAGAAAAACACCCCAATGTGGGTCGACATGCTTCAACTCTGTTGTAGCACTAAATGCAGGTTACATGCATTTTAATGTGTAACTCATCTTGTAAAAGAGGAACGACCGCATCTCTATCAAATATAAACAAGAATTGAAGGTTCTATGCTGAAGATTCTTGTCGTTTGTAGAGTCTCCCTGTGAAAGCGCAAGGTTTTTTTTCCTCCCTGGATGCTCTGATTTCTTCCCCTGGTTAAATAAAGCATGCACTTGAATCTAATTGGTTACTCTAAAATGCCCGTAGATGTAAAAATGTGTGTGGTTGTTTGATGTTTCTGTGTTTGAACTGTGATGGACTGGTGGCCCAGCCAGGGTGTTACCCGCCTTCCCCAATGTCAGTTGGGATCAGCTCCATTTCCCCGTGGCACCTTATTTAAATAGAATGTAGGGGACGGATGGATAGATACATATCTTAATAGCCGCTCTAAACAGTGTTCATTCTCAGTGGAAATTTGTGATAATTACAAACGTGACATTTCTTCCTTCCACATGTTCCATCTCAACAGCGCACCCTCAAGTTATGGGCCGCCCCCCCCCCCCTCTATTCTGAGCTGGTTCCCACTGAATTTTCTTTCTTATTGATACAAGTTATTGAACACAACTTTTTCCATTTCACCTAAATCTTGATTTTAATACCTAAAAACTCATGTGTGGTTCATGTGAGCTGAAGTGCAAATCTATTTTAAGACAGTTACCAAACCAGCCAGAACTTTGCTATGATCCAACTTGAAGGAAAAAAACTCCTTTCGCAAATAAAATTGAAATACACCGACCAGGGCCACGTCCAGGTGAAAACACAGTGCAGACATACAGAACATGATAACACACACCTTCACAGCTTTTAAACAGCTGATGAAAAACACACCTTTCAGAGAGTAAATTATTTCTGCTGGCTGAAAGGCAAATTTCATTTTCTCATGTCTCCTGACAACAAAGATGCTGAACCCATTACAGGCTGAGGCCTCTGCATCACACACATTAAATGAAGACTCCTCTAGCAATCGAAAAAAGCAATTTTCTCATTGAGCCAATAGATACTCCATTTAGTTCCAGGCTCTCTACGGACCACTGCTGCCGTAGTGGGGCTGATACAGGGGAAAGCGAGTGTAGAGTGATGACCCAGCCTCGTTTTCTCTGTGCCTTTGCCGCTCTGAACCCATCGATATGGATACACACGTGCACTGCAGGTTGGATGAGGGAGGAACGAAGAAAGGAAGGATGGGAAAAGATGGGGACGAAGAAGGAGGAGGGGGGGGGGATAATAGATGAGAAGATGGTTGAAAGAAAGAGAAAGTGCTGTCCACTCTTGTAGTGAGGCGGAATGAATACGAGATGTAAACTCTGCGTTGAAGATCAAATGACTGGCCAAAAGAGGCAGCAGACTCGTTTGCAAGCACATCAGTTGAAATTAGGAAAGAGAGAAAGAGTGAAAGTGTGAATGTGATGGGGAGAAAAAAAAGAAGAGGGGAGGGCAGAAATCAGAGGCACCCAACCATGTGGAACCACAGACTGATTAATTTCAGGCCTTTAATGAGCGATGCTCTGCCAGGCCAGGCGGCATCAAGTCAGTCACCTCGTCTCCCTCAGCAGGAGCTGCCATTCACTGCAATTCAACACCAACCCCATCTTTGCCAGAGCCGGAGATAGATGACACAGGAGTAATGAACTTACCATACTTTCTCTCTCTTTTCTTTTGCTTTCTTCAATTTTTAATGTGTTTTTGCTGTTCATTTCATTGCTGGCACCGTGGATGTGTGATTAAGAGCAACACATTATCAGAGGCACTATTAAAATGAGCGCTCTGATCACCCGTGGCAAGTCTCACACCAGGTGTTCTGTATCTGTAGGTGGAATAAATACCAGCTTGGCTCAGAGTAGATTTGAATCCACTCAAACATGCTCCCATTTAATTGCTATTCTCTGTGGTCCACCGAAGAAACTAAGCACACTGTTGCCGCTGCTAACCTTTATTCCTCATATAAATTACAATGTAGGTACACGAACTCTGCTGTTTCCATTTGTACTCATCCTTATCATTGCCAAGACAAAAAAGCTATTTCTATTTCCCCAACGCTCATGTGAATTAAGCTGAACACAGAAAGGCTTCAGGCAGAGTTTAGTCATCCATGTTGGCAGCTGCTCCAAAAGCATCAATACTACGGTTTCTCTCCCTTTTCTTTGACAAGGCAAATGTTCACCCACAACATGGGGAACAAACACATCTCTGTTTCTAGTTTGTGTGTGTCTCTCTCACCCAAACTCCCATTCATTTGGTTTGGGGGCAAATAATGATAATAAAGGAAATACAGAGTATGGAACCCACTGCAGACAGAGAGAGAAGTGGCACAGTCTTTACATGATGCAGCAGTAATAGCAGCTCGGCTCATCACTCAGGACGGAAGATTTGTCAGTCTGTACAAGCTGGTTGGGAGTGATATGATTGTACCAAATGTGGGTATACAGAGAGCTGGTTGTGTCTTTAACTTGAGGCAAGACAGTCCAGCAGAGCACGCTTGGCTGGATACGACGGTACGTAAATAGGTCCCTCAGAGCCAATCTCGTTGGTCTGATAATCCCCTGGTTTCCAGCTCTAACTAACCAGACAAGTGAAACAGTTCAGCATGTGGGAGTAAAAACTTTCTTTGCTCTCTCGTTGTACTTTTTCAGCTTATGGAAATGTTCATTCTGAGCAGCACAAAATGTCACCGATAAGGATTTCATTGTGGGAGACACATTCATAGTAGCTATTTGGTATTGCCACTCCTTGTGGCACGTTCGAAACATATTTGCACTTGGTATTTTATCTCCGCTCTTTCGTTGCTGTTCATCTACCTTGCCATTCATTTATTAATCGATTTCTTTCCAGAATAAGTGCTACAACAAGTTCTGCATGACTTCAAAACAACCATTTAACCACAATTTCACTTCTAACTGACTGGAATTTTGCAGAATTCAATACGTGAATCAGTCATCAGATGGACCCACACATGCAGTGTTGACACCGCAGCGAATGCAAGGGTGACAAATATATGGCCTACGGGCCAAAACCAACCCACCAGAGGGTCTGTTCTGATCCATGGAGTTAAAAGAACACATAACCTTTTGTTTTTCCAATGAAAGTCACTACTGTTTCTGATTTATTCATGGAGGTTTGCCAACAGATCAGTAATGCAGCACTGAAAGCAAACTTATAGCGAGTATAGTAGCACTAGCATCAACACCATATGGTGGGTGTCGTTTTGTCAAAGCACCCACGTTGAAGGTTGCAAATTGCCACAATTAGAGCACACAAGTTTAGTGTATTTTATACCAGGTAACATTGTTGAAAATGGCTTCAGAGTCTTTAAAATGCTACAATTGTTCAGGTTTTCTAACATTGTAGACATTTTTCAAGTTATACCAAGGCACTAAAGAAGGAGGGAATTTGTGTGAGCAAAAATGTGTTTATGAAGGTTATTATGGTAATTGTACTGGTTTGGCACATTCAAGATGAAATCTGGCTGTATGTGGCCCCTGAGTTCACAATATCAACACAGCCCTCGATAAGAGAGACGACGAAAGCAGGTGATTTTCATTATATTAGTAAACCTGGAGTAATCCATTTTCAAAAACTTGAAGAACAGCTAAATAGAAAAAGTTGGTGACTATCAGAAGTTATACAGGGCCACTAAATGCACAATTTTCCTCATCAGGGGAGATGAGACAGAATGAGGCTGGGCTGAGGTGCTTTGGGATGATGCATCTCTCTGATTAATCCAACCTGACAGAGGACTTCTGCCCTACAGCAACGCGCCGTCAGAGACCTCCATCTGCTGACCCCCAGCATCTCCGCAGACAAGCCTTCCTCGGTCTGGGCTCGACCCCCGTGGGAAGGGGGCCAGCTTGGAGGCTGACACACATCGCTTCATAATATCCCTGCTGTCACATTTCTCATATCACTCACACTTTGACAAAAAAAAAAGCGCACATTAAACTACTTGCGTCACTGGCGCGTATTGTGCGCGTGACTATGGTTTTATTCCTAAAGGGGTAAAAAAAAAGAGAGAGAGAGAGAGAGAGAGAGAAAAGCGTATGAATTGAGGATAACACAAGTGGATTCAATGTAGCGAGAAATCAATTTGTGCTTCTAATACGAGGTGAAGCTGCAAGTTGCTGCAACAAAGTCGCCCCAGCAGAAACCAAACACTGCGCACAACAACACCCCCCACCAGACCAACACGCTGCTAAATCAGGAGTCCGTTCAGCCGAAACCTCTCGTCTCATTCAAGTTGGAGATACTTAAAAAAAAAAAAATTATAATAATAATTTCTTACCTTGGAGCAGCTCCGTCCCGAAACCTCTGGATGTGACAAGCTGAGTCTCCCTGGAGAAAAAAAAAAAGGGAGTAAAACAGCCACAGCTTCTACTGTCAGACAAACAAACAGTAATACAGCTGGGATGTCCACCGGAGTGAAGAGTGCCCGACGGGGTCCAACTATTAAAATCCACCGATCCGAGATCTGCGATCCCAGTTTAGACAAGCGTGCAGGGCTGAGGGGAGATTGGTATGCAAACAGTTTAGTGAACTCACTGAAAGCTGAGCGGCTCATCCAGCAGCCTGCTCCGCTCCGGAGGGCGGAGACTCCCACCATGCTCACGCCCCCCCCCCACCGCCCCCGGTTCCCCCTCCCCCGGTCTCACTGCTGGATTACACTGAGGGGGGCAAACACAACTTCTATAATCAGATATGATGTGCGCACCACTGAAGCTTGTAGAAAGCACGGGGTGATCTATTGATGAGCAGACGGCATAACTTCACTCTCTGTTGAGACTCCTTTTTTTGCAAGGGAGACCTGGAAAAAATAAGAGCCAGTACAAAATTACAATTACAAAGTGTCTCATGGCAGTCTCAACACACCTCAGGTTCTCTACTACACAATTACTGAAGGATCCGATATTGGAGGATCAAGAAGTGGCATAGTGATGAAAGCTTAGCCAATTTTCCCTGAGGTAACTTTTCTGTAACCTCCTGCTTCAATACCCTGTCCTGCATCCTGCCTTTGTTTGTAGTCAGCTGGGCTCAGTGCCAGTGCTCCTCAATCACAACTTGAATAAAGCGGAATAGGAAATGTATGATTCAAGATGAAGTTGAACTCAGAGCATATGTGAATTACAATGATCAGTACAGTGAGAGACATGTATATGTAAGGACTACAAGAAAGAATATGAGCACCAATCTAAATGTCTCAAAGTATGTACTTAATTTAGTTTTTGGTGCTACTTGTTAGTTTCCAGATAAGAGATGAATGTAAAAAGCTGAAGCATGAAATTATTTGAAGATTGTTATTTTGTGAACCTTGTGTTGAAAATGAATTTGTATTAGATTATCTTATGCACTGATTATTGTTTAGAAACACATATGGCAGGAAGGCAATTCTCTGATATACATTAGTGGAAAAAGACACGTGACTGTAAACGTGTTGATTAGTTAAAAACAAGAACATTCAATGAATAAAAGTAAAAAAGGGTAAAGCCAGTTTCTGATGCTCATGGTGAGGTGTTTGAAGTAACCTCTCCTATAGAGCCGAGGCTCAAGGCTGTCAGGATTACCTGGTAGAGGTCCATAAAGTGCACAGCTACTACCTATTTAATAAAGAACACTCTCATTCATAGATACACAATAATTTATCATCTACTCCAAGGTCAGAGAGGATGAGAGAGTAAAAAAAAGTCGAAGGTATATTAAGAAATAAAACTATATATGTAAGAGCATCTGTGGTTGAGGTGATGCAGTGGTTTGTCCTCCAATCTCCTGATGGACTGTTCAGTCTTCAACTACCTGTCCATGAGTTGAATCGTCCTTCTGAAAGACTTTGAACTCGAAGTTGCTTCCGGGGATGTGCAGGAACCTTGATTGGTCGACGTCAGTTGTGCTGAGTGTTTATTGATGGGTGAACTTCAGGAACAGTGTAAAGCTCTTTGAAACTGACAGGGTGCTACATAAATGGAGCCCATTTATTTATATATTATATACAGTATGTGAATCAGGGATTGGTAGTGTTGACCATAGTGAGGGCCCCCAAACGTTTCCTCCTGTTGAAACAGAATATTTACCAATGAATGAGAATTGCAGCAACTAATTTAATGGGAAAAATCAACTGAATGGCTGTAAATTAAACGCGTGTCAGAATGAATTGATGTGATCATTTTCACCATAAACTTAATTTATTTTCCGAAACAAGACCGACAGGGGACTGTCTGTGTGAAAGATTATAAAATTATTTATGTCGCTGCCCCAAACACATCTGTTTTGCAATTCTATATGACATTCCACTGGACATTCGACATCTTGATATCTACAGTAAGCTCATTTTCTGAGGGGTGGTAAATGTTTCTTGCTTGACAAACCCTGTTGATTCCAGCAACAGATAGCACAACTATCAGATAGACAGCTGATAGTTATTGTTTGTCCCCGGTTAATTATTCATGCTGTGAGCCGCTCTCACCAGCCAGAAAACAAGAGAAGTGCTTTTGTTGCAGGTTTGGCGGGGGTTGAGGAGGGGGTGCTTGAAGTGTTTTCTATCCCTCTGTGCTCCTCTGTGCTCGTGTCACAAAATCTACTACAGATGGAGTGCAAGATAAGCGCTCCAGAGACTGATCTTTTCGCCTTCTTCTCTGAGGTCGTGACACTGACATTCCCACTAGCATACGTGATACTCCCAACCCCCGGTTTTCCTTGTGTTTTCTGCTGATCCCCCCTCAAACCCGTTGGCGAAACCCCGGACAAATTAAAGTGTATTTCTACAGACATTTCAAAAAAAAAAAAAAAAAGAGGGTGAAAGCAAAGTTTAACACGGGACAAAGATTACTTTATGGAAAGGTTGGGCCAAAAAGCTGGTCGGGGTTCAGGAGTAGGGCCTCTGCCCCAGTAAAGAAAAGTAACACAGGAATGGCTTGACTGCACACAGAACAGCTGTGAGATATTTTCTTTTTGGCTCCTTGGGTATTTTCAGAGAGCTCGGAGAGTAAAGAAAGACTGAGGTGAGCCTCCTCCCCTCTGAGTGCTCACATGGCTCCCTGGTGCTGGGGGACGTCCCCCCTACAGATCTGCCATTGTTTACTTCAGAGATTAGATGTTCTTCTTTTTTAAACTCATCGGTGATTGATCAACCAATGGAGTGATCTGTGATCACCAGCGTGTATCAAACATGTTAGTACACTTCTTCAACCTCATTCTACAAACTCTTTAAAAAAAATATAAAATTCTATTGGTTCTTTTAAATTTTGTATTTAATAAATTTTTATTTAAAACATGCTCAAACTCAAATAAACGTGTCACACCAATCAACCAGCCAACCAACCAAACGGCGAATAGATAACAGCAGAACAATACAAAAGGAGTGGGAAGAAGAATTAAATCCCCAATCCCTTCTTCATAAATACGATTTAAAAAAAAAATCTTACACATATTTAATAATCAATTCATTTAATATTAGTACATTTTATTTGGAATGCATTTTTCTTTTTTTAAATCTCAATGTCCTGACATGTTAGAACTGTTGTATCAAGACAAATAATCTATTAAAAGATTCAATAAATTACATCTAATTTATTTAATCAATGTTAATGATATATCAAATATAACAAATATAATGAAGTATAATCATGATTATGGAAGAAGATTATTCAAATGACCAAATAAAGAGTGATACATTTAGTCTATCAGAATAGACAAAGTAATTACCTTTTTGTCTTCAACTCATGATCAGAATGATTAGAGTTGAAAACTGAGAATGATATAATTTCCTTAGAAAAAAGTAGGTTATAGCATTGAATTATGGTAATGCTGTCAGTCAGAAAACGGTAGGAACTCGTCGACAGAAGCTATTGTTGTCCTGGTTCTTTATGAGTACCATTGGAAATTTTACATTACATTTCCAAGAGGCAGAACTCGAGCAGAACTGTATGCTAATGCTTTTTAATTGTCTCAGTATGTGTAACTCCAAACCTTTACTGGTTTTGGAAGAGAAAACAAAAACAGACTGTCTTGGGCTGTATTTCAACTGTGAGTTCTGTTTTCAAGATGGCCACACTTTGGGAATTAATATTTTAAGTGGCACAGATGAAGTGATGGAGGATTTTTTGCAGCAAGGAACCCGCACAACTGGCTAATTTAGATTTTTATTTGGCAATATTTCCAGCGAAGTCACGCGCATGTGAAACCACATGAATATTTTGATGGCACAAAGGGTTCATTACATGCACAAAAAGTCATTTGAAAGCCATTTTTTCCGACATGATTCGCTACGGACAATCCCACTTGGTTCTCCTCCATCTAAGCTGCAGCCAATAAAAGTCACTCCATGTGACCACGTTAATCACACAAGATACACGAACACGCTCACAGATGGACTACACGCTAACATACAGGCTTTTCCGTCACGTGTACATTCTTATCACACACAAAACCATTTAATTCAATTTACGCTGCCAGTGGTTCAATTTCACACACACATAGCGCAACACAACACCCTATCTCATTAGACAGGCCATGGCCATGCTTCACAAGTTCTCACAAAATAGACCTTATTGTTGCACAAAGACACGCACATGCCCACACACACACACACACACACACACACGCGGGATGTAGACTTTAAGAATATCACCATGCAACACAATACCGATAATTTAATATGTTGCAGTTAGTAGTCATATGACACTGGATTATTATAAATCTTTTTTTATGATAATTATTGGATTCTTGTAAAGACAGGATGAAATTTGATCTCTTTGTTTTTATTGCACAAAGATTTAACTTTCTAATTACTAAATTAAAACAAGTGTGGGATCCACACTCTTCAACATATTGACTCCTTTACATGTCTTGAAATATGAAAAATAACTTTCAACTGAAGTCACTCAAAGTTAATACTTGATTGCAGTTACAAGTTGTTTCATTTTAAAAGTTATTTTCTCGTTCCTGCAACATAGGGTAATGACTAGTCAATCTGGAAAGTAACTTGTGAGTTACCGGTAAGTTTAACTCTCTATTGTAAAATAGCTGTAATCTGTTTGCTGTGACACATCATCTGAGCTGTTTATGCCACGAAGTTCAGTCTATAATAGATTGATCATACTTTCAGTCCCCCACAAAGAAGTTAAATGGCCCAATTGCCAGATACATAAAGGATACCTGAATGCTCTATAATTTCAGTATAGCCTACACCTTTGTTTTCTCTGTTGAAAAAGATAGAAAATTCAGCCAATACAAATGATAATAGCTCTTTCAAAGTCTTACGAGATAAACAAATGAATCCAACATATGAAAAAAGTTGAAAATAAGTGTTTTAGACAATCGCGCTTTAGCAAAATCATCTTACTTTATTTATCAAATTGATCAAATAATTGATTCAATAAAACACTTAAAATCAGCAAATTGAAATTTTTTTTCTTCTATAGATCTACTAAAAAGCAGCCCTTTGGAATCATGTGGATAATACATTATCTCCAGCTTTGTGAGTGCATTAGAACAATGGGAAAGACTCATAGGACAACGTGTCCTTCAAAAACAATGAAAACCAACTGATTTCATTCATTGTAATTTACATAAGTCAAATGTTCGAGACACACACATAACTTGGGTCTGTTTGTGTTAATCAGACATTAAGTTCAGTATTGTACACTGCACATACACATGCTTTTGCATGGGGGAGGACACACTTTTGCAGTGTTTCAAAACTCATACCATTGCTTGTCAAAAGAAAAAAGAATTGTTACCGAATTAAAGCAACAACAAGAAGCAGCAGCAGCAGCAGCAGCAGCAGCAGCAGCAGCAGTGACAAAGCAGCAGAAACGTATATATAGAGACGTCTGCTGACAGGTCTTATGAAAACAAACTTCTATTTTTGTTTTTACTGCTGCAAATACGTCACAGCCAATGCCAAAAAGTTAAGAACCATCAGAGGGAGGCGGTCCTAAAGAGACAGCAGCATTTCCATGGATTTCATGACGGACAAACGTAACTCGCTGACATCCAATGTAATAGTTGTAACATCGTTCTCAGTTCTACACCCAATAGGTTAGGCTTCACTGCCAAAAGTAGTAGTGTGACAGAGTGATGCTGTAACTTATCATTTCTACACCTGATAAAAGCAGAGAGAAGTGGGAAACTGCCACTGTATTTCCAATGGCGTTTACTCCCTGAGCCATTTCCAGGGAACAAGCCACAGTGACTTGGCTCCACTGGGAAAATCGCGAGACTCGAGAAAGTTTTGTGCAATTGTTTGTGAAATAATAGGAACTTGCTCTTGCATTTTTATGTCAGACTATTGACTTGTGAATACAAATTTGTTGTGGGGATCAGAAACAGTTGCGATGGCGGAATGTAAACTGTGCACGTCAGGCTTCTTTGAACAAAAAGGCAATTAAAAAGTGATTTGGCAATGCTAAAAAAAAGTTAATCGAGCAGAAATCACAGTAGGACAACCAGTTACAAAACCCAGATGATTTAGATTTCATGACTAATTTATTTCTTTAATTTATCTGACTTGGTTGAACAAACAAGTAGAGCTTTTGTGGACTCATGTCCAACTGTGTGGTTGTCTTTCTATGAATCTGATAGATGCAAAAACTGCACATGGATTCCGATGTAAACAAGGACGCACACGCGGAGACTGTCAACACATCCTTGCAGCCTCAATCTGTCAGAGGGCATCAGCCAGTGCCCAGGGGAAACGTGCCATGCGTCACGGCCCTCTGCACCCTCTAAAACCCCAGCACTGGGATCAAACTGTGAGACGGGGTGGAGACGGGCGAGACTCATCTCCTGGATGCCCTACAGGGCTGTAACGCACAGTCAGACCCACCGCCGTTGTTGAGGAAGCTCACTGTCTCCTTTTCCATTTCATCGTCTGAGTCATAATTTGGTTTAGTAATTCAACTTCAGACTTGCATTTGTCTTCAGGGGGTAAGTTTGGAAAATTCGAATTCTCTCTTTTATTTTTTTTCCTCCTTTTGGTGTAACCGTGTTTTGGGGCAAGTGGCAAACAAGTTCCCCCAAGTCTTTGTGTAAGACAGCATTTAAAATCAGTGTGCTTTCACATGAAATCATGTGTGAATTCATCCATCTGCCTTGGTGAGCCTGTCTGCATCTGTCATGTTAACCAAGCTGATGAGGACGGGTTAGAGGCAGGCGACAGGAGATTTGACAGTCTCACTCACCCAGAAGCTAAAAAAAAAAAAAAAAAAAATCATCTTTATTAGGAAACACCTTCATCTTCACAATTCCGTGGTAACTGTGTGTACGTGTGTCTGTATGCATGCGTGTGTGTGTGTGTGTGTGTGTGTGTGTGTGTGTGTGTGTGTGTGTGTGTGTGTGTGTGTGTGTGTGTGTGTGTGTGTGTGTTTGTGTGTTACCTGGTGGTAACTTAGCAACAAGCTCCCAGTGCTGTTTGGAGGAATAATTGGACAAATCCGCAGTAAGAGGCATAAAGAAGAAAATCGGAGCATTAACAGCTATATCTGGGAATTAGAAAGCTTTTAGAGATGTCTAATGCTTTCTTTATTATATCTGCTTCAGACTGTGTTTCTTTAGAGTCTTTGTTTGTGTGTGCATTCCTCCACATTGCAGAACACCTGTAGGCACTCTAGCATGAGATTTCCCTTCACCTTAATAATTACGGATGTCTACCTGCAGTAGCTCAGACAGTGACAGGAGCCTGAGGACATGACAGCGAGCGAAGGAGGAAGGTTAGGGGGGGGGGGGGGGGGGGGGGGGCTGAGTGCAGAGATGTATGTCAGTCTATCTATTCAGATAGTTTATACACCTCTCGGTTAAGGAATTCACACAGCAGTAACATCTGCCAGGCCTGAACTTAACCACACAGGGAAAAGAAACTCTCCAGAGGCAGCAGGCTGAGAGGAAATGGAGAGTGTAAAGATGGAAACAAGGCACGACTGGACTGTTTTTACCCAAGCTCCCTCTTTGCGAGGAATAAGTGCCCCGACTTTCCACCCATCCGCTCTCCCTGTCAGAGTGCAGCCATTTCTTTGCCGTCTTGCGGTGACAGGCCAAGCGTGGCTGCACTCCCTCCATACACTGTACCTCCAGTGTTCCCATGAGGACGAACTGGCTGATGAATGTAGGAAAGTAGGCCAGGCGAGCCATCGCTGCATCCCCTTCCTCCTCCTCAAGAAGTCTGATTCACTGGGAGGGAACCATCCATTTGTCTGCCACTCTGAATTTCTCTCCTCTGCCGTTTCACATGGGATTTTGTTTATCGAGGATAAAACACAAATTTTAACACTGTAGATTTATTTCTTATATTCACTCCAGTCCTCTGGGAATGTGTTATGCGTATGCTTTAATAAACTTCCTTCAGAAAGGGTTACAGCTGAGTTGTTTCATCTGATGGCGCTGCATAGTATGGAGCTCGGTGGTTATTTGTTCAGCCCAGTTTTTCTTTTTATTAATTATAATGTGCAAATTGAGGCACTGTATCTGGTAGATTGTACAATGCTTTAAATTCGTTAAACCTAAGAGATAAAAGTTCAGTCGGCTTCAAGATTTCAATTTCAGTAAAATTGTGAAATGAGTTTTGCTCTTCAGTTCTTATGACGGGTTTGTTTAGTTGGTATAAAAACCCTCATTGTTTTTTGTCACTCCAGTGGGCACCTGCAGACTAACATAGCACAGTCTGTGTAAAGACAATTGATTTTGAGACTCACATCTGCAAAAAAAAAACAATCATTTGTTTGATGAAATGTATTTCTCTTTTATGGCTCTTTTGTTCCACCGCTTTTTAGCAATGTCAAATTGTACACCCGTGTTCACACACACACACCAATGTAGATGGCTGCCATGCAAGGTGGAGTTCAGCATCTTTCCCACAGACGCATAAACAAGCAGTGATGGCGATTGAACCATCTACTGTATAGAAAAACTGGAGGACAGCCCACCAGATGTGTTGTTAGTGGAAGTAAAATAAATCTTCCATTAACAGCATAGTCAATGTTGACATTTAACTGTCTGTTTTAAATGGTTTCTTTTCTCAGACAAGCTTTTCACAGAATTTCAACCATCATTAGATCACTGTTTACTTTTAGCATCCAAACTCTAAGCAGTTGATCTTTGACCCTTGTTTGATCATAGAGTCATATTTGGTAACTTGAAAATCAAACATTTCAGAAAATCAATAAAAACACTTCTGCTTTAGACTCCTCAAAATCACACAAATGCTAGTGTTTTGGCCATGAGTTAACTTGCACCCAGAAAGTACATCTGACTGGTGCATTCAATATAATAAAATAAAAAAATAAATAAAAAAAACTTGATTATATGCACTGTAATCAAAAACTTTGTCCATGAGAAAGTTCTTTAATTTGTTGTTTATTTTCATCTCGCCTGTCACATTTAGGAAACTTTTTGCTGTTACCATATGAGATTATAATATAATGGTAATCAGAAGTGTATAAGATGTGGGGGCAACAAGATAGTGCCACATGTTGCAGAAACCCAGTGAGAGGAGGAATGTTTTGCATTTTTCCAAGCAGACTATTTAAATAATGTTTAAATAAACCACTATCTTTTAAAAGTCACTAAAGGCAATTACAAATAGAGCTCCGAAATATGTTTCAATAACATCATTGGGTCAATTGTTTTAAAGTATTTTAAGCAGCGCTCTATAAATAATAATAAAGGTTAATGGAAAGACCACATTTTAAGAAAACCTTTGCAGTTTGAAGGCCACTGCCTTATTGAGATTGGGATGAACAGATGGTCAGACCATTGGAATATAAAGTGACTCCAGTTTATGGCTGCAGCTGATGAGAAGACCTGTAAGTAAGTTTATTCAACTAAATAGCTTTATGCTGATTTATAGTGCGTGTGTGTGTGTGTGTGTGTGCGTGTGTGTGTGTGGTTGTGATTGGAGAATAGCAACCTGGTGTGAAAACAAAGCTGTCATGGTGGTCACTGTTTTTCCTACTCAGCCAGCTGTAGACCCGTTTTGTGGATTAATGTGGAAACCTGTTCGTCCGGGGTTTTTCAGGACCATAACTTTTACCACTGTCCAACTCCACAACTACGGTTGGTTTTAAATGCCCAATGAGCTGATGATGACCTTCCCAGAGTTTAGTTTGGATGTGCAACACTTTGCAGTACAGCCTCTTTGCAGCTGTCCAGGTAATTTTCTGCCGTCCCTTCAGAGAACAAGTATACATAAATGAAATATGGATGCGGCTCGAAATCAACTCCAGCGGCATCCAATCTCCTGAATCAACTTTGGGGATGTTTCCCTGCCAACTCCTGCTTGGATACCAACATTTCCTTAGCAACTGCATGGCCTGCAGCTATGTATGTGCATTTAATGTTGACAGGCGCTGCAGGGCTCAGCTGTTGATGGAACACAGTTATCCTTTTTCTCATTACTGTCTGCTCTATGTGCGATTCACTAGGCCAGAGGGAACCCATCAGGGACCTGTGCATGTGTGTGCACAGTGTGGCCAAAAGGAGAGCAAAACCATCTCTTTGGAAACACCTGTCCAATACTCCATCAGAAATCTGAGCACACAAACACAGGATTTTTCCTCCATCACACTCCAGATGTCATCCGGCATGGATGTAAACACAACTCCCTGAGAGAAATTGCTAAGAGGTATTCAATTTGCCAGAAATTGCATGCATAATTTTATTTGAGATCATAAAACACAAATCAGGTGCTCCCTCTGTGACAACAGTGTTTGTTATCTCAGCGGGGAAAGCAGCCTTACTTCCACCTACCACAAACCATGTCTGAAATTCACAGGCGAAAAAAAAAAAAAAATAGCCCGCACTGTGTAAATGGACTTTGTTCCGTTTGGTCTATTATTCACATACAAATAAATAAACTCTACATGTTGCAGAAAAGGCAATGTCATGTTTAATAGACATGTTATGTTTTATGTGGGTATTGGACTTGCAAAGGTTGTTAAAGCAACTAACCGCAAAAACTAAAAATGGCAGAGAAACCAATAATGTCAGTGGTGATCTTTGAGCAGTAAGCATTATAAACAACATTATTTATTTCTTGATATGCATCCACAGATCTGGCTGTCTGTGATCTCTTTTCGCGCCTAACGGCCACATATGGTGAACAGCACAGACCTTTATCTGCTGACAATTACTACTGCCCAGACATCTAATTTAAAAGCATCTCTCAATGTTCCCGGAGTAATAACGGTGTTGTAAAATAAACTAAAATGTATAAAAACTGAAAGTAAATAGTTACCATGCATCAATTCCCAAATCACAGAAAAGTGAAGTCAAAATTAAGGAGGACGTGCATCCTACACCAGTTTGTTAAAACTGTTATGCAACTGGGTTAAAGTTTTACATTGTTAATTAAAAATGTCTATGCCTATGTGTTTAAGGAGTTAAAACTCAAAATCCATTAACAGCAGCCAATATAACACATACCAGACAGCTCCGTTCAGCAGGAACACTCTGTACAACACCTGTCCATCTACAATTTAGCTGCTAAAAAAAGGTTAAACAAAATTAAATGATTCCAATAAAGGTTCAGCAGCGACTGAAACCATGATTAATGTACATATAACCAAGTAGCCAAGAACATGATGAGTCCAAATAAATCAAAGTTGTCTCTCTAGTCGGCTTGTTGTGTACATTTGAAAACTGCACTAAAGTATGCTTGTTTAGGTGGAACATTAAGAATATTACAGGTAGCAAATTGCTTTCATTTCCTTAAAGAAGTCAAATGTTCACTTCAGAAAGGTTTACACTTGACAAGCATTTGAGTGATTTGATTCAAAGTTAATTTTGGTACAAAAAAAACAACCCATGAATTTAATATTGAAAAAAAAAATTATTTGGAAAGAAATAAAAATCTGATAGAATACATAGAAATGAAAAAAAAATACAAATAAGGAAATGTGAAAAATGTAAAATGGTGTGGAGCATTTACAAAATTAAGGACATTGTTCAGGAGAAACAAATGAAGGTGGACAAGTGACAAGGGTTAATGAAAAAAAATGTTATACAGTATTTGGTAATGATATACAAATATATGCATATAAAGTGCACGTACATATGTATGCACTCATGCACACATACAGTATATGAATATGGGTGTTGCTGTTCAGTGCTGTGTCTAAAGTATCCAGACTTTTCTTGGTGTTCTTTTAGTCCACCGTGCATAGAAAGAAGCTGTTCTTCAGTGTAATGGCTTTGCTTTTGATGCTGGACCCTCTTGCAGACAGCGTCAGACTGAGCAGGTGGTTTTTAGTCGTCTCGTCTGCCCTGCAGTGAAGTTGTTGCCATGCGATTGGCTGATCAGATATTTGAAATATGGAGCCCTTGAATAAGTGTATCTTTTTGTCACGGCATGATAAAATATTTACCAGTGAGATTGAAGTGGACTGAACTGAGCTGTTTATCATCTTCTCAGTGAGACATGTTTGCCTTCATGGAGGTTAAATCCAGCTTCTTACTCTCAGCACTGCCCAGCTTTCAAATCTACTGAACACATTATACCAGTTTTTATGACCAGTCAATTGTAAATCACAGAGAATTATCGACAATCATTTTATGCCTGAAATTAATTAACTTACAACTCGGACTCCCGCTTTGGCTGAAAAGGTCCTGAAGCCAACAAGCCTGTCAGAGAATGTGAGGAGACGGACAGTAAACAGGCAGTTATTTGTGAACCCGGCCTCCAAGATGATCCGAGAGAGTGATGAGACACATTTATTTACTGATTAATTTTCATTCTTATGATTTGATGATGTGATCGGTGTTGCAGAGATAATCCAAGTGATTGACTGCCGCAGTCTATCATGAGAGACTGAGCCTCGGCAGCCATCGACAAGCAGAAGGAGAGCCTGATGGAACATTTAACCTTGAGGTGCCATCAGCAGCGGTGATTCAAGGCTGGACTGGCGAGCTCCACGCATCAGCTGGGAAATATTTTTGTATCAAAGTCCGACTTTCAGAGCCATCTGCTTCAGCATCAAGGAAGAAATGGCAAACATGTCACATGCAATATGAGGTGGTGGGCTTAATGAAAAAGGCAAGCAAAGAGGGAATATAAAAAATAAAAAATAAAAAAAGTAGAAAATATTCAAGCAACACCAGTTAGTTTTCATTTCCTCTCCTTGTCAAAACTCAGCTGGTGGTTCCAGGGGAAACACCTGACTGCAGAGTCTCATCGAAGAGCTCATTTTAAAATCATAAATCCGTAAGTTCAACTCTATCAAGGGAGAATTGAAGCCTGTGTCAGCTGGCAGTGTACATATTCTTAATAAAAAGGATCCCATTCTTTGATGCGATATTTATATCCCCTCAGGATGAATGTCCAATTTGCTCTGACTCTGTGATACCACTCACTGGCTGACAGATACATGAAACTTTAATGTGAGATGTGGATTCAGGGAATGCAGTGTATATATAAAAACACTACCCCCGTTCCCCCCCCCATCAGTTTTCCCTGTTTAAGCTTTACAGGAAGGCTTGTTGTAAATCAGCTCTCGCTACTCCCCTCTTATCCAGAGCCTCCTTCGAAAGGCACTTCCGTTTCTTTATTAAACTGTTATTCTGAAGGAAAGTGCCTGGTTAATTACTGCTAACAATACAGACGTTCGGCGCCAAAGGGCCTTGTTTAATAATGGATGTATTTTCTTCTCTCCTGGAGGGGATGTGACAAAGTGTACACTACCGGTAAACTGGAGCAAATTTTACTCTTCTCTTGTAGGACAGCACTGGTTATTAATATGATTCATGCTTCAAATTCCACCTCAAAAAACACAATTGGTCAACAATGCATCTCATGCTTCTTTTATTAGAGGCTGAACCAGCAAAATAGAGGTCAACATGGGTAAGCTGGAAGTTACATCATCTTTGAACAGAATGATGACAATAACCCAAAAATATAGACTTCTACAGTATAGAAGACAGTTGTGTCACATGTAAAACAATTGTCCTCAGTTTGATTGCTCTCAGTGGACTGAAAACACACTGAAAATGTCTTTGTGCAAACGAGCCACAAAAATGGACAGGAAAATGTCCACTGTTGTTGCGTGACGCCATCAGACATAAACACTGCTGCTGACCTTCCACAAGACCACCGTTGATACCATCCTCATTAACAGCATCATGGTCGGGTACAGAAGCTGCACAGCGTCTGAGCAGAAGGACCCACGCCATGTGGTGAAGATTGCACAGCGTGTGGTCAGATTGGAGGATGTCCACATCAACCGTCTAAAAATGAAGGCCAGCAGCACCATTCCAGAGACCTCTCAAACCGCTCATCCACTATTTACACGTTTGCCCACAGGCAAACGCTGCCGAGCAACACAATCTCACATAAGCAGACTGAGAAACTACTTCTTTACCCCAAGCGATCCATCCTCCATCACCACTCATTCGACTCATCCCTACCACCCACTCATCACAATAACTGCCACAAAAAAACAAAAACAAAAAACACTCATGACTAACATTGCACCTTAAATGATCAGTCATTCAGCTACAAATCTAGATTTAGTTTTATTTGTGTAACAATTACATCTATCTGATTGATTCAATATACTGTACGTGTGATCATCCGTGCGTTGGTCTGATAATGCATTTGCAGCCAGGAACTTTAAAGTTTATTTTTAGTGTCCATAAAAAATGCTGTTGACAACCAAGGAGGGCAGAAATAAATCAGCTGATATTTACTTAAGAAAAAAAAACTGTGAAAACCTGGAAGCTAACAATCTGCACATGTCCTTTTTATAATGTTATGTCTTCCACCCCCCCCCCACCCCCCAACATCTTCAAATTCTTCAGCACTCTTATGTCAAAGCAAACAAACAAGTGTTCCCATGCAGGACTGTCTGGTTGGAGTTATTTCTGTGCCTGCTGGCCTGTGTCCGTGTACTCCAGCGTCCTCATATAATCAAAAGACATGCTTATGAGGTTCATTGTGATTTTAGATTGCCTGCAGGTGTGAGTGACTACATTGTTGACCTTCTGTCTCTCTTTGTTTACTGTGTGATGGACTGGACAGCTCTCCGGGATGTACTCTGCCCTTTGCCCACTGTCAGCTGGGACATGCTTCAGCCTTCACAGTCCTAATCTGAACAAAGTGGGTGAAGATGTTAGTGGATGGGTTGCAGGAGTGTTGCTTCATTTCAAACAAGAGGACAGCTCCAAAATTAAGGAAAGGGGCATTGTGGGTCTGGACTCTTCCTTGAAACAACAGATTACTGTTCTCCTCAGTATATTATTTGGGGAGGACAGACATGTGACAGGGAGCTTAAGCCTTGTATTTTAAGTGCCTGTTTCCTCTGTAGAGAAGCTTAATTATCTGGTCCTTGGAAAAACCAATCATCTATAGATCCATTTTCTATACCACTTGATCCTCGGGGTGGGAGGGCACTGGAGCTGATACCATCTGATTATGGGAAAATAAGGGTTCATGGTTCTTTAATGTAATTGTACCTGGTTCTTAAATGAGAATGAGATGGTATATTAAGATATGCTGAAGGCAAGGCCTGGGTTAAAAAACAGAGATTAATTCCAGTACTTTTGAATCATAAGCTAACATTTCTATTCTGAAACTATAAAATGTTGATGTGGGCAAGCTTGAACGTACTTGAGCCATGAACTTAAGACTTTCCTTAGACTCAATGATTCCAACTCCACCCATCAGTTTCAGCCACAGCTTTTTGCTCTGGTTACACACATACTAGAAGATACAGGGAAAATGTGGTAGCTCTCACCATCAGATATGACAGATGTGTTGTCAAAGCACCCTGGGAGACGTGCTGTACTGTACATCGACAAACAAGACAACAAAGGGTCCGTTATTGAACTTTAGCGATATGGGTTGATTTCTATCACATTCAAGCTGCTATTGTTTTTCTCATTCCAACATTTATATTTGCTCCTTTATCTTGATATTTATTGTACATGTGAGAGTGGTATTGATCTTCTATGCAACTCCGCATAGGGAGTAGATTCCAAAATGCCAAGGCCTTGTTTATGGCAGTATGACAGAAAGGTTTATGTCTCAGAAAGGCATAACTGGATAAAATGACTTTTTTGCTTGTTGGCACAAAAGAATCATTCAGGAGTTACCGTGGCGCCCTGGTTAGCACTCTCGAATGACAGCAAGAAAGTTGTCGTCCCCCCCCCCCCCCCCGCCCCCAGCTGTCCTGGCCCAGGACACACTTGTAAAATAGATTATTAACCTCAATGTGAATCTCCTGGCTAATTAAAAATAAAGAAGTTAATAATGATAAGGAACAAAATATGAAATTTTACATCAAGCTGATGCTCAAGCTTGGTTTAGTGTGTTCCCTTTTTTCCATTTAATTATAATTTGTAATAATTTTGAAGGTTTTGAAAACATGCAGTCTATGTAAAGACATTGACAAGTTGTAAAACTATAGCTTTGTTTAAAAATAAATTAATTAGAGTCATTTGAAAGGTGGAAACAAACCAACACCCTTCCATTTTTTCACACCTGCGCTCACCATTTTATAGCCACAGGGCTGGAGCCCAGGCAAAAGGTAAATGGAAAAGGGCAACAAGAAACTGGTCAGAAGTCAACCCACAGAAAATTCTGGTCATTGATGAATCCCACATATGCTTGAACTACCAGGATAAAAAAAAACCAACAAACATTCAGATAGGTATTGTTGCTGTAAGGTTAAAGTACCACCCACTTGGCAAGTATGTTGAATTTGTGAGAAGATAAAAAAAAGCTTTTTGAATGAAATACCTGCCATCATAATAAAAAAAAAAAAAAAAGTTAGAAGGATAGAATAAGAGCTTCCTCTGTTTTTTGCAGCGTGAGGAGTGAACTGAAAACTCTGGCCATCGTTCCCTGTGAAACCTCCGCTAATGGCCGTTTAATTCATAGTACTAACGGATTATCAGAGCCATTTAAATTAGTCATTATGGAGAGGATAGATTGTGAGACAGCCATGGGAGGTGGGTCATGTTAACCAAAAGGCCTGGAGGAAAGATGAGGAAAGCATGCAAATGAAATATAAAGAGGAGGATTTTTCTTCCCTCCCAGTAGAATCCACGGGTTCTACTTATAATTTAATCTGCGATAAATCTGAGCCCACTGTGGGAGCCTCTGTGCCATACTTTTAACAGGAATAATGTTGCAGATTCAAGAGGGAGGGGGAAACAAAGGAAGGATGTGTGTGTTGGAGAACAAAGCTGGAGAGAGAAATGGAGGAGCAAGGCGACCGGTGCAAAATGCAGGCGGCACAGTAAAAGACAGCCAATAAAATATAGATCTCAGACATCACATTGAAGTGATAGGGGTGACCTTGTAGCCAGAGAATACCTTTTATCAGGCGCTGAGAAGAGGAAAGGGAAATGTAAATATAGGTAGGTTAGACTGCATTCATTAAATGTGATCCCACAACTCTCAAAGCCTGACATGCAGCATAAAGAGATGATGGATTACTGTAATGGCCTTACTTTTGACTGTAACATTATTATGAGGAAATTATTTATGGATTTACCAGGGCACATTCAGTCTATATTGACACTTTTGACTCAAAATTCATGTCACAGATGAGAAACATTTCAATGAACTCAATAAGGAATGTCCTGTGTGTCACATTGAAAAATAATGAGTGATTCACTTTTTTTTTGTCAATCTTGAAGCAAAACAGGCTTTGGTGGATGAACGAATGAATAGATCTATATATGTTTAAACAAACAAACAAACACATTTTTGTTGTTTGCTGTTGCATTACTGCATATTTTGCATTAAGGTGATACTGAAGACACAAATTTTTCTTTTGGTATGCACATTTTTTTATTGGAATCGTTTCCACTGTATGTGTTTGGTGAAGAAGTTATCTTCCTGATAAGCTGACATTCTTGACTTTAATCCAGATTAGAGTACAAACAATACTGTCTCACAATGGTTTAGTGGTAGGGACTCTTGTTTTGTGTCGGAGTCGTCATCACATTATCTCACTAACATTCAATTACCATTATATCATAAATGTGTTGTCACAGTGATTTTGTTGCTGCTTTTTGTCTTTGTAATTTGTCAAGTTTTTCTTTTCCTTCAAGGACATTTGTTAAGCCGAGTTCTGCAAATAACTTGGAGAGCTTGTGTAGTTGAAATTACTTCACTTTAATGAAGACTAATGAAATCAAACAGACCAAAAGCAACATGTGTGCAGCACCATTTGACTTCCAAGTGATGCAGCTTCAGTTGATCGTAATGAGTGGATCAGTCAGGGTGACCCACAAAGAGCCGACAGCTCAGCGAATGTGTCAAAACAAACCAGCGAGATGTACATCATTAAAATATCCTCAATAAAAGAGACAATTAATTATAAAAGGCAAATTCAATTTATGAATTTTTTTATTGACCAGTAAAAAACTTTTTAGAGAAGAAACACTTATTCAAGTATGTACGTTTTATTGTCACGTTGCATGTTTCAATGAATGCATTCATGTCTTTGTGAAAAACATCCTAATTTATAATAGTTAAAAATGTAATGAGTAAGAATAATTAACCAAAATCAATATGAAATGTTAGACAGAGATGTGGGTAACAAATTAAGATTCCTATTTCTGCTGAGAGTCTGTCAATAAGAAGATTGATGCTCCTGTGTGTGCAGAGTGGTATCGACAAGATCAGCCAACAAAGCAAATTAAACACATTCCCCGAGCCTTAGCGAGTTCCTTTATGTGTCAAACCAAACTGATTTTATTGACAAATGGACACAACTTTTTTTTCCCCCTAAGTGACCATGTTAAATGTTAAGTAACCTTTATAGATACTCATTGTATGGGGCCTTTTACACATCCATGAATTGTACACTTGCTTACATGTTTACACCACAAACTGGGAAATGTTTTTGTAATTGTTCAGTTAGTGTATTTTTTAATTCATTCATTCATTCATTCATCTTGCTTTTGTTTTACAAAGTTAAGTATATGTCTCTGTAAAAAAGGTGCAACTGCCGTTCCAGTTTTCCTCTGACAGTTTTAAATTGGACATGCCCCCTTGTTTACATTATTTTCTTCACCATCTGCTTCTTCAGTGCAGTAACTGAAATCATTAACAGGATCCTAAGCAGCTTATGTTTGCATTGTCATTCATCACATTGTGGAATGGTTTTTTCCATTTTTTTACACTGAAAAAGAGACAAAATTATCATCAAAATAAAATCAAGCACATGATGAGTGCAGCAAGCACTTTAGGTTTTAATGGTTTTCAAGTTAGAGTTTAATTTATTTTGTATATTAAAATTACAGGTAGAAACTTAACATAGTGATAAGAATCACTTGGCATCACAATTTGGCCAATCAGATTCAGCTTCATGTACCGTCCTCTGTGTGAATGGCGGCACCACTCCTTATCTCTTCAGGGTGTAAAATGTTATTGTGGTTCAGTGCATCTTTACTTAATTATGTGGAGTTTGTTTGCCAAAGTCCTATTTGGAGGCACAACATAGTAAATTGCGTTACTCTGACATACTCCTCTTTTCCACAACAAACACTCCTTTCAGTAGCTTTTAGGAAGCAGTTTTAGGAAGGAAGTGATTGTTGCATAGAAATTGTGCATGAAGATAGCATCACTCTTTTGTGAGCTCTCACACTGAAAATGCCAACAACAACGTTGACAATGCTTCTCTTTAGAGTCAATACATAATATGCCTCTATCTCCCCATACCGTCGACCTCCTCAACCGTTACTTGAACTCATTCACCTTTACTACCACCACTGCTTGTGTCTTCACCTTTCCACCTGCCTCCCTCTCACTCATACACATTTATTGTGTCTTGTGTTGGACCGTTGTTCCTCTCTCCATTGCCGACTACCTTTTCTTTTGTTTCTTTTCCACTTCCGCTCGACTCTCACTACAAATCACGGCATCATCGGCAAATATCACAGTCCACAGAGCTTCCCATGAGACCTCCTCTGTCAACAGAGAAAAAAAAGATCACATTTCCACCTGACTGCAATCCAACAATTTAAGTCCATTATGTGTCATTTAAACATTTAGATTGGAAATTAGGCTTATGATTGAAAATCCTAAATGTTGCCCTCATTAAATGATTACCGGTAAGTTAAAGTGTTATTTGTAATTTGGTTTGATAATCTAAGTACCTCATCAGGTAATACATTGACATTTTATCTTATCCAAATACATTTCTTGCATGCCCATTTCTAATTGCATCAACAGAGAGAGCAGTGCAGCGACTCAATGTTTGCAACAAAGATTAATGATTTGAATTTGGAGCACCACTGGAGATGAAAGAGACTTTTAAGTGAACGCTGAGTACAATTACAGCCCAGTTTGCATATTGCATTCAAACCCATCGTTATTATTCCTATATAGTGTGCTGCTTAGAGATGCACTTGTGCATCCACACATGAGCGCTTGGTCACAAATGTCTGACACAGACCACTTCATCAGCTCATGTCTGCACTCACCACAGGCCACCGGCTCTCCTCCACTGTGAAAATAGCTTCCAAACCACATAAATATTTATGTCCATTAATAGTAAAGAGGCAGCACGAGTAGATGCATAATGCTACGCGCTGGTCTTATTTTCGAAGGAGATGCACTGCTGGCTGCCGCGACGTCTCTGTCACCATGACAACAGAGTTCAGTGTGTGCGAGGCGAGCGGGACTTGGCCCCGTCAGTCTGCTCAGACAAAAGTACAATTCTCCCAGAGAGGTGAAACAATGTGCACATCAAGCGTGCTCCAGAAGCGATGTTCATGTTATTGTGTGCTTGTATTGACTTCAACGTTGCAAAGACACACGTTTTAGAATTACAGAGTTTGTTCGCTGTGGGAATAAGCTCCACCACAGATGTCCCAGTGTAGGTATGGATGTGATTAGATGATCTCAGGTCATTTCTAGATGCTGTTACAGAATAGCACGAGCCTCGCAGAATACTTTGACCATATAAAGATGTGAACTCTTATGAGGAAAGCAGATGTGAGGAGTTACAAGCTATCACTATTACATTCCACAGACCAGTGTGTGCTTGAGTCCAAGTGCACGACAATTTTAACAAGGAGCCTGGGATTTATTGTTGTCCCAAACTTGGATTTGAACCAAAGAGAGGACTTTTGAAACCAGCACATCAGAGTGCATGCATGAACACAATCACTTATGCAAAGCAAACATATATCCCCCCTCTCCTTCACTTCTCTCCATCACTCCCTCGTGCACATGCGCTGCTGCTGGTGCTCTGGGTTTTATCCTGTCAGAGTACTGAAGTTTCTGCAAACACGGACATGATTTCTCTCCACGCTGACATTTCCTCTGGGAACAGCAGCGGTTTTGGGACAGAAGATTGATGGAGACTGAAACAGAGATTCTCTCCAGCTACAGCTGGTGAATGAAACACAAATAAGAGCCAGGAAACACCAAATAAAGCTGAAGTTCGTGTCAGAATAATAAGGTGGAGGGTATTATGGCGTGTGTTGGCAACAGCAGCTCCATGATTGATCGGGAAGACATGCAGCAAGAGCCTGGTGCTGCGCAGACAACAACTTACTGGCTTTTAAAGTAACAGTTTTCACCGACTTATTGGTTCAAAGGAAGCTTACATGTTGTCTAGAGAGATGTTTTATAAGAGATACAGTAGTAGAATTGGAAAATCATCAAAATGGAAAGTGAAATTAAATGAATATACCAGCAATTTTCCAGGATGAAGAGATCCTCTGTAATGACAGGGGTCTGACTCTAACGTCATCTTTCACTCTCCGAATCAGAGATGACCTAAAGAGCAAAACAGTCAGAGCAAATGTACTCATTTAACGCCACAGTGAAGGAGGAATCAGAGAGCAATTTGTTAAGTGACATCAACGTTTAGTTCCTTTACTCCAGTGGCAAAGAAATAGTCCAAATGCATTTAAAATATTATGGCTTCGCCTAACTTGTTGGGGGCTCCAGAGCAAAATGAACAGGTCAGCAGTCCATCACAGGACATACACACAGAGACGGACCTACACGGAGACAGAAACCAATTGACTTAATAGACGTCCTCAAATTAAGGAAAGAACCTGGATTACCTGGAGAAATCATTACCCAGACAGTGTTTAACATGACCCGAAACCCAGAACTGAACTGGGGATATTCTCACTGTGAGGCGAGACTGGAAACCAACTGAACGGAATGATTCAATGGCCTATCCCACTACTTTTAAATTCGTTCTATGAACTCCACTGGAAAAAAAAAGAAAAGAAGAAAACTATGATTAGAACTACATTTTTTAAATAACTGTGTGCACTAAGATACAGTCCAGCACACTTCAGTTTTTACGGTTCTACTTCCAAAAATAAGACTTCTGGGAATATGATGTACAGTATGACAATGTCATGTTTGGTAAATCAATCCATATCAGTGCAAACTCTGAAAGACATGTCTTTATTTTATCTTTTATTAAAGGAAGTCAAACCACCTCAGCCATATTCCGACATTGGTAAACCTGTACAGTGCTGACCACTAAACAGAGCCACTGAAGCAGTTAAAATATACAGCCTTTTCTCAAGAGCACCTCAGTACAAGCAAAGTTCAATATATTCAACAGCCTTCAAATCAAACCAGTGACCTTCTAAACACAAGTGCGTGTCTTTATCCTGTATCAAAGACTGCATAAAAGTATCACGCTGGCATAGCCAGTAGAAATGATGGACAGGCATTTTATATAAGAACCAACATCTTTATTTCCCTGAATATATGCATCTCAGCATGGCAAAACATGAAACCTGCTTATCTCCTCATTGTTTGACCAGGAAATAGACAAAATTGTCATTATATACTAGAAAATTATCAGAATTATAAACCACTATTGCACATCAAATATCACAAATATTACAATAGCTTTTATTTAACACAAATAGTTTTTTCACTTTTCATGATGAAAAGTGCGGATGACTGCACGTCCCTTAAGCTCCAGCCTCCATCAACCTGTTGACATTTTCTTTTCATTGGGTCCCTTGCTGCCTTCTTCAGTAGAAAAATAAGACATTGTTTTTCAGATAAAAATCCAAACACTTTTTTTTTTTCACATTGTGTCTGCTGGAAAACACGCCTGCCACTAAACCCAGCTTTGTGTCAACTACCTTTTTGTAGAAGTGGTATTAGTTAAGATTTCAGGCTCAACTCCCCCAACTCCAGTCTGAGAAGATGCCATGTAAGGACAATAGTGTGAATGACAGTGTACCAGTCCACAGTGACAGAAGAGCCCCTCACCCTCACCCTCACCCTCACCCTCACCCTCACCCTCACTCTCACTCTCACGCTCACACTGTCGGGTGGAGGTGGAGGACGGGATTCTCAGGGGACTAGATGGTGCTCATGGGGGGTCTCAGCTATGCCTGAGGACAGTGAGGCTGCAAAATCCAGGACAGTAACACACACACACACACACACACACACACACACACACACACACACACACACACACACACACACACACACACACACACACACACACACACACACACACACACACACACACACCACTTACTATTATTAATACAGGTTGTCAATTAGACCTGACCCAGAAAGCATGTCTGCACGAAGGCTGCATAACAAGCTGAAACAGACTGAGAGGCTCAAAATATTCTACAATCCCTCAGTTCACTGTCTGAAAGCCTGGATTAACTCACAAACATAAGTACACCCGTTCATTAAACAAAATACATGCAGACAGAAAATGCCACTTAAAAAAATGTCTCACCCCGAAACAGATGTACATACTGAAAGAAGGTAAACAGATATAGGCGATGCACCATCACTGACTCAGTCAGCTAAAATATGACATTGAAACCGCAACGCTGTCAGCACAAGAAATAATTAGTTACAGGATGTCTGTAAATTGTTTCTTTGTCTGTGCAGGTACGGAACGGCAGAAATCACTGGGAAACCATGTAAACAACATCAACCTGCAGTCTTTGATATGGATCCCCTCTCCATGCTGTGGCTGTGCTTTTCATTCCTTCTTCTGGAGTGCATAGAGTGACTTGTCAGAGTGTTAGGGGCCATCTCAAGTGCATTCGCAGGGGAGGAGGGGGTGGCCGCTGAGGCAGAAAGATGTTCAGAAGGTGAGGGGGTTGAAAGTTGCCCTTCTGGAAAGGGTGTGTGCATTTAGTTAGCGGGCAAGGACGTGGCAGTTAGAGGAGGTTGTCTTTGGCTCTGTTCCCTGCATCCAGACCCTGAGCTTTCATTCACAGTCTCATCTTAAAAGCTTTTCCCTTCTTCATTGTTACACAAGGCATATCTAAAGGGTTTATGCCTGTGACTTGTGCTAAGCACGTTGGGTGACAGAGCCAAAGCTCATCACAAATCCAAAAACCTTTTGCAAAGGCCTTTTTTCTGCTCCATCACTGTTCTCAGTCTTTATTATTGCCCCCCCCCCAGGCCCCGCTCTCCCTCCCCCAGTCTTAACCCAGTCCCCTCCCTACTCTGTGCTCCAGTCATCTCTTAATGCCTCTATCTCCTCTCCACTCTCCCTGTGACAGTGCAGAGCAGACATGCTCTAATCTAAGCCAGATGAGCAACAAAAACACAAGCTTCCACTGCTGCTTGCTTTCCCCATTAACCAAGAGGCCCATCATTTCTCCCTCCAATCACAGAGCAGACTTTTGTGGTCTACCAGCACGACTGCTTATGCACTAAAGCAGCCCAGCCCATAAAACTCCACCATGAGTGATTTATAATGACACTCGATGGCTGCTGCCATGTCATGTCTCCTCACCGCAAACTACTGTGGCTCCGAGCCAAACTTATGACACCTGTTGAGAAGACTGAACTGTCAAAAGCATTTTATAAGATGCTCTCCTTCTAATAGATGGATTTTTTTTTTTTATATATCACATGGGTGGGGTTTTGCATGTAAACGTGGCCACTGGACAGAATAAGTCTGGTCACCAACATCAGGGTTGAGCTGAGGCTCCATCATTAGTCTGGGCTGAGGCGTTCATTTAGGATTGGCTGATGCTCGCTCACCGCTGAGGCAGAAGGACATCAAGTCTCTCCAGGGACTGCTGCTGTCCTGCCATGTCACTTTCGCTTTAGTATCTACAGACCAGGAATCGTGTGGCACAGGTCCCAACTGCAATTCAGCACACACTTGTAGAAGAAGGAAAAATTACAAAACAGTTGGAAAAGAAACACAGATGCTACAAATTGAGTGACGGACATATATATTTTTTTTTCTTAGCACTGATCTGAAAAACAGATTACTTTTTGTGAAATATGGTTTTCCTCTTGCCGTTCGAAATGAGATGGAAAGACTGATACTTCTCACATGCCTGGATGCTAAATATGAAGCTGCTGCCAGTAGCTGCTCAGCTTAGGTCAGCTTGAAAACTGGAAACAAGATACAGACCAAAGTTTCAAGGGCAACATTAATACAGAAGTTCTTCACTTAACAAGACTTGAGGCAAAATATAATGTAACGCATAACAATAAAACCACAAATTTACCATCTTTACTTGTGTGAGCAGAGAATACTAGTCTTTGAATAATATTTCTGTAAATGTCTTGCTGGTCTGAGTCTATTTCATTATCGATGTTATCAAGTTTGTGTTCAACCATTCTCTAATAATACATCCATCACTTTCACTTTGTGTCCTTTCTGTGTGGTCACACATTCGTCTCTTCCCCGTTTTAACATAAACACATGATGGACGCAAAATAGTTCTCCTTTTAAGACCATGTTTGTAGTAACTCATGAGCTTGCTGCCATTTAAATGCTTGTAGCTTATTCCCAATAATGTTTCTTCTTGTTGAAATTTGTTTATAAAAATCACTTTGTTGCGTAACATGCTAACATTAAGAATTTAGAGCATCTTCCTCCTTTTAATTGATAGTAATTCAGCTGAATGTAATGAGTTAATCACCAATTAGGGTGACCCACACAGTACCAACAACTCCGCTAATGAGTCACATTAATACTAGAATATTACAGTTGGTAGCATATTTTGGGATTCCAAATAAAAGTACAAAAGTGGGGCATGTTATTTTAATTGGCAATAATTTGCAAAGATGTCACAAACCTGTTTGTAAATGAAAGGAATTAAAAGTCCAGTTCCGTTAAATATCGAGAGAATTACACAGCATTCATAATATGACACAATCATTTAGTTATTTTATTTTCAGTGGAAACAACAGTTCCAGACCTACTTTTCCAGCGATAGCTAAATATTTGCCCTAAACTTGGAAAAGAATGTAATAATCTTATTTTTGTGTCTTCATCTCATCATCATGTCATGGCACTGCACTCACTTGGAGCTGCACTCGAAACAGATGTTGAGGTTTTGACGGTTCAGTCAAATCAGGAAATAACTCAGAACGCTGCATTTTCCCCTGTCTTGCGTGAACACAGTTTGATCAGTCCGCGAGGAAGGAGCAAGTTGTTCAGTGGCAGCAGGGAAGGTAGAAGGTGGAAAAAGCTGGATGTCACATCTTTAGTCATATATTGTCAACCTGTGCCATGTGCTGCAGTCAAAATGCAAACACTTTCCCTTCTCCTCAAGCTCTTCTTTTTTTTTTTTACTCCTCTTCTGTTTTCCTCAGCATCCTCCAACATTCAGCTCTCTGAAAAGGAGCAATATGTAAAGACACAAAGAGTTCAGTCAGAACTTTAGGAGAAAAAAACATTTTGGGAGTGAGAGAAAAGAAAAACTTTCCTTTGACAATTTATTATTATCAAAGTGCCCCTGTGTGACTACTCATCTTCTACAGGGCACGTCTAGGATGCTAAGTTAATAACACCAGGAGGGGAGCATGGTGAAGCAGGAGAGCAGAATTGCACAATAACACACTCAGCAGTGCGCCCCACATGAATCAAAATGACAAAGCCAATCTAGCAACAAATTCACTCTTGCTGGCTGTAAACGGCTCCGCTTTCCGGAAGGCTGAATACAGGAGGACAGGCTGGGGAAATTGCGAGTTAAATTTTAAAAAGTGGAAGTCAGTTATGTGTGAAGCCTCCACAACCACACCTCCTATTCCCCGCAGTGGAGTTAATCACACAGTGGTTTACTGGACCAGCATTTTCCCAGTAATAAAGGCATTGGCTTTATGTGAGACCACATGCGTATCATAAAGGGCCCGTCAACAGAGACGAGGAAGGTTGGTAAAAGTCAAACACTTTCACTTACACGGCAGCTGCCCCATGACTTAAAACTAATAGCACCTCGAGAGGGCACAGATACCGGATCAGACTGAACATTACAGCCACCTGCTGTATGTTGTGTAAATCCTCTGACAAACAGCTTTGACCTATGCAGGTATGGACTTATAAAGATCTGTGAACCTGTCCCGTGAGGTCAGCAGTGTTGGAAATAGTGAAGTGTAAAGTTAAGCTTTAACAGAAAAACTGATAACTTAGTTATAATTAAAGATTCCTGGGAGCCTGTTACTTTTGCTGTTTCAGAAAAAAAAAATGTTGAGGCGATGTCTCTCTCCATCAGTGTGGCAGCTTTTAAGTTTGAAACTGTCACACCAGAAGTTACGATTTCAACAAACTCCTGTTTATTGGTAAAGACCACCTCATTACCACTGAACTAACATGAAACATCTTCCTTCCACAGTACATGTGACCTCAAATAAAATGAATGTTAACCTTATAGGAGTTGCTGATGCCTTTGTTTTCTTTTTGACCAATAACAGGTTTTGTTATTAAAATAAAAAGATGAGGAAGGATGCATTTATCAGTTTTACACTTCCCAACAAATGTGATTATATAGATATAGCATATAATGGAGTTAATATCCTTACATTATTGTTTACATCTTTTAATAAGACCTATTTATGAAATGTTCAGTTTCTAAGTACTTTAAAAAGTGCCCTACACTGGTTCAAAAATTAACAAATAACTGATTGCAGTAGCTGTAATAAGACCTCTGCAGGACATTTTTCCAAGTTCTCCCAATTGTGTAGTAGAGCCAACTTGTTCTTCCATGTTTTCACCTGGGTTGTTGGGAACATAAAGACCAACCCAATACCTTGAACTTGTATTTGTGAAATGGATTCTACAGTACAGTGTTTGCTGTGTGCTGGGAAACATAATCCCGCTGAATGAATGGGTGGACAGTGTCTGTCTGCGCTAATGTTTTGGCACATGCCAACATCACTTGTGAAAATATTTGGGGTCTCGCAGCAGCACAATGAACTCAAAAGAACATTTATTTGGGGATCTAAAGACCTATCTACAAGACCTGTTGTTTTGAAAATGCTCAGATTTAGTCATCACAGTTGATATCACTCAAATATATGGCCTTTTGAGATTCTAGAACATAATAGCACAATTACCCAACAAACTTGGCGGAGGTAACGGTTAGTACATTTGAAAGAGAAACTTGAAAACAGTTGTTGAAGAAAATTGTAGCGAATGTAAGACACTGGATATTCATTCACCATCAACCGCAGTTATCTCTTCTCTCTGGATGTTGTGCCGACTCTAAAAACATATACATATTTTCTCTTGAGTGAATTCAGGTTTCCCTCTGCAATGATGCAAGCCCGATGGACAGATAATACAGTTTGAATACATTAATTCCAGACCGGATACTAAAAAGAATATGAAGGGTAAGGTCAGCTGCGATGAGGTGAAAAGGGGGCAAATTTCTTTCTCCAGCCTGAGCCCAGGTGCGGTAAGCCTCACCCCGAGGCTGTGACAGGCCCCATGCCGAGGACACCTTTAACAGCCTTGAGATGGAAGGACACTATCCCCAACAGCTCTTAAAAGACAGTACGCCTCCATCTCACTCCCACCGCCTGTCTGGTATGGTCTCATAAACCACTTAACTAGTCTCATATGAGCCCTCTGTCTACCCGCGCCATGATTGGTTGAACCCTCAGAAAGAAGCAACCTGATTGTCTGTCTGTGTTCAGACAGTGGTTCTCATCCTGTCCTGCTGCTTAGTCTGAGGAAGGGTCACCTCCTCCTCCTCGTCTGTGAGAGAAGATAACAGGTCCTGAACCACAGGCAGTGGATAAGAAGTTTGTATGAACGTTGTTCTGGCTTTCAAGAAAAGTTCTTCTCAGAGTGAAAGTAGAAACTGAGGTATGTGAATAGTTGAGTTTAATGAACAGTCATCACTCCTTGAAAATTACAGCAGAATTGATTTGCAATTCTTTCTCCGTTGTTTTCATAAGCGTAACATGTATTTAGCCAACGTTTCACCTCATGTTCTTTCTCTCCAAGTACTTGCAGCATCGCAGGACAGATTGTAAATGAGCAATCTGGTAAATATGGCCTTCTGCACTGTGACAAAGGAATAACTCATCACATTTGGTGCAAGTTACTGAATATTAGTATCTGAATACATTCACTAGTTCTTATTTTATTAATTACTGAATCAAAAATGTAGCTGATTACTCTGAAAAATAAATACAATTCTCAAACAGTGTTTAACAGTCTTTCTCAATTGGAACTCTTACTGATGTTCATACAGCAGAATTATCGTGATGTTGCTATGCCCCATTAGCTGACCTGTCAGCGCCGTGTGGGTAAGTGAATTTCTTTTTAGCTTCATCAATATTACTGTCTAAACTCAGCTTATTTTCCCCTATGAGGCCCAGTTCTTACCACATTTCAAGTGAAAATGCACACATTTTCATTTCAGAAAGGTTTTGGGTTTATACACGGCATCGTTCTGAAAACAATTTCCATTTACGCTGCAATGGCACTGAAAAGGATGACGTTTTCATGTATGGCCATGAGTGGGTGCTCTTTGCCTTTGTAATGAAACCACACACATGTGCACAGACAACAACATGCTATAAACATAAACAATGGCTCGTACACCAATATTGATAGGGACAGACGACCAAGTTGGATTGCTCTTCCCAGAGACATTCAACTATCAAGCTATCAAGTTCCAAGAGAATATCAACTGGGAGTCATGCCACTCTGGAGGCCACCATTGTTGTTATTGTCCATCTCCTGGTGCATGTGGAGAAGAACTGTTTACTACGGCCGTGGTTCAAATACGCAATAGCAGCTTCTCCACAGTCGACAAGGAGATGGGCCCCAAGCATTTCCAGTGAATGAAAATTTAGCATTTTCACTTGAAACCGTTGTTGTGTAAATGGGGCCATAGTGGCTGAACAATCCAACGCTTGGTGAATTCTGCTTCAAAATGATAGGAAGAGTCAACATCGTCAAAACAGACACAGACAGAGTATATGAGGCCTCTTTTAAATGTTGTTCTTGTGGTTTAGCGACTTTGTTTTTCCTGGAAGCTGCAGCCCCCCTGGATCCACCACTGACCCCGACCTCTACTGACCTCTGCCTTTTTGTCACAACACTGAAGCCACGGCCACTCAGCTAACACCAATGAGGAAGTGTGTGACTTGAAAAAGGCCATTAAGACCTGTCTGACTTTTTTTTTTTTTTTTCGCTGTGCAACAAGATCACACCTTTAAACACGCACATACACATTTCTGTGTTGGGCCACTTTAGTCTGGCTCTAAACTAATGCGCGCACACGCACACACACACACACACACACACACACACACACACGAAGAGCAAGCAGCTGAGCCATGTTAACAGACATTTTGACAAACGATGTCAAGATATATATTTTCTTTTAGCTTCTCCAATCCCGTCACTCAATCCCTGTATGTGTGCTGTGCAGGTGTGTGTCTGTGTGCAAACTGTGTGTGCTGTCCACCTGCTGTATCCTGTGGGACCCATCTCTGGACTCAGTGGAAAATTTGGGAGCTGAAGTCGGAGACCCAGATGTTTTAGCTCAGTAAGCTGAAGGATGAGTTCATGGCAAGAACATCTGAGGCTTTCAGCTGTGTTGACCCAAGAACAAAAACCCTTACTGCCGTCACTTCCACAACATGTATGTAAACAGTATTTATATATATAAAAAAAAATAAAATAAAACCCAAAGATGCAACTATTGTTCAAGTACTTTTGTTTAAGAAAAGAATGCTATGACCTAATTACTGTTTTTGCATAAGTAGTGGAAAACAAAGACAGAAGAGTAAAACACTGGCCAAATACAGAAAGGGATACAAATGTGCTGGAATATCTCCAGGTTTGGAGAAGGTGCGTGTGTGTGTGTGTGTGTGTGTGTGTGTGTGTGTGTGTGTGTGTGTGTGTGTGTGTGTGTGTGTGTGTGTGTGTGTGTGTGTGTGTGTGTGTGTGTGCTTAAAGCCCTAGAGGAAGATGAGACAGTTGGGCTGTCAGCAGCATGTGATGTTAAAGGTACGACTCCTCAGCTGTGATCATTACAGAATTTGGTGGAAAACAGTCAGATCCCCCACTGACTGAGTCCGGTGAAGACATGGCTCCCTCTGTGAGGAGGAGACGAGCAGCGGGGGAGAAACCAAGAAAAAGAGCAAAATATGAGGCGAGGAAGACGGCTCAGAGAAAGGGACGGCACAGACAGCCACAGCAGGGGGCATGCTGTTCTCTGTATTAGACTGTCAATGCATCTCATTAACATGGCTTCTCTAATCAGCAGCTGAGAATATTCACTGAAGGCCATCCGCTCTGCTCCCCACCTCCTTCTCTCATTTTCATTACTCCGATGCATGAATTTACCATTAACCCCCCCCCTCTTTTTTTATTTTTTTTTATTGAATTGGTCTAATTCAAACTGGGGAAAATTGTATCTGTTGCTCCCTGCCTGCATTATGTCCAGCGGGCTTTCTTTACATGTGAAACACAGCAGGCTGTCACGTTAAAGATCCCCACTCTGCCCTTGTCACATCAGGAGCAGCTTGTTTTCCATCATTTCAGCCCCGCTCAATAAGTAGCGGAAATAAATGAGCAGTCATGCTGAAAACGTGTCATTTCCAAATGACAGCTTACAAGATAAATACAGTTGAATTACTTTCAGAAGTTTTGAACAAATGATGCTGGGAACTTGAAGTTTGTGAAGTCATTTGCTAAGGCTTTTCACGCATCATTGATCAGTGTGTGGATAAAAAGAAAGGCAGGATGTGTGTGTGGGTATCCAAAGTGCTGAGCAGGTTCACACCTCAGAAAGTCACAGGACAAAGGGTGTCAGTGACAGATCAGTCACATTTTTCACACGATGGGGTCCAACAGGAAGTTGGCTGGTTGCTAAACAGGAAAGTGTGACCCCCACAAAGGGTTGTTCCTCTGTTTTTCCTTAATGCCAGCAGCTGGTATCCAACACAAACAAACTTGGGCTTTTGTCCAGAGACATTAACAGGGCATGCACCATTTCATTGTCCTTGGAGAAATTTGGCATAAGGATGGCATAAGATAAAACAGTGAAGATCAGAGGTTGGAAGCGATGTGTCATGCCAATAACATTCCCAACACCACACATGCTCATTCTTTAATCATGATCAAGTCCTGCCAATACTGGGAAATCTAAATTCCAAAGGCTGTTCGGCATCAGATGAAACCGGCACAGCCTCCTCCAGCTCGCAAGCATCTGACAGAGTAACTAATGGGAGCTACGGAAGCTTCACTCCCCCAAAATCCCGACCCTAAACAGCCTCAACAATTTCATGTATTCCAAGTCCCTCAGTTTATGTCCTCTGAAGCAGCTCTGAACTTCACGTGATGCTCTTTTTCAGGTCCAGGTTGATTTACCGCCTGTCCTCGAAGTCCTCTCCCTTTCTCGACTCTCTCCAGTGGCTTGAAGCAGCATTGCCCTCGTCCTTTGAGCTCTCGGGGTGTGTTCCTGGCACTGAATGTTCAGATAGGATAAATAAATCAAACACAGGCCCTCCCGAGTGCAGAAAAGCCCAGTGAAATGGGCTATAGGGGATAAAGAAGACATCTGGCACAGGAGTTGGAGCTGTTGTGAGGAAGAGAAAATGACTTATAGGGAGACATTGACTACTGGAGCTCATCACATCAGCTCATCAAATTTAATTTAGGTGTTCATTAAGCAAACACTCGGTAAATTAAAGCGTGCCATATCATGCAAACATTGAGATTAGTTATTCTTCACGATTTAATGGCCATTGCGGAGCCCACGGTGCCAACTGACCTGGGAAAGCTGCTTATTGAAAGAACTGGTAATGCATTTCATAAGTAACTTTCTTTTTATTTCAACGACAATCAACTGAATAAATCAAATAAATTAATAGATAAATGTGAAGGAGTTGCCATTTAATATTAATTTTTTCCATTGTTTTTGCACCAAGATAAATACTTAATTAGTCCCAGGAGGAAATTCTTGATAGAGTTGCTTCACAAAGAGAATCACATTTAGAATAAGAAACTGAATAAAATACTGAATAAGTAAAATATTAAATGAGTAAATACAGGTTGTAATATTTACAAGGACTAGTTATAGAGTCTGATGCCCACAGGAAAGTGATACGACGGCAGACCAGCCTGTCTCGTCTCCCACCTTCCTCTTTATTCAGTGTGTGTGACCCGAATTACTGACTAGGTATTAGAGTAGTCACATGGTAGCAACCAGAAACTCACTCCCACTTTTGCTTCTTTAACATATAAGGTTACTTTTGTTCAACATAAGGAAGACCAAATTTAGAGATCATAAATCAATTTTGAGTATTTCATATCAAAGACTATTGGCAGTATTTCAGGGTGGTTTTGTAACATGTGTATGAGACTGAAACTGTGTGACAATGTGCTCATCAACCTTATATTCTCGGTGTCGGACTCATCTCTACATGTCCAGATGGTCCACGTACATGCATTTATCTGGAGTGTCTTTAGAGAGATGCCCAAATGGAAGGCGTGGGATTTTTATAGTTACGCACTTTAGTGCTTACCTACCCCTACCTTTATGAGATCATAAAATTATAATTGAAACTCATGCGAACTTTCACTCCTAGCATTTCAAAAGTTAGACTAAATCTTTAAACCAAAGGTCTGCTACCTTCCCTGCCAGAAGATCCATTTTGGCCGCAGCTTAACATTCTCTAGAGAGTTTCTACAAATTGAATAATACTCTCAATTTCCCTTTTAAACTTTTTGTGATTCATGCATCATGAGCTCACAGAGATGTGGGGTTGGAAACTCTACATTAATCATCTGCAGTGAAAGGCACTGAGAAAAAGATGTAGACTACGACACGTAGTTTAGGTGACAGATCTTGAAGCATCCTTCTATTCAAGTGTCACATGTGGCACCTAAAAGTAAATTAAAGTATAAAAAAAAAGAAGACGGAGAAGCCGTTGCACTTTGAAAAAGCAAAAGAGAGATGCTTCAAAGAGGGTGAAGATCTGAAGGTGGTAAACTGCCTTAAAACAAGCAAAAATCTTATTTTCATCAGCACAAAACAATATCAATTATGAAATGCTCACATTTGGTTATGTTAATGAATAACATTGTAATGACATTATGTCATTTTGGTGGACTGTAACAACTTTAGATATGTCCTAGCAATCATTTTACATTTTTACACATTTCTTAATTTATTAGGAGATTTCTTAGATTGATCAAATCATTAATATGTAATGAGGTTATAATCATAATGCTTTTTTTTTTTTTTTTTTCATATATCAGCCCTTTATTAAGATAATCATAATGCTTTTTAAGGATAAAATAAAAATAAAAATCTACAAAACATTAAGAAAGATTTGTTACAGTCTGATGCTGGTGTTGGTGCAGCAACAAACTTGAATTGTTTGATAATTCAGAGCTAAAGCCACTGACCAGAAGGGAAGATCACATCTTTTCCAGCCAGCACACAAGTCAACACAAGCGGGCTTATGTTGTGTGAAAGCACACACTGTGGCACATTCTTGCCGCCACATTTGTAGTCCATACACAACACAAGTTGTGAAAGCTGGAACAGTTGATCCCGTATCAAGCCTGGTCCCAGTGGGTTGCTGAACACAGATCTCATTAAATACGTGTAGCTGCTGCTGCATTCAGCAGAGGACGGGGAGCGCAGGGGTTGCACAAATGCACAAACCTCCATCTGCTGTGGTCAGCTTTGGCACGGCGTCAGCAAGACTCCCCAAACGGCAGAGCTTACTTTTTGCATATTAAAGCCCATGAGCACAGAATGGGCTGAGATAGAGATACAAGGAGATGGATGGAGCAAGATGGGAAGTCTGGCAAAAGGAAAGAAAAAAAAAACGTGAAGAAGAAGAAGCGGGAACAGCCATCCGCAACAAATGTGCTGAGAGGCTTTCGTATGGGGTGACAGGTACATTATCATAGGTTAATGAGAAGCCTCGTGCTGCCTGTAGCTGCCATCAAGGGAGTGCTGCCTCCACAACCGCCTCCATCAATCAGATCAGACATAAACTCTCACTCCAGCACCCAGCACACGTGCACCAACACACAGGTGTATACAGTTATAGCAACACTTGCAGGCCTACAACACCCACAACAATTCAATGCAGAGGTGGCCACGAATAGATTGTGGTTTTGCACTGTTAAAGCAATATTATGGCAGCAAATGGATGCAGAAGAGGACAGTGTGAATATGAGGTAATTCTGGACACAACAACAGATAATTAGCACCTCGAGCACCGACCTGAAGTGTGATCATCAAAATATGTTAAGTACAGGTGGTGCTGCAGTCTGCAATCTCTGTAAAGACAGTGGTGTCAGATTCTTAAGGCCCTGAAAACAGACACCCGCCCCCCATTCCCAGCATTCTCATGACTTTCAGCATATTAAGTGGTGAAGGCAGCCAAAGAACGGCTTTTCACATTACAGATTTCATCAGCTCTGGTTTTATCTGAGCTCTTTGTTCAGCTCTGTTGGACGAAGCTGATGTCATGTTATTATGCACCAATGGAGATAGCCGATACTGATGTTGCCACGGAGTCAACTCTGATCAGCTCACTCCCACACAGTTCAGATAAAGTGCAGCTGAAGAGGTTTTCCTTTTCTTCAAACTCCAGCTTTAAATGGATCATCTTTGTTTATGTCTGAGAAAAATGTGATTAAAATGTGCTTTGACACTCCAACATAAATAGCAGTTTTGCCTCCATGTTAAAGACGTTCACATTTTCTTCTCTAGATTGAATATTTATGATTAACATATACAGTAATTACTCTAACCTTTGTTTTGTAGGTATGGTTTAGTCATATTTACAGTGAAAATAATCCACATAATGTCTGAGTCCAGCTTTCAACATTGCACCAGATAATAAATGGATGTAAGAAATATCTAAATCAAAAGTAATCAGGACTGTTAAACTCATTGATAGAAACAAAATGCTTCTTCATGTATTCAATCACTTGATTGGAGTCTAATTGCAAAACACAAAAAAAGGTTTTTGAAGGCTTTTGAGATAATGAGCATTGCCGATGTAATCACACACTTCAGATCCTCACCCTCTGGCCAGTTCATTTAGAAATTACCATCATACGATACAAATCGGATCAAATACAAATCATATCAACTCGTAGTTTCAAAAGCATGGGCCTGGGATCTCCTGGAGGGGCATTACAAACCTTGAAAAGGGGCAACAGATTCTGGGGTCAGGGAAAAGTCTTGTCCCAACATGACGTTGAGGATGAAACTGTAATTATTTTGCTAATCTACAATTTTAAAATGGTGTGGCAAACAGTGGAAAATTCAGGCTGTATACAAAGCTCATATTATTATGGAGACCGCAACAGAAAAATAATGCCACTATTACATGAAAAAAACATTAGGAAGTACAGTGTACAGAAGTCCAGCATTCGTGCAAAAATTACTACTTGGTGTGAGACAAATGGTCTATTGTGGAGGGAGTGGAAGGATTCAATCTGCTTTATGAGGTGTGCTCATCCTCCTACACTGAAAACCCAGGTCTGAAGTAGTGTTACAAATATCTGGCATTTCACTGACGATTTCATTAACTTGACATCTTTGCATGGTATTCTAGGAAATTATCTGTTTATTTTAAAATAAAACCTTACACCGTGAAGCAATGAGAGCAGGTATACATGATGTAGGTTCCCCTCGGTACTCTTAACTCAAAATATGCCTGACACATATACTTTATACTATGGTCCACCATAGTGAATTGGCTCTGTGCTGTTGTTTTACCATTCAGCTATGTTTTCTTGCTCTTCAACTCCACACTGTGCCCAGAGAGTCTCACACCTCGGTTTCTGAGGACAGCATGGCAAAAAGGGTCGCTTTTCACAGGCTCTGCTCATGTTGGTGTTTGGCAAGGCACTAGAGTTGTGCCAAGAGTGTTTTCAGCAACCTTTACTCTCCTTGGGCCAGAGAGACCCCGGGAGGAGGAGATCCTGGCCCTATCACACGAAATTTACTCACAAGGGGGAGGAGAGGGGTATGAAGGAGAGAGGAGAGAATGTAGCTTTTGAGTGCAAAGGATCATTCTGAATCCTACAAGCTGCTGAGCAGGAAATGAGGCAGAGCACACCAACTGACCTGCAGCTGCCTGCACCTCTTAGCCTATCACAGAAACAATTTAAACGGCTAATGGGAGGAGGATGATCCCGCTTTCTGTCCCATACGAGGACACCGTGACTCATGCTGCTCTTTTCTGATTAGAGCTCTTCGGGCTTAAAGACTACTCTGCACCAGACAGGGGATCGACTCAGCTCGTTATGTTATTATACACATCTATCAGGAGGAAATGTGCAGCAGACACAGAGCACACGGTTTGTTTATGTATGATGCCTCAGAGAGATTAAACACAGGAAGGACAGTGCAGCAGGAAGGGACTGGGACGGCGTGGTGGGGTGGGCTGTCGGTTTGCAGGTGGAGGTGGGGTCCAGAGTTGGGGGCCCTGAGGGGCAGATAGGATGGGGGGGGGCTGGGGGTGAGTGGGTGGGAGGGTAAGTGTGCTGCCCCAACATGTCCGTGAAATAGTGTGAACAGGATGCTGGGGACAAGAGCGCCAGCAGCTGCAGAGAGACCTCCAAAATGATGTGCTGGATGAGCTCCAGGACACAATTACACAGAACAGACTGGTAAAAATGCAACTTATTTCCATGAATATAGTGTGTTGGTGTGAATAAATACATACTCCACACTGACAAAGAACAGTATTACAGAAGTTTTAACTGTCTGTCAAAGATCGATGCATGTCTGAATCTGTACTGGTCACACAGTGTTTTACCCATAACATGAACTCGATATCTTCATTCTTCACCTTTTATTTCATTTGGTCTCCGAGGGGCCATCATTTGACCCACTTCCTCTGCCCCCAACTCACTGACTGACAGTTATGTGGAAAGAATATGAGGCTGCTTCCTCCCGTCATGTTGTGTTGAATGCAGCTGCAGCACACTGTCCTGATGGATATGCACATTTTCCACAGCCTACATGAAAATTAAACAATCTTAATAAACTATTGTACTGTTTTCATAATCAACTGCTTCTTCATCCATAGTCATTAGTATAATCATTATAAAAGAAAGGTCTCAATAGATCTGTATCCAGCTAAATATAATTATATTTAGCATGAAAGAAAACTTACATATTGTTTCTCAACAAAATACAGCTATACTGTACTGTTCATTTGGGTAAAATTCAAGAAACCATATTCTGTCAAATGGGGGGAAAAAATTATTCCGTCAAGATGTCTTGAATGAATAACTTTCATATTGAAAGGTGGAGGAGTTATGTTCGAGGGATTTCATGGCGGTGACACAGTCAGCACTTTTAGTCTTCATTTCAGCCTCACTTAACTCCGGGCTCAGGAGATTCTCCTTCTCTCAGTGTTTTCCCTGTGATGGACTGCTGTCCAGAAAAGTATGTGGAGAACCTTCATTACTTATGTTAAATCTGATCTATCAGATATATCTATATTAAATTGTTCCACTGACTGATGCAGTTTGATGAAACATTACACATCTCGTAAGACTACTTGATTCACCTCTTGTGAATGAGTCAAAAAGAGCCATGAAATAAACTCGCCCTGTTATTTATTTATTTTTATTGCAACAGAAACAGATCAGTAAATCTGAAGTAAAATTATCATTTTTTCGGTAAAAGTAACTGAACGTTTGCATTTCTCCGGTGGTGGTTATTGGCCGGTCTGTTTGAGTAAAGAGGGACCAACATAACACGCCACATAAAGATCATTGATATAGGTAGAGAAGTAGCATTAGCATACTGGGAGGGTAAATCACATCCAGAAGACTGCAAAGATCATGTGACACAAGAAGTGGGAGACTTATGCCAACATTCATTTGATAAGGAGACACTGGATTCTGTGTTTGCATGTTCTCCATTTGAGTAGGTTTTTTTTTTTCTTCTTCTCGAAGTTGTCCGTTTTCAACATAGTCGGATTTGATCAGTGACAATGACTTAAAGCAACATGGATGGAGGGTTGATGGAAGGCGGTTGGGATCTTGAAACCGAGATGTTATATCTCAAGGGGATCATACTGGGCCGTTAGCGTTTTACAACCACAACAATACAGCTTTTGTTTGACATGACAAAAAACAAAGCAAAACAAAAGCCTCTTCTTTCAGAAGAGTAACTCGTAAACATTTTCCAGAAAAAGCACTGGGTTGTACTCATGCTGAGGTTAAGTGCCTTCCTAAACAGAGGATTAGAGCAGAAAGGTCACTGCTGTGGTCGTGTTGTTTTTGCCGAAGAGCAACAAAGTCAGTGTTGACGTATGAGCTTCTGGCATGACGTGACATCATAAGGCTCTCTTTCTTTGATAAAAGTCATCGCGCTTACATTTTACAAGAAAGAAACTCCTTTGCATTTGTTGCTAGGGACAATTTGTCTTCCAGCAGTGAAATTTATGTATGTGGAGCTCTTTGTTCTGAGGAGCCACGGGGCAGTCAGACTAAATTAACAGAAAACACAGAGACTAAATTAGAGAGTCATCAAAAAAAAAAAAAGCTTGGAGGTGTAAAACTGCGAACATAGAAAGGGAATTAATTTCTACGGATCCTGGATAAAACCCAGAAATTAAACCTGCAGCAACTTTTAGAAGATAATTAGAGCAATAATGAAGTACTCCTCATTCTACACCGAATAGACCATGGCACACCAATGATGCTCATTTTGTGCAATGTCTGTCCGCCTGAGCCATGTGAGTACACACTGCCATCTACTGGTAACTTTAGGCATATAACTTTAAAAAAAAAAATGAATAGTCAGCATTCCTACTTCTGCACACATCAGCTCATGTTCTCCAAATATTTGTTTTCTTTTGTACAGCTATATTTTTAAAGAATTTAAGAACGATAGGTTTTCTAGAGATAAAATAAGACACATGTCATTATCACAGCAATGGCAGCTGCTGAGTATTTCTTTTATGCACAATAGCTGCTTAAAACTATTTGTGCCAGTCCCCCGCTGTGGTGTTTTCTACTCTGCATGAGATCTTTCTGCAGATTTTACCTCCCTCCAAAGGTTTTCAATGGAGTTTAGGTCAAAACTCATAGCTGGCCAGTTAACAGTCCAGCCTTTCCTTTATGCTGGTGGATGTGCGCTTTGGCTCGTTGTCCTGCTCAAACAGTCAATACTGTAACCTCAGCTTTATTTATGTGAAACTCTCAGAAAACATTTTTCCCCATAAAGTTTTGGTAATCATCATTTGCAATATAATCTTTTGACATGACAATTTTTCCAGTGCCAAAGGTCTAAATGTAGTTCCATAGTATGAGCAAATCTAAAGCTTAAAGTTTGGCTGCATCGCCACATTTTTATTTCCATAAACAAATTGATGCAAACAGGAAAAACTGAACTCATTGATGAGTATCAATATTGTCTTGCCTTTTTGTGTTGAACTCCAGCGCTGTTGTCCTCTTCAGCTTTCATCTATGGTGCTGCGTGGTGCTTTTCATACCAAACCAAACAACAGACTTCTCCTCATTGCATTCCTCATAACTCCATGTCCTGAAGCATCCTTTAATACATTTTGTAAACACTTTTTTTGATACATCTCATGCATCTTTTTTCTTCAATGTTGTAAAGGACAAACAGGAACCAACTTCCTGCCTTGATGCACTGAAATCACAATTTATTGGTCAAAATGATGTCATGTGATGACTGAGCTTCAACCCCACAGGTGAGTCTGATTTCCTATTTCACAAAAAGAGAACATTTAGTTGTTGAGGTAAAAAATGTTGGAAATCGGAATAAAAATTCTGATCATACAAATGTTGTTTAAATCATGGATCCCAGGTATTTAACTAAACACTGTATATATATGGTTTTTAAGAAATCAACAACATCAACAAATTCTGGTGTGTTCAGGTTTATTAATTCTCAGTAATAAAGAAAAATAAACATTATTGAAACATTGCTTTTCCATTTAACAGATTTAGTTTTTTCCAAAAAGTGTACAAAATACTTTAACAATAAAATAAGCCTTCATTTTCATCGAGTTCATATCAATGTTTGAGTCAAAAAACAGAAGCTGACTGCTGCTGTTTATATGGTCAGTTTCCTCCCTTGTGTGTAACCCACAGATGATGAAGATAATCTGAAGACTTGTGTCAAATGGCACAAGCCACATAAAAGTGCAATCTACTCCCTAAATTAACCTTAATTACAGCTATAATAGTGTGCTTGAAATGAAGTGGAAGGACTGAAATGATGAGATGGCTGACAAATGGGACGAGAAAACTGGAAGAGCAGCCTGAAATAATAAGCCACATATCTCTCAGAGCTCATTGCTGATCTTGTTACTAATTATATAAACAAGGAATAATGACTTCTCAGGAAAGATTTGTGCAGACAGGGAAATGTACAATGTGGTCACAAAGCTGCCGTTTTCGTATTACAGTTAAGAAAGTAATAACAATATAGGCCAATGTGAGGAGCTTAAATAAGGATGTTCAGAGCAGGAAGTCATACCATGTACAAGTCATAAAAACATGGCTTTATGTGATGATGCGAGTCCCTCCAAGGGTTTCAATTTCTCTTACTCAAACCAAAACTGTGCTGACGAGCTGCTGCGGCAGCCATACGCTGCACACCATAACAATAGAGAGGAAATGAAGAACAATAGGACTCCTAAAACAAGAGCATGTGGGTGAATGCTTTCCTACATAAAACACTGACCAAGCACTCAAGTGCTGTAATCCCTTACCAAGTCATATATACAGTTGTTTAAAAAAATGACACAAGAATATAAAAAAAGACATATAATATTAACTCAACGTATCCCACACACACACTTCTTTACTTCATGCAAAACGGATCATTTTGAAGAACTACTGGTTACCAGTCATACACACCCGGGAGGAAGACGTAGATTTAGAGACACTAACAGATGACGGATAGCAGGAGGGAGGAGGAGGAGGAGAAGGCAGTGACAGTGGGTGTCGGTGGAGACTAATATCAGGCCTAGCGGGTACAAGGAGCTGATGACAAGAAGCCAAAACCTCCACCGCAGCAGCCCTGCCCTGGGCCTTTCCTCCATCCTCTGCACCAAAAAATACCAGCTGCAGGATCCCAGAGTGGCATTAATCCTTCAGAGGGTTTACCAACAACACACGCACGCACACACACACACACACACACACACACACACACACACACACACACACACACACACACACACACACACACCCTCCCGTGTCCCTCTCATCTCAATGACTCAATATATCACTAAAGTGCTCTCTCTCGCTACCGTTACATTAAGCGCTTGATTTGCGGTCAGCCAAGAACAAAAAAAAAACATAAAATGAAAAAAACAACACATTTGCATGATATCAAACCACAAAACTCATTAGCTTCAGAGAATTCCTCTTGAAACACACAAATAAGACAAAAAAAGATGACTTGTCAACTTGTGTTCAACAAGTGTGTCAAGGTTGAAAGCTGAAAGGTGTTACTGCTATGTGTGTGTGTTGGGGGGGGGGGGGGCAGCTGTGAACACACAGGAAGCTTAAATGGTGAAGACAGCTGTCTTTGTGTGTGTGTGTGTGTGTGTGTGTGTGTGTGTGTGTGTGTGTGTGTGTGTGTGTGTGTGTGTGTGTGTGTGTGTGTGTGTGTGTGTGTGTGTGTGTGTGTGTGTAGTGAGGAGAGAGAGAGCGAGAGAGAGTCCGTCCATCTGTGTGTGATGTGGAGCTGGTTTCTTCTTAGTACTTGGGTACTTTGGTATAATCCTCCTGAACAACACTCTTGCACAGACACATGGAGAGGATCATCCCGAGGAGCTGCAGAGAAATTAAGTCATCACTGTGAAAAACTGACCGGCTCAGCGTTCATTTCAATAAGCAGGTGTTGAAGCTAGAAAATGTTCATGTTTGAAATTACCACAAGGTACTTTTTATGAGGAATTGTTACCATTTTTTTCCATAGCTTTCTTATCAGGTTTTAGTATATGACAGATTCAACACATGTCTATCATATTTGCATTCACAATTGTATCTGGAGGACATGAAGCCCGGTCAATCAGAATTCAAACACCAGAGAGTAACAGAGATATACAACAGAGGAGTACAAATACTTTGTCGTAGGGGTGGAGATTCTGTGTATATGTACATATTTCTTTTACATGTTCCTTATTCTGACTACTATTTACCATTTCATATTTCATACACAACTCAGTGATCAACACTGCCTCGCCATAGTAGAAATTTCACCCGAAAGGTGAGTAGTGCATACATCTTTAACCTTGAAACATATTTCAGGTTCCTGATTAAGTTTAATCAATATGTTTGCAATGGAAAAGAACAACTTTTTAATGAAGATTTAAAACAAAAGAGCTTCGAGCATTTAGAGAATGAGCTCTTTATGAATCAATCAGAGAAACGATTCACAAAGCGCGACATGTGTACCACCGGCGGTACCCGAGTTCCCTCTAGTGGTACAGCAGCCAAAGTCATATTTGAAAAATATATAATTTCTTTTGAAACAAGTATTATCAAGCATGATGGTGTAGTGGTGAGGCATTTTCCGCATAATGACAAAAGGGAAATAGGAATTCAAATTTAGACGTGGGCTGTCAGTGGACTTTGCATGTTGTCCCTTCGAGCATGAGTTTCCTTCCACAGTCCAAAAAACATGCATCCAAGATTAATTGGTGCGCATGTGTGACTCTTGTCTGTCTGTCTGTCTCTGTCTGTCTGTCTGTCTCTCTTTCCACCTCTGTTTGCTCAGGAGTGGACTGTTCCTGTATTCTGCATTTGCCTCAGTTAGCTCGGATTGACCTGCATAGATGTATATTTATATGACACTTAAAATAAGTAATACCTTTGCTTTGAGGAGAAACAGCTAAAATATGGCTCACTGTATTTATAGGAGATAAAGCAGTGCAGCGAAAGTGACCAATGACTACTCCTCATAATAGGAGTAAGTAGGTCTTCTCTGTGAACTGCCCGGAGCTGCAGTTATTTTATGGTCATGTTGGTTACAGTGGTGGTACTCCGGAGACATTTTCAACATTTTCTCAGCTTGGACACGCTTGCTGAAAACAATGGAGAAAATGTCTTTCAAATGACCGCACGACTTTCACAATTCGAGAACTTCCACCAGGATCAGTAAATATTTCAGTTTTTATTCATCATTTTACTACGGCTGTCTGTCCTTCTGCTTTAGAGTAGAACGTGAGAGCTTTGTCATGGAGGGTCGTGATAGAGGAAGATTCACTCAGAGGAAGATTACAGCCTACTCAAAATACTTTTGTGCTGAATTGTTGGCAAACTTTCCTCCAATGTGATGATCTGACCTTACGTTCTGAACAGCATCTTGTTGTTGCGTTTCACAGCTTGTGCTCCCAAGAAATGCGGAGTCGTCATGATGTGTGCAATTGTCGAAACTCACAACAGGTCGAGATCGATCATACAAAATACTGTACCTCTATGACTGCAACACCGACACAGATTCCCAGAATAACACCACAGTTGTCCAACAGCCACTTCTCCACACTGGTTATACAGCCCTGCAGGAGAGAACAAGAGAGGAGGGACAAAGGAAGAATGAGGTTAAGACACACATGGAAAGAAAGGAGGGGCGGTTGCAGGCTGACATGCCGAGAGATGAATGGCTACGTGATCCCAGCCGGACACGGACAGAGCCTTTTCAAAACACCACTGTTGGCTTTGGACCCAGCGAGAGTGGGGAAAGAATAACATGGCTTATCTGAGCTGAGCAAAATGTTGGGAGAGAGTGTACAGTTTCTGAAACACGCAGACCAAACAGCAGAACAACAGAGCTTTCCTGGCGCTCAAACAAATCACGCAGCACAACTTGCCTCAGCCGTCACTAATGGCCGAGCTGATTGAGTTCAAGCGCAGTGCCACACTGAGCAGGCAGCCAGAGTTACACAATGCAAGTTGAACCAAGTTCAGCACTGATTAAAAGGTGTCGGTCAGAGCAACGCAGGTGCATGGGAACGATAACTCAACACGGTCTGAACGTCAAGATGAAATGTTACTTCTTACGTAACGAACAATGCGAGTGGTTGGCATTTATTATGGAAAACAATGCAAATTGTGTTTCACAGTGGGGGAATGCAAGGGAAGGGAGCTTTACTTAATTATAGCTGTGAGATATTTGTACACAACTTCTTGTCACATTATTTTACTATATCTATAAAGTATCCCAGAGCAAATATTTAAAAAAACAAAAACAACAACCAAAAATTCTCAAAGGATCAATAAATAAAATGTAATTACTGACATGTGACGTAAAACCTTCCTCGTGTTTGTAAAGCACAGAGCCCATGACTACAACAACATTCAGAATAAAAAAAACAAAAACATGTTGAATGAGTGAGTTCTTTTGTCTCTTTTACCCCAATGACTTTAACTTTCCATACTTGGAAGTGTTTCCATGGTTACTGTAGGAAGGGACTTGCTGGCTGAGGGAGTCTTGCTCAAGCTGTGCTCAGTAAGATGACATCCTCTGACCTCTGAAGAAGATGTTATGAGGAGGGTGAGGGAGCACTTTGAGTCAGTCCTGACCCCGAGTGCCATGGCTCCCTCACAGGAAGCCAGGCTGGAGGCCTCTGGGGAGGCCACATATATTTCCCCCTTGATGGCAAGACCCCGGGGTAGATGAGATATGCTCATCCATGTAAGTGCTGAACGCTCTGGATATTGTGGGGCGAGTTAGGTTGACGTGCCTCTGCAGTATTGAGTATTGATCTGACAGACCAAAAAATTATACAAATCAATGACATGCTCATGAATCTTTTCTGTTTTTGGACAAAAGTCCTTTCGGTTACCATAATGACTATATGTATCTGTTTTCATGTACAGGTAGCTACAGATTCTTCTCATAAAGGAGGTATGAGGAGTATGCCATGTCAAATCCCATTATAACTAAATGTCTCCATTAGTACTGTAAATAATGTCGCAGTGATAATTGTTATTTGAGCTTTGATAGTTGGGAATTTGATAAGACAAGGATGTAAATTTACAGTATCAAACCCATCTAGAAACCACACTGCAGATTGAGCCCCGTGACACATACCGTTTCATAGACAGGTGCTTCTGAAGACAGGTGCTCACAAAGGCCGTATTCCCTTTTCTCTGTGCCAGGCAGGGAGTCGTTGCGACAGGAGCACGAGTAGAGGGTCTGGGAACTGTTCTTGATCAAAACGTTCTCGGACCAGTTGCCTGGGCCAGTCCATCCACAGCATTTCATCTGGTGACGCGAGGCAAAGAGAAAGAAAGGATGTGGCTCAAAACGTCGGGAGACAAAGAGAAGAGCCTCGGATGAAAGAGCACAAAGGCGAAGACCCCATAAAAGAAAAGACAGTAATTGATGGAATGAAAAGATGAAGGCAAGAGCTCACAAATCCATTGGCTTTAGAGAAGGAATATTTTTATTGTAGTGTCTGAGAGCAATGTCTTCTGGGCTGCTGTTTTCCTGGAGGATCAGGGGGAGAAGGGAGTCTTGGCAAGAATTGATAGAAGCAGATAGGGGTGGAATGGGCTGATTAGTTTAATGAGTCAGTTCATCAGGAGTCTAGTATGTTCAATCTTTCCATTCTCTTTCATGTCTGATCATGTGGCTTCTGTATTGTGTTTCCCCTGCAATACTATGGAAGAGAAGGAAGGCTTTTTTGTGCACGATTAATCAAAGAAATGTGAAATACCCAGCAACAAAATGTTTCTCTTCAAGTAATGTCTATTAATCAGGAATATCCACATATGTAGAGGTTGGACAATTTCAACGCAATTCGTTTCCTCTCCATCTTCTGTGGATCTTTCAAAGTAAGTAAATAAGACAAGAAATTATCTTCAGTACTCAGAATACGTGAAGTTAGACTCAATTAAGGGTTTAGGTCGTGACAAAAAAATATTCAAATGAGTTTAAGTAACAGGAAGTCCACTTTTAATTTAACGTAAGTGAATCTTAGAAACTAACTGAAAAAGCACAACATGTTTGGTAACACACTCAGGCCTCCTTTTCTAAAAATAACAGCACTCAACATCCTGTGAGTCACTTCAGATAATAGCTCTGATTATATAAGTTTCAGCATACGTTCTTATGAAATCATCAGCAGGCTATGCAAAGGGTTGCTTTCCAAAATGAAGATGCATTAAAGCTATTGAAGACCCACAATGGATACCGAGTGCTACAAACCATTAATTCATATTTATCAGTGTTTACCAAACTACAAGTCAGGAATAGAATGACATTTTCAGAATTTTGGGAATTAAAACAAAATTAAGAGTGTGCAGTAACTGTACTGTATACCTGTATTCATTCTAGCCTGAAAATGGCAACCAAATGAAGATACAAAACAGATTTAATAAAAATATCTTTCCCCCAAATTGTTGGAAATAAGACGAGCGAAGTCTCATTTTGTTATATTGGAATAACAATGTACTGGGTATAAAACTATTGGATGTTTCTTTTTTTCTCTTTATTTTTAGTAGCCACAGATTTACTTTGTGATTAGTTAAAACTGTTTAGTGAAGTCTACTTTGTAATGAATGTAATAAATGTTCAAACGTTCTAAATTAAACTGTTGTTGTGTTCATTACCGAAGAACCCAGCAGTACTAAATGTACTCATGCTATGAGGCTATCTCAGGGAGTCATAACATTTTTTGTATTGAGTCTGTAATAAGTTTGGAAACTGATATAGGTTTAATGAAATCTGACCTAACAACTGAAAGCATTTCCTTTAGATTCCTAAAGAGACATAAAATATTTCAACATTCAGTAGTTACCTCAGTAAGAATCATAACATAAGGTCGTCAAAGGGACAAAATGATTGTTTTCAATCTAGTCTGGATTTGAGTCTGAGTGGCAAAACATTGGCCTTCAGGAGTTAAATCACTGTCAGATGGGGGCTAATGGTTTTAAACATGGCTTGCATAATGTCACTATTGTTAGCTGTGAGCATTGCCACACTGTGATTTCAAATAGATTAAACCAATTGTACACTCAACATTAACTATTCCAGAGAGAGAACAGCACGTTTCAACTAATGCAAATGAACATTAACATGTGGTTGTATTTGTTGTATTTTACAAAACAAGCTCTTCTTGTCAGATTTCTCACAGTTCATCAATTTTGAGTGTATCGTGAAAGAACAAGGAGCAACATTAATAGGTGATGACAGACTGGACACTTCCACCTTCTCAGCCTTAATTGTCTCCTGCTACTGTCTGGAAAACCACTTGGGTTTGGATTAAAAAAAACCTTCACGGTATAGAGTGGACTGTTTCTTTGTTTTTTTTTTAAACCATGGATAAGTAAACAGAATGATTTATTTACTGACCGTCCTCTGAATGTAGTCCCAGGTGTGCTCTGTGGTCCTGTTCTGGCCGGTGTAGTTAATGATCATCCCCTTTATGATGTTGGACATCTCATGTTTCAACTGGAAAATAGATGAAAACACATTTTTATCAGTACAGAATTTAAAACAAAACAAAAAAAAAAAGCCAAAACAATGGAACTGTACTGTTGCACATATACATTTTTGTTTCATGAAGGAGAGACACTCAACAATGGTAAACCAGTTTATCTCATTTAAGTTCATACATTCAACAGAATTTGAAATTTGAACCTCTAAAAATGTCAACATCGTGCCAATTGTCATGAGGTACACTGAAAAAATAAAGTAGTTGGAACAACTCAACTCAATTGTTTCAATTGGTTACATCTAAATGAATTAAGTTCTTCAAACTTAATTAAGTTAAGTTTATGAATTAGATTATTATTATTATTTTCTTTTTCAGTGTATCCTGGCACAAAACTCTATAAATGCATCATGGATCTTTCAAAGACAAGTGATGCTGCCATGAACTTAGTAAAATTCTTCTTTGGCACGCATATACTTTACGAGCCTGTGAGTCATATGTTTGGCACCCCTGGTGTACATCTTGGACAAGCCATCACAGGGCAAAGAAAAAGAGACACACATAATCACCCACACCCAAAGTATCATCTACGTCCAAATTTGAATCACTAAAAAATCCAAATGGCTGGAGAAAACATCACAGGAGGAACATGCAAACTTCCCACAGAAAGGCTCAGTGAACAGCGGGTTTAAACAAGGAAAATTCCAAGTGTGAAGCAAGTGCTCGCAACTCAAACCACCCACACATAAGTTAACAGAATTACTCACTACATTGTTTATTTCCCTAATTTACTTCCTGCAACTCAACTTCACAACTCAGGACATCACCACATGTGACGCTGCTCTGTGAAGTTCCACGCTGCATGAAAATATCCCACATCTACAACTTAGCAAGAGAATGACTGTGTTTATGTGTGTAAGACCACAGAGCAACGGCAGCTCTGTAGCTTCTGTGCTCTTTAGGAGGTCAGAGCGAGCCTCACCCTTTTCTGGGAAAGGGTACCACCCTGCGCTGTGGTGAGTTTAAAACACAGGGAGTGTGTCTGAGGATACAGGCACACATGTGCCGCCACTAACATATATGTACACATAAAGACACACTTATAGACATGCTGGAGGGCGAACAGCTCCAACTGGCTCCACCTATCATGATTCCTGCAGGGGTGAAGTTTATCAAGGGAATGGCTTTTCATGTCCTGGGAGGGAATGTCCATGTTCAGAGTATGAAACCGGTTTGAGACGTGCGCAGACTGGACACGCCCTCAAAACAAACACAAGCTCTATTATTTAAGGCTGGCTCTCTAATTTGTTCTAAAAAGGATTTTTTTTTTTTTTTTACTGTAACTTCTTGATGTTTTTCCCTGTGTGCTCTCTGCTGACCTCATTTTGGTTTTAGTAGGTGGCTTCTCATTAGCCTTCATTAGTCAAAACGTATTGCTGAGTCCATTCTCTTGAGAGATTGTCAGATTAGACACTGCTTTGCAAGAATAATGTCTACAACATTTAAGTTAGAAAGCCTCTATCTGCACTTTGGCAATATTTACTCACTTATTACTTATTAACTTGTCCTTATCTTGAGTATTAGCTAACAAAGGGTAATTTGTGTTTTTTATTTATTTTTTCCCCAATCACATATTTAATACAATTATATCTATTTTAGTAGCTTTTCAGGAGCCTGATAATTGTGTTATCAACTTTAAAAATGCCGTGCTAACAAACAACTAAAACCAGTCGCCAGCTGTGTTTGTGGGATGATTACTGTCTTCGTCTGGTGGGCAAACCTATTTAATTTGTCAGCACATGACAGCAGCTTCAGCAACACTCATTCAGAAGGAATTCATGTGCCCTCCCTCCCACCAACACAAAAAAAACAAAAAACATCCAGCGGGGGAAGCGAGACAACAATGGAAACATTTAATAAAAGCGGCCGTGAGCTGCTTCCCGTGTAACTGTCACATTTCTCCCTCAGTCCACCTGTTCGCCTCACTTTCTTTCAGCATCCAAAGTCACGTCAGTCACAAACCGACATCCTGTCACTTTCCAGTCACTGAACAACAAAACTGCCTTTCATGACAGGATGCAGGGGGCTTCTTGACAGGTGGGGAAGACCTACAAGCTGCCAATTACAGCTGTGGAGTAGAGACAACCAGGACACTGTGAGCCCCATCGACACATGTGAGTGGAAGGGCATGTCAGTGAGAATGAATAAGAAGCAGTAGTCAAAGTGTGGAAGAAGGCCAAATTAGACCAGAAAGCAAATGCTCAAAACAGAATAGTTAAAAAAAAAAAGGTCAGATCACAAATAAGTGAAAACAAGAAATAAGAGAGAAAGCAGATATTGACGATCACAGTCGGTGTCTTACCCGATCTCTCTGGAAGTAAATGAGAACGCCAGCAGTGACCTGAGCGATGAGGATGAGCAGCAGGCAGGTGAAGTACTGTGGTGGGGGGGACAAAGGGAAATGTCACAGTCCAACATTTACAATAAATGCTTTTTGAACACCTGCGACACAAAGCGCTGTAACACCAGGGGGGAAATCATCTCCTGCAATTAGTGTTTTCACAACAGCCAGGCGTAAAGCCGTAATGACTGTGACTTTCATTTTCACTCTCATGTCATGAGAGAGCAGTAATGCTAAATCCAATATGAGCACATCCTAACAGAACATGACCCCCCCTTAGAGAGACATTAACACAGACGAGCCAAAAAACAAAGGCCAGCTGTATTATAAAGGTTCCCACCCACCCTGGACACTTGTTCTCCCTGTTTCTCTCTGGAAGAAGAGAAGAATAAAAAAAAAAAATCAAAAATGCTCTAACAATAACAATAAATTACACTCTGATTTAGCTGTTAATAAGGTCTTTCACATACATCATATGCGCTTTAAGATTTAGCAGAATTAGCACCATGCAACTTCTTCTAACTCACATGCTGCTTCAGCTCTGTCACAAACTTTGGAAATGTTGGAAAATCCGCCCGCCATCATTCTTCTACACCTTCAACCAGCAATGAAATGACCAGATGGCGACATAAAACTAAACATGCGCTTTGCAGAATTGATGGTACACTTATAGTAACAACCCAAAACAGACTTAACTGCCCAATCTGTTGCCCCCTCTCAGCTTGGATTGGTTTAGTAGAAAGTAACAGCTGCTTGGCCGTTCTACCCTGGCTCAAAAAATCCGTTCATTCTCATCTCTCACGTCAGAGCTATTTTTGATAGAAATGCTCTAAAAACCCACAAACCTACTGACGCCACTCAGCAACCCTGTCACGTAGGTCTAAAAATAAATAAATAAATAAATTATTAATAATAATAATAATAATAATAATAATAATAATAATAATAATAATAATAATAATAATAATATATATACACCCACATCCCCCCCCCCCCCCCCACACACACACACACACACAGAGGAACAATTTTAATTGTGTGCATGTGTGTGAAAGAGATATGGGGGCTCCTGATGCCAGCTGGTCACTGTGGGGAAGTAGGTCAGGGCTGTTCTTCAGTTAACCCCGAGCAGGTTTAACATTGCAGAGGTCGTGCCCCCCTCCCCACTCTTGTTGTACCCCCTACATTTCACTGGCTTTATCTCTGTCACCCCCTCCCCTCAGTAAATCCACACATACTGTGAGCTCCCGTCCCCACACATTAGCAGAGACGCTGAAGGGCTTTACTGTCAGCAGGAATCCGTCACGTGTTCTTAGCCATGCTTTAGAGCGCCAGCAGGTGCATTAAGGTGAATGTTTCAGGCAAAAAAAAAAGAAAAAAAAAAGGTTTTGCTATGAGTATAAACACGTTGAATGCAGAACTTGTCGGCACAACAATATACAAATTGAGTAGAGTAGAAATCTTGGCAAGTATACTACGTATATTCCCTCAGGGTTCTGTTGTTGTTTTGCAAAAATTGCATTATAACCACTTGCCTAACATTTCCTTCCATGGGTACCCTATTGAGAAATACTGGCAACTGCAGACCAGGATAACCTTGCAAGAACTGCAGTCTGAAACAGCCTATCCAGATGCTAAATATATTCTCTGTTATTCACTTTACAGTCAAAATCTCTCTCATCCAACACAACTATGTGTATTACGTAGTCATGTTTGAACCATAATCAGAATAGCATTTTTGTTAAAATATTTGTATTACACACAGTGTTGTTTATGTGTATGTTCAGTGCTTAAACTGAAAAGACACTTTGAGTTTTATGAAAAGAGCTCCATTAATAAAATGCATTTTCATGTTGAAAGGCAGAATGAATCGCTCACCAGACCCAGCAGGCAGCGGACTTCATAGATTGCTCCGATGCAGCCGAAGAAGCCCATGGCCATCGACAGGGATCCCACTCCGATGAGTATGTATGAAGCCACCTTCACGGTGTCTGATGATTCCTCTGGAGAAAACATGAACACAAAGAGTTTAGCGTACACAGAACCACTGAAAACTACACGCAAACTATACATCTGCTGCGGCAGCTCTACATTATCTGTCAGTATTTTGTCAATTGTTTTAATTGACAGTTAAGCTTTTGTTAGTGAGCTCTTATTTCTGCAAAGCACAACTCCACTGGCAATGTAACATTTGTTAGTCTTTAACCACAATGTGCTCCTGCCAACAAATGAAATAGTTAGGCATTATTCAGTTGAAAAACTATTTTTTTATACACAGATGGGTACAATCAACTTGAAATGCTTCACAGAGCACTGAAATGTCCCCCTTTTCCCCACATGGATGATTATTTTGAAACAGAAGCCCTCCAGCAAACATTAGGCAAAGAAAGAATATGTGCAGCAAGATGAATTGATTCTCCTCTTTTTCTTTCACATAATGTGAGAGCGATTCAGGGTGAGATAGAGGCGGGGACTGAAAATGAAAACTGGAGGTTGGAGAGGAGATAAACTGGAGCCATTTTGTGGCAGTTTGTTATCTGGGCTGGAGGAGCTCCAGAGACAGAGTCTGGTCTGCAGATGAAGCCAGATTCTGAGCTTTGTGAAATGGTTCCAACTTTCATGGATTCCTGAGCCAACCAGACCAGGCAGAGCAATCAAACTCCTTCCCATCGATTTGATAAAGAGGCTAAAAGACGCAGCAGCTCCACCATTGCTGCTCTGCTATGCATGAACACATTGTTGCTTTTTGGAGATTGCTCAAAAAAGTTTTTTTTTTAATATGAAGCTACTTTTAGTTCTGATATCACCTATGATGTTGAGGTAAAGTAGATAAGGCATACTGAGCATTCCTTTTTTTTTTTTTTTTTTTTTTTTCTAATGCTTTCACACTGCATTCAGGTCACTGCAGAGTTCAACTGCAGCTGCTCTGAGACCAGCTCTCCAGGGCAGCTGCTTCAATGCAGACCAGAGTTTAGTTCTGCTGGTTCTGCAGCAGCTCAGCCGGACTGCACTCACACCAAAAACTCCACTAAATCAACCCAAATATTATATTGCTGGTGTGAAAGCACATTTTAGACACGAACATTGCAAGCTTCCAGCAGAATATATGGGTGAAGATTCACCTGGTGTTCGCCTCCATGTCACAAACGTAATGCTGCATTTACATAAAATTCATAAAATTTACATCTCTCTCTCTCTAGACCAGTGTTTTTCAACCACTGTGCAGCGGCACACTGGTGTTCCACGAGATATAGTCAGGTGTGCCGTGGGAAATTATCCAATTTAAAAATTTTTTCTAAAAAAACATTTGGCCTCACAGCCGTTGTCGGCTGTGAGAGCAGTGTGTCGCAGAGTAATCATATATAAATACTCTTCGCCAATAGATGGCAGCACAGTACTTTGAGACAAGACGTTAAGGTGTGCCGGTGAAATCGAAACTGACAGACGTCAGGCTTGTTAATCACCACCACCTGCGGCTGCTACCATCTTGTATCAAAGTACTGTGTCAGTGACAGTGATGGAGAAGTTTTTGAAAAGGGAGGATTCGAACTCCGAACTAGACATGTTCGTGTTTGTCTGTCTTCTATTCCTGGCAGGATCTCAGCTCTGTGTTCATCCAAACAGGCCCAGGTTTCACACTGAGTGAGTAAAAATTAAAAAAAAAGACATTGGGAAATACTTTTTTTCTGTATTTATTTGATTCCTACTGATAAAACTTTGATGAGAATGACTTTATATTGTTAATATAGGCTACAGAGTTTCAAATGTTAACATTTTCGGGTGGTGGTGTGCCTCGAGATTTTTCCAAAGAAAAAAATGTGCCTTGGCTCAAAAAAGGTTGAAAAACACTGCGCTAGACCAGCAAATGTTCTGTCATCAGACATCAAGAACCACAGAGTTCAAACAGGAAGTGCAGAAGCTGCTGGATGAAGACTCCAACTGGAACCAGGCTGACCTGCTGAATGCTCATTTCACACACTTTCGGGAAACTGAATTGGGAAGGGTTTGAGACATTCGCAAGGGCCACAATGCTATTTTGTTAGAAAGGGAATGTTTTGCAAAACTTTATAACATGTTTGAAATTGAAGTGACAATGTTTATGAGGCCCTGCAAATCATATGTGCTCATTCCAAATGTCTTACCGAGTTGTAGCCTTAATGCACCCTTAGCAATAATGTACATAAGGGTTCATGCAAAGATGTTGTGTACTTCAACAACTTTGTGTGTGTACTCACCTTAACTTTGCCCAAAGCTAGCACCAAGTCGTCACGAAATGGATGCACATCGCTGACTCTACACGAGTTACCACAGCAGAGCACAGCACTTGTGGCGGTTTGAGAATAATTGTAAGCTAAAAGTACTTGAGTCAACATATGCAGAGTATTTATGTGGCTACAGGGTAACATTTAAAGGGAGGCGGACAAGCATACTGTAGGTTCTATATCCAGCACTCTGCTGAAGCATGTTATTTCAGTTTCTCTGACATGCACACACGCACAGACGTACACACGTTTCTGCAAATCCAACAGATGTCCAAGGTTTCTTGAACACACTAATTACTTGGAGGATTTGGGGGGCCTGCATGAAGTACTTTAAGTAGAGGTCTCAAACTGGTCACAGTTGGGACAGAGTGCACTGATCGGCAGTGAACATGCTGAGTGCTGCCAAACCAAAGCATGCAAAGGACTAAAGTTAGGACGACAGCAGATCGATATCTGGCATGGACGCAGAGCAGAGAAAGCCACCATGCAAATGTTTCCTGGCCTGACGCTGGAGGTAACTCTCGGTCATGTCTGAGTGAATACACACACGCAGTGTTACAATCCTGCCTCTCAGAAGAATGTATTCAATGTCATTCTAATACATCTGGTACAGTACAGCAGAGCATAATCGATAAACTGACTGCTTTTTGCGTCGATGACAGAGCAGTTACAGACATTACGAAATGTGGTTGCTTAATAGAAAGTAGTTTCAGGAAGTTCTTCAACAAAACAAAAGTGCTTCCTCTTTGCAGGTGCATGAAACTTGTCGCACACCAGATACCACACCTGACATGTTTCCTGCTGTGTAGCGAGGTTCTGTGTTTTTCTGCGGTAATGCTAAAACATGTAATTCTCCTGCAGTCAGCATGTGTTTGCCTTGGTGCTGTGCTGCTCCCTCATGTACTATGGCAAGTTTCCATGTAGGTCCTTGCTAGATATTCAAAAATAGGACCTTTAGCGGTTTCCATGGAACTTTCCATTTAAAGAGGAAAGAATTATGGTCCCCTTGGAGAAAGCTGCTGACGGAGGAGGGAGCGCTGTTTAGTATTGCAGGTCCTGGTTCTGTAAACACATCCGGAGCCACAGGTTCAGCTTGCATTCAGATGGTGAGAAGTCACAGTTGACATTATGTCCAGGTTTGAAATGCAAACATGAGTAGATAAACTTTGAGCTGAACACTGGATTTGACTTTAAACGGTCCAAAGTAAATCCATTTACAAGCTCTCCTCTCAGTGAGACTTTGTAAAGGTTTCTGAATTAATAAGCGGCACATTTCCAAACTGTGCTTTGGCGCACTCTGTGGCCCACATACCTCATTTCCAAGCCTGTCTCTTGTTTAAACATGGGGGAAGCTGTGTTTTTGCTAGCAACAGCAAGATAAACTCTTGTCATCAATTGACTGCAGTAAACTATTACCATCACTGTTTTGATAAAGAGAGGGACACACTGAAGGAAGATGCTCTTTTAACTGAACAATAAAAGAGCCTGAGAGCAACAACCTTCTCAAATGTTCCCTGCCTGAAGTCATGAGGGCAGCTGCAGAGGCCTCTACGAATATAACTCATAAAGAATGGAAAATGAAAACACAGAAATCCTGTTTATGGTCGAGCAATGGTAGAACTTCTGAGGGGAACACACAGAATCAATAAATAGAGCTTTTGTTCCTCTACAAAGTGGTAAGAGATTTCCAGTGAGGTTACAAATCGAGGGAGCTCAGGTTGACCCGTCCTAGGTAGGGCCAAAACAAATACACATAAGACAGAAGGTCATCAATCCCCCCCATAGAAGGAATATCTTTAGTTCATCGATGAATCATTCTATTCCTGGAGGAACAGCTGGATAATCACAATAGGCCTGGGGCAGGCAGGGATGATAGATAGTGGACTGGCTTTTTTTTTTCTGGAGGCCTGACTACAGATAAGCAAATTCAGCAGAATAACAACCTTGGAATGATGCTTCCCCCTGTTCGAGACCTACAGGACTGAAACAGGAAGACACCACTCAATGTGACCGGTATTGGACACAAGGTCAGTCATAGTCGCCATCAAAACTCTGACCTTGTCACAGGTCATCAATCAAATAACCTTGAATGTACTGAAAATGTCTTCAACTCTGTATGACCTTCACAAACTAAGGGCGAGCAAAGAGCAGCCCGAGAGGCAACTACCAATATTGTTTTGTTCAATCTATAAGTCATATTGTCATTAAAATGTTATAGAGATTAAAAAAGTAATGTACAATATGACCAACGCACAAAAGATAATTCCAGATTAGGTAATAGCTAATGCATAGCAGACTACAAGTGAAGGCCAAAGTATATTTTGTGTCAGTTATCAGTTCATCAGACACACAAAAGCCTCAGACAAACATTCACACTTACAATCAATTTCTACTCAACTTCAAACACGTTTTGATGCTGTGCGAGGAAAATCACTATGAAGCCCATGGTTGCACAGCGAGAACATGCAAACTCTACACAAAAAAAAAAAACTGTCAAACTGGGAATGTTACTGCAGTGAGATGAGAGAGATAACTACGACTTCACCATGCAGCCAATATATTTGACAGACTGTCAAATTTGGAACTAAAAACCAAAATATGCAGAGAGGTCCCATCAGAGCTGAACTCGTTAACACATTCGTCACGAGACTGTGCTTTATCATATGCATGAGCCTCCTGGAATGTAGTATCAGTTGAGAGAGCCTCTATATATGGTTTCCAACATGTAGCCTGCTAAGTTGCCAGATAATAAATTGAAGTATTTTCTTTCTCTAAACTGAGAGAAAACAAAACTGCAGCTCCTGGACGTTCTCCATGAGGGACGAATACAATGAAAGCATTTATGAAGAGATTTATGGTGACTAAGAATTTCCATCCAGAAGAAAAAGATTCGACCTGTGTTTCATTAAGCTCTTTCCAGTGTCAGAGTAGATAACCCAGCTTTTAATACATTGTTGTTTTCACAAACCCAATAACTAAGCCTCTAACAGGGTGTTGTTTTCAAGGCTTGGAGTTTCTCCGACGGCGTCGATCTGTGACAACACATGTGAAGGGGGGGGTGTTTCTATCTGTGCCATCTGTGGAGCAAGTTCAAAGTCCAACACTACGGAAGTCGTGTGGGAAATCTAACTGCCATTTTCCAACAAAAGATGAAACAACTTGACGCGTCTTGTTAGTCAGGGGCATGTCACCTTCCCTGACTAACGTTCTCTCTGAAGATGTGCCTGCCAGCATGTGTCTGCATGGCTCAAGGGCAGATTTGATGCAGCTGAGGATGTCATCCGGTTACCTTTGACTCATATTTCTGAATAAGTGTGAACCTCCCTTGGATGGGAATGACTTCATGAGAATGATCCAGAAAAATCCAACTGTTGTCGGAATGTGATGTATCTTCCAATCTCTGCTTGAGAGTCCAAGTGTGCTCATAGCAACCAGGTCACAAATGCCTGCTGTTTTCTTAAGAGTTTCTTACCACTGACAGATGTGTAAGTAAAACAGTGGGTGAGCATGACTGTTGCAGCACTTACGGAGAACAGCAATGAAGCTTTGGTCATCAAAAAGGACCCACAGTCCAAAGCCCATGATCAATGCTCCAAAGATCTGTGGAGAGAAGAAGAAAGTAATCAGTCTGAAACACAGAATATGTGCTGGTATGTCTTAAAACTGATTTTTTTTTTTTCTTCTAAATGCCAGTCACATTTGGGATCAATCAGAATTCCGCTCAGTTTTTCTGTCTGCTTGTCTCTTTCTCCCACAGTTAAACTTAGATCGAAAGAGGATGTGAGGAGAGGATCAAGACAATAACTTGTGGTGGTTCTTCCATCTCATGTTAAAAACACACTGAACAGTTTTAATGAAAGCATTGTTCAAATCAAGAGTGAAAAGATTATCAGCCTTTAAAGTGGAATACTATGCAAAACTGGGCTACGGGAGCTCCAGAAATGATCCATTTGACCTTATCTACCCTCATAAATGAGGTTATGCAGTTCAAAATGGTTGTGCAATGAAGCAGTCCTTGTTTAGAAGTTGCGGGGTACTGAAATGGGGGCAAAACCCTTAGATGAGCGGTTCTGTGGAGTCATCAGCTTTCTTCTTGTCGCGTTGCCCCTCCCCTGCCCAACAACAATAATTAGAGCCTTGGTTAAGAGCTGTTCATTTAGGGAAACCGTGGAGCTCCCAGCAGCCATCATTAGCCCACCACTTCCTGGCTTCCCGAGCCCCCCCCGAATCTAATCTATCCGCATGGACAAACATGGACTCACACACGCTTTCGATTAGACACCAGTCGAGTGTTCACATCAAAAGGTCTGCTTCAGGTTTACAGCCGCAGACTCATTGAAAAGGTCTGGACATCCTTGCAGAGTCAGGTTTAGGAGTCTGGGGGGGCTTCATCCACCCATTGGACTTTATGTAATGACCAGTGGAAGAAAAGAGGAAGCAAACACACACCATCTGCTGCTATTTAGGTGACTGCCCTGTAAAGTCTCATGCTCCAGGCAGACTCATGGCAGCAGTTCTGTGTGCACCTTCACTAATCTTTGGTGATATATGAATAAAGAATAAAGCTGAAAAGGCAACAAGTGGCTTTCAATGCGTCATGAGTGTCTGAAGCAGTGCATTGGGTAAGGAGAGCTGCTAACACGTTGGAAGTCATGCATTGTGAAATAGTGCAGGTATTGCAGGATGGTGGTAAAACAGTGATGAAGAAATGTGATTTACTTACAAAGAAGAGGAGGTTGAAGAGGAACAGAAAGTACTTGGTGACTGTGATGCATCCTTTCCCCATTGTTGTCTTTCTGAAAGGCAGAGGAGAATTTATTAGCTTAATAAACACCAGAGGGTAATGTTGCAGTGTGGCGGGGGCGTGAGATAAAAAACGGAGACTGAAAAGACACAACAGCAACAAAACATACTTAGCCTTGAGTCAGCCTTGTCAAACTAGTGAAAGACCCAAAGAGCAGGGAAACATTAAAATCTGCACAGATGGATTCATGATTAATCACAGCTTTAATCTTAAAAGCAACAACATCCGACTAATTCTCTCATCTTAATAAATATCCCAACCTTCAGTATTCTCCACTTTTATGTGAAACTATCATTGGTTTTATAGCTATATTGTCTGTTTTTGCCCGTAAGCTTGTCAACATAACGGCACAACAGGAACACAATTCAGATCTTATCTCAGGTCCCACAAACAAAGAAACACAACACGATAATGTGAAAAATCCTGCAGTCAAGCCATTTTGAACATGTCAGAATGATGTTCGTTACAGTCTTACAACTAGATTAACCATCAGACATGATACTGACTCCTTCGTATGACTCCTTCATATGACTTCATTCACTCTCTGTGAATAACATTTTCCTCTGACACCTGTAGGCTGGCCAGCCCCGCAACTCATACAGCACACACTGGGAAACTCTTGGCAGAATGAGTCAGCCTCAAAAGTAAAAATAAAAAAATAAATCACTACCGCCAGACACTGGGAGCCCTGAAAATGTACCCAGCCATTGTGGTTATTTGAGGAGTCTGAAAATACCCAGGGAAGACAACTCCCCATGTATCAGATGACATGCTGCTCTCTTCTGTCGCTTCTTTTTAAATGAAAACAGCAGGTTTGTCCTGAGACTGCACCTTCAATGATGTGTGCCTTTGAAATATGAGAACATCACTTTTGGAAGCTAAAAGCAGCACCTGATGTTAACTGTGTGTTAAATCTATATATAGCAGTTCACTGTTTGAAATATGCCACTTTACACTATTTTTAGGTCATTATTATCTCGTGAATATTTGGTAACATGAGATTTGGGGAGAAAAAGACATCCCTTTCAACAGGGCTGAAATAGTATTACTCATTATATTTTGCAAATTACTTTTGAGGTATTTTCCTAAAAAAAAAAAAAAAATCAAAATAACGCAACTTAAGCTTGGTGACGTCATTCAGTTTCACCAGACTACTTGACTTTTGTCTTCCTCTTCACTTGGTTTGTTGTGTGTTTGTGGGTAAAGTGAAGCAATGACGCTCGCTGTCCCATCTTTAAAACACAAGAACAGGAAATGACTTACAGCCCGATTTAAATGTGGAACAGGGTATTTAAAAAGAATAACAACCCTGGGAAAAAAAACGTTGTCATGCTGGGACAGATTCAGAGGCTGAAACGTTAGCGGAGCACAACACATCGGTTAAGATGCATTTTGCTGTGAAATCCCCAGTTCAGCTTCTAGCCAGGTCAGACTTTCACAGCATATCATTCCCCGCTTTCTCCCCTCCCATTTCTTGTCTATCTCCACTGTGAATAATAAAAAATAAATAAATAAATAAAAGGCGAAAAAAACAGTGTTGTGCTTTTCAGTAGTGCAAATATCTTCTCTATGACACGAGTGGTATACAAAATTACACAGAATTATAAGGAGGTAAAACTAATAAAACATCATTGCTTGGGTTGAGCAAGTTCTGGGATTTTAGGGGCTGGGGACCAACACAGGAGCACAAATAACTCAACACAGAGTGCAAACATGCATAATCCATTTCCCTGCTTGTGGTTCAATATGTTTGGCTCAGTTTGAGCTTTACGTGGAGCACACTGTCTGGAGAGTGACTCCATGAATAGACAGATGACATTAATGCTATTATTATGAACCGTCTTTGAAATATATTTATAACCCACATACAAGTAACATTCACTGTTTACAAAGCAGAATACAATGTGAAACCCGAATCAGGCAGCAGATACTCCTGCAAAGTAGATAATCCTTAAAGGAGATTGGTGGTCTTTATGTCTAGTTGTTGAAAAGCTGAGCAGATTAAAATAGGGCTTAGTTATGACAACCTTTGTTTGCTGACTGAGCTCCAAACAGATGAAAACAGTTCATAGACAATACTTAAATGCGAACTAGCAATTTACCAGGCCAGTGTAGTTGTTCACTCACTGATAGGGAACATGACGAGGAAGAATGAGACTGTTGTGAGTCGGGTTAGTTTTACCTTCCTGGTGATGTGTCCTTGCAATAGTGAGCAGGTTGCATACATCTGTATCTATAAATGCAGACCAAAACATGTTGGTCTCCCTGGATTCAAGTAACAAATCTATTCCCAAGAAAAATGAAGACTGGAAAGTCAGACGGAAAATCAAATGGAGCCAAGAAGCAATGCCAACAGTGTCATTATAACCTTGTATAACAACTGGGATATATACTACTGCTAAAAGAAAGACAAATACAGTAGACGGTGTTTATCTGAAATGAAACAGCTGTAAGAGAAGAGACGAGGCCGACATTGGTTAAAACAAACATGTGCACAACAGAAACGAATCACTACAAGTGAGTCACCTGGACTTTCCAAACTCCATGACCTCACACAGACATTTATTTTTCTCTTTCCAGTGCTCATTTCTCTCTTTGTGCTTTGGCACAAGGTGTGATCACCAGAATATGGTCGTTGGGGGTGCAGTGAAATACCAAACCAAAAACTGCTCAGCTTAAATCAGTCTTTGTTTCTAGTAGGAGCAGCCTGCTCAGTCGCACAGCGTACTGAGATGATTACTAAGACAGCGTTGGTGGCAGATGGCAGCAACTGTGTCTGTAATGGACCCAGCATGGATCAACTACAGCCCCGTTGGACACAAAAAGTCAAGCTATGTGCCAGCTTCCGTCTCACCATCCCTCTTCAACATATTCATATATGACCCACTTACACGTCTGTGAGGCCATTGACGTTGGAATGGACCTGCCGCCACTGACCTGCTACTATTAAAGCTCTTAATGCCACTCCAGAATCCTGCATTAACATCTGCAACAATGTTTATCCCTCTGCACGGACAGGATGCAGCTTGTTGGCTCGACTGGGGCAGTTTGGTGACAGGAAACAGCTTCACCATACATCCATTTCCACAAGCAGCTTATGGTCTGATAACAAAATGTGGCTTTGAGTAATATTACAGGTGCAAATGGGGACAATGTTTATAAACAGGTGATTGTTCACATTTACAAAGATGTTTATTGATCTATGTCATGTGCTATCTGTAGAATGGAGCCAAGAGTTCTGCAGCCTTTCCAACTGATAAACAGCAAAGCATTTTGTGGGATGATGGGGATTTCCCATTAAGCATCTATCAGGCTGTTCAGCTCTGAGTGATATTGGTGAAATCCCTCACCCTGGTTGTCTACCAGCAACTTCCCAGCATTCAGTGGAAGTGATAATTTGGCCTCATTTCCATCATTTCATTGATGTGTAAAATAATGCTTAAAGTGACCAGATGCAAACAGCTGTAAAAAACCACCAAGCTACTGGTGCCATGTTCAATAACAGTAAAATCTTTCATTGTGGTGTCTATTCAATAGAGCTTTTTAAAAATGAAGCATATAATTTTCCATTTTTTTGTCATGGACAAAGGTTCTCTATTGAACTGTATTATTTTCTTCTTCAACTTTATTACTATGTTTTCATTGATGTATTGGTTTGGGTATTTTTTGTAAGAAAACTAAACATTTTTTATTGGAAATAATTGAAATAATAATTATACAAATACAACATAATCTGAAGCACGTTTAATACAATTCTTAATCAACCGAGCTAAACTAATTCAGAGCACAGTGGAGGACAGCAGACAGCAAAATAAGTAACAAACATTTTACATTCTCAAATCTGATCACCTCGTGCCACTGAAAAGCTGACAGCTGCAAGGAGACTATAGTAACTGGATGTTATCAAGACTGTGTGGTTGACTCATTACTTCCTCTCAGTTTGCCTCATTGAACCTGACAAATGATGTTGTCATAGCGACATAAAACCATGCTGATATCTAAACTTTCTTAAAAGTGAAAATCTTTCATTCCACTCCGTTCTCCAGCACAGTAATATGAGGTGCCAATACACACCACGAAAGTAATGTGCCCTTACAGCGATAGCTGCTATCATAACGCTAAATTTGGCGATAAATGGAGCACTACAGAACTCAGCAAAGTGGCTGCATCATCGCCATCTTATAATCATATTATTTGGGATGCTACACACGAGCCGGTTCATTAAGTGGCCACTAAAAGTACCCTATCTCTTAGAAATACTTCTGGTGGTTTTCCATTTGTCCATCCATCTTCTATATCTAAATAATGCAGGTCAGGACTGGACAGGTTGCCAGTGTCTGCAATAGACTGACAATCAAACAAGAACATTCAGGCCTATATGCAGTGTTCCTGGCAGTGAGGACCAACCACCATCTATTCTATAAAGGAAAAAGTTGTAAATGTAATATGAGTGTAATACTGTGTGTGTGGGTTTCTGGGGTTTAACTGAGTGAAAACAGAAGAAATCAATATTGTTAATGTGAAAACATCATTTGTTTAATTTATTCTTTATTGTCTGTGGTAACGTAATATTTCTGATACTGTGACGCTCTTTTCAGTGCAATGACCTGACAGAGAAATTAAAGTATTCATCACAGTGGGTTTAGAAAAAGAAGCTGACACTGGCTGAGATTTTACACTTTAAGCATTTGAAACACTTCTTTACAGGTTATCCTTCAGTCCATGACAGACGGATGCGTTGAGGATTCGGGTATTTATAGAATTGAGTCAGTTCGGGGAGAGAGAGAGAGAGAGAGGGGGGGGGGGGGGGGGGGGGGGGAAGCCAAATGGGGACAAATGTGTTGCGTGCGCTAAATGTTTACATTTATGAGCCCCCGAAAAAGTAATTTTCAAAAATCATCAAAGTTGAGAGAACAGTATAGCATTTTTATGGATAGTATTAGTTCATCAGATCATCAAGTGAACAAAGCTCAACTCAGACTGTGGATACATACAGCACATGTCAAGGGCTTTAAAAAAAAGCGCAAACAGAAAATACATAAAGCACGTTGATAAACAAGTCTGTTTCTCTTTTGACTAACACCTAAACTCGGATACGAAAGTTAAAACAAAACTTGCTTTTAAAAGAAGCACGTGACCGTTGAAACCGACAATAGCTCATTAAAGTGTGCAGTAATGAGCCGATGTGAGGTGAAGAGTGTAGTAATGAGTTTCTACGTGCAGAAAATAAATGAAATACAATAAAGTCGCGCCAAACTTTTCCCAAAGGCAGAGCAGACGGTGACTCACTCACAAAGGCGTGTTGTCTTATTCACTGGAAGCATTAAACCGTGATCGTTACCGACTGAAACGTGGTGAAAACTTACTGTGAGTTGGTCTTCAGAGGCGCTGCTCAACACTTCGCTTCACTCCGGCTCGACACCGCGACTGAAAGAGGCTGAGAAACACAATGTGTGTCCGTGTCTGTGTGCGTGGTGTGTGCGTGGTGTGTGTGTGCGTGTGCGTGCGTGTGTGCACACTCCCCCTCCGCGCGGGGGCAGACGTGGTTTCTCCTCTTAACCCTCTCCTGTCCCAACAAGTTGCTCCAAACCGACACCCGGTCATTGCGCTCTGGGCCTTCTTTATAATAATCACTCCAACGTACCATGTGTGATTAATTGTTTATTTATTTATCTTTTAATGTTTTCAGTTAGGACTCATACTGAGCCATACCCATAACAAGATCACAAAGTGTATCATTTCTCAGTGAGTCTGATGAGACAAATAAACAACAACCTCTGCAAAACATTGTGTTGGCAGCGGTCTTGTGCAGGTTATTGAGACATAGAACTTGATGAGATCGATTACAAGTAACTACAGCGAGTTATCATTTTATAAACGAACTTCACCACTGTAACAACTGGTCTTCTGTAACTTCCGGCTGACTTATAAAGTGCTGGAAATCAGCCACAAACTATCTGTAGAGACGTTTTATTGAGCCCAGTTCCAATCCCGACAAGGATGTTTGCGAGACCTGTAAATTATATCCAAACACTTATATAAATATTTAGAGAAGAGATAATGAGTGTCACAGTTTGCAGGGTTTGTGCACACATATCATTATGAGGGCTGGGGTGGTATTTGTGGGCCTTTATCCTTTGGAAGGTGGACACTTTAGCAGTGACCTGCGGTCAGGGGAGGCAGCTGAGGCCAATATGAAAAAAGAAAAACATACATAAAATAAATATTAATATTTTCCACTGATCTGTGTTAAAGACACATTTTCAGTATGACTCTACACATTTTTGACATTTTAAAAATGGCAGAGTTTGAGTATTTGGAAATCAAATCCAGGGCAGAAATCCCGGGTGAGGAACTGAAGAGCTGTGCCTCATGTCTAACTGTGATCCAATACAAACTGGGTGACGTGACGCTGCCCTTGTCTGTTCCTCAACATATCGCCAATATGAACTTTACAGAAATATTTGTTATACAGCAGGACTCTCTACAGCCTGTGTCATGTATTTAATGTGTGTGTGAGAGAATTGTTCCTGCGGATCATACATAAAGCTCAGAGAAAAGTCAAGCCAGTGAGGCATGCAGGTACCCAGCCTCACCTCATTGGAGCCTACACAGAACTTTGGCCAGTCTCTTTTGAGAAGAAGGGTTGTTGTTTTTTTTTTTTTTTTTTAATAAGATGGGAGTAAGTAGAAGAAAAATTCAAGTATGTGATAACTAAACTTTTGTCCTAAAATAAATTCTTCCTTACCATTTTCATAGACAACCTTTGTTAAAATTGATTAAAGCACCAGAATTTAAAGTTTGAAAAATAACTTACATTTTTACTGAAGGTCAAAGTTAAATTTGTGCTGCACACATCTCTATACTTTAATTTGTTTACAGTAAATATGAATTGCTTGGACACAAGAAGGGTGCGCCATCCATTTCTATAAAAGAAACTTTCTTTGTAGGACAAATATGTTCCTGTGTTTGTTTGTGTTGTTGTAAGTGATTGAAAGAGGAATGCTGATGAATTTAAAGCATTACCAGTTGATGCTGTTGGATAAATAGTGAAATAAGATGCTCTTTACACTTCTTACAATGTAAATCTGAGTCCAGAGAAGTCAGTGCCTCACCAGCCATGAACCTCACCACACGTCACTGCTTTAAAAGATTTTAACTGGTATTACTGTGTTTTTATCAAGTTTGGTTTTCGTATTATTTCATAATTATTTACTTAACCCAAGAAGGAAACCTAGCTTGATGCAAATTTTCCCCAAAAATGATGAATTACTTTTTATTTTCATTTACGTTGAGAAACATTTGCAGATTTTAAAGGATCCATTGTGCATCACACTAAAACACTGCTTACCAACACATCCCGAGAAATAAACCAGGACTCAACATTTGAGGTGGAAAGTATGGCAAGAATGCATCCACACAGGGACACATAGGAGCTTTTAGCCAATAAACAGCCCTGACTACACACACATTTCCTGGGCCACACAATCCTCCTTTTCACCCTCAGCTCAAGGGAGCGTGTGTGTGTGTGTGTGTGTGTGTGTGTGTCTGTGTGTGTGTGTGTGTGTGTGTGTGTGTGTGTGTGCGTGCGTGCGTGCGTGCGTGTGTGTGCGTGCGTGTGTGTGTGAGGGCAAAAGCGATCTCTGTGATAGGATGGGTAAAGTGACGCCTGAGTGAGCAGTAGGCGACGCCATCATTTAAATTCAGTGAGAGGATCATCCTGTTATGACACGTTCAACGCTACAAAACAGAAAACACCAAACAAAGAATCAGATTACATCAGAGGTCGCTTAGGTTTTTTTTTTGTAGAAACATGTTATGACAAATATGTAGCATCAGTTTACTGACGGCATGTGCCAAGTTAAGCAGGAAATTTTTGCTGAAGGCTTTCACCTGATTAGATCATTTTAGGTGTGCATTAGTGTACAGTCAGTGTTGCTCTGGGCCCTTTATTATCTAATAAACAAGTTTATACCTGTGTGTCTGGAAAGCAGTCGTTTCCTTGCTGCTGTGCATCAGTTATGTCAGTAAAACCTTTTTTAGTAGGCGCATGTCACAAAGAGAGAGCTTTGAGTTACTCTGAATGTTGCACTCAAGAAGAATGCTGCTCACCTACTTGCCTTCATGTAGTGTATACACATTTTTGTTATACATTTCAGTCAACTTAAAAGTCATGGATTCAAACTATTCTGAGTTCATGCATCTGAGATGAAGGTGGAGTTTATCTCTGGCTCGATTCTCGTGTCTTTTCTGTGTTGAGTTTGGATGATTGCCTTGTATGTGGAGGTTTTCTCCCACAGTCCAAAGATATGTGCCTCAGTTTATTGTCAGTCGACTGTTATACTGCGTATAACAGTCGACTGACTATTTTGGAACAAAGTGGAAGGATGGTTGGACATTTGAGACATGACTTGACCCCACAAACTAGTAGAGGAAGTGCACACATACCACTTGCTGGAGGCTGAACCTTGGTCCAGTGTCAAATTTTATTTTATTATTATTTTTTTTTGCTTTTGCAGACTCTAACAGGTTTTTCTCCAAGATTTCCCTGTATTTGCCTCCATCCATCTTCCCTTCAATTGTGACCAGCCTCCCTGTCCCTCCTGAAGAAAAGCCTCCTCACAGCATGATGCCGCCTCCACCGTGTTTCACAGTGGGGATGGAGTGTTCCGGGTGATGTGCAGTGCTAGTTTTCTACCACACATTTGCATTTTGCATTTAGACCAAACAGTTCAGTTTTGGTCTCACTGGACCAAAACACCTTCCTCCACATGTTTAGCTTGTGGCAAACTGCACATGGAATTTCTTATGGCTCTGTTTCAACATTGGCCGTCATCCTGCCACTCTTCAATTGAGGCTTGATTTGTAGAGTGCAGGATAGTTGTCCTGTGGACAGAATAAATGGGTACAGATACAAAAAAAGTTTGATAACCACTATTTACTTTGTATGTCACAATTCTGTGACACTTTGTGTTTGTCTATCACATGAATGCTAACAAAATGTGAAAAAGTTTCAGGGGTATCAATACTTTTACAAGCCACTGTATATCAAATAATCAATAGATACATAGGTTGGGTTGTATTAGAATATGTAAATATAAGAAGACAAAATAGCTCCAGTATTGTACATTTCTAATAAGTCCCCCCAAAAAGCAATGTTTAGCATAAAGTGTTAGTCACGAGTCTCTTTAATGCACAATATCCAGTTTTCTTTTCTATTAAAAAAAAGAAATGTGTTTCGCTGTAATGGAATTGACGTGCACATAGTGGTGAGCACTACTCCAGTTTCCTCCCAATGTCCAACAATATGCATTTGAGGCTGAATGGAGACTCTGGTCTTTATCTGAATCGTCTACGATGGACTTCTCAACCTGTCCAGGTTGCAACTGCCTTCATCTGTCGTCACCTGGAATCGGCTCCAGCACCATGTGATTTAAGGTGGATAAAGCAGTGTAACATGTTGCTGGTTATATCCTTCAACGGGATACTTCACATCTTCATACTCATGAGTACATCTCAGAGTCTGTTTCCTCCATGCCCTTATTTCAGAACCTGAATCTGCACTTTACTTGTGTTTGTTTTCACATACATTGTTCCACCTCTTGTCTTGTTACCAATTATGATGATGCAAACTTTTGAAACAGGATTTGAGTCTTTGGGCTCCATTATTGAAAACATAGTATATCAACCATTCAGTAGTTATTTTGTTCAGGAAGACCAATACATGATTGATTGTTACATTTGTTTTCTAAATACAATCTGTCTTTATTTCTCACAAATTACTATAAACTGATGACTTTGGCCTTGTGAAGATATCACAGCCCTGTATGTTTGTTAGAAATGATAACACCCAGCTTCAAGTCTTCAAAATAAACAATGGTGTTCTTTATTTCAAACTAAGTCATGAAAATCCATAACAATGCATTTCTGAGGTACAATATACCACATATATACATAACACAATGCTACAACTTTAAACAGCTTGAAAATGTTTGCTATCCACAACAGTAAAACATCAGAGGAAGAGAAGAATAACTCCACTTATCATTTCTTCTCACTGCCAAAGTTCAAAGACACGATATACCGAAGCAAGACTTTGCCTTATGTACGTCAAGGAGCAGGAGGATGAAAGAGTGCTCTGTGCTTCCCTTTTTCAGCCGGCCACCTCAGAAATTACCCATCCCTCTGAAAATATCCTGCTCTACAAACCTTTGAACGTTTCACGAGGCTGATGATTTGAAACCTCGAGTATTGACGGAAGCGGACTGACATTTTTCTTAAGCTCAATAATTATCATGCTAGTCAAGACTGGAGCAGGATCGTAGGCTGAGGCACACAATGTCTCTGAGGAGAGCTGCGTCTAATTAAACACTGGCAAAAGGAAAACTACCAATTTCCAGGGGGATGGGAGACCTCACCCATGTTTCACGTTCCCTATCTGAACTGAGAGCGTGCCCAAATAACAAGCACATCTGCCTTCGACGCTGGACTCACCACTGCAAACCCTCAATTACTCTGACCTCAGGACCACTCCCTTCTAAGGCAGGACTCAACGTGGTCATTTCCAACAATACGGACCACCTTTGGAGACGGCATGTTCCTTGTTTGACCTAAAACTATGTTTCAAGTTAAATTCTGAAAGGCCTGGACTGCGGAGTTTCAGCTGCAGAGGTCATAGTTGGCAAATTACTGACAGAGCTCTAAAAGTGAGCTGGGACGCCTCGTACCTGAGGGCATGCCAAGTATCGGGAGGTAGAATACGTAGAGAAACGACTTACTGGGCGAAAAAATGTCAAATATTAAATGTGTTTCAAAGTACATTAAGTTTATCTTTTCCATTCTGTGTCTTTTAATTCCATTTTTGGTTATTGCATCCATCCACTGCCACTTGAATTATTATTGGTGCTTTCTAGTTGGTGGCAGCATGCTACAAATGTTGAGCTTTTACTTTTGGTGGATTACATTGCATGCATCAAAACACAAATATCGCTTAAATAGGTACAAAAGAAAACACGCCAAGTGAAAGATTAACTTTTGAAAATCATTGAACTAATACTGAACAAATTCCCTGTTTGGTACACAAGAACACCACAAAATAGTAAATACTTTTATTTACATTTATACAAGAAGTAGGATGCAGTGTTAATGACTGTTCTTTTATGGATTTTTAAGGCAAGACTAACGATATGGTGTATATTTAAAAAAAAAAAAAAAACTGCTACATGACTAAAGAGGAGCCAGCTCAGGTTTATTTACCATGCACACTGACGTGCTCGATTTGTCACACTAGCTTTGCGGTAAAGGTCAAAATCTTACTGAAGCTGTGCGCACAGCGTTTAGTGGAGAGAACTACGCCGACTGCCTGTGATTACGTGTGTAAATTTAATCTCAGCTCTGAAAGTTATCGGTATAAAACAAGTCACGTTGGTACATCTTGAACTTGTATCTCAAGGAATCAAAAAGAAAATAGAAGCTTTGACCCTGTGAAATTTGAAATTCTTTTTCGGTTTTGTGAATTTGATTAAAGGCCCTGACTGAGATTAAAACCTCAACTTTAACAGAATCTTCAGAGAGCAGTGAGTAAAATGGCTTACAGTGATCATTCAGCATTTACCTTGTCAGTGTTACAGCAATGTTGATGTTGTCTCCATTCAGTGGGTCCGAACGCCTCCGTGAGCTCAGGAGAACTTCAGTTTAGTGTTAGCACACATACTGTACACACCCGAGTCAACAGCAACCGAGAGGAAACAAACAACAGAAACTCTTGGTCCTTGAGCGCGATTAAGATAGATAAAACACTAAATACTCAGCTGTACATGAGCAAGTCAGATGTTAGAAGTTACTTAATTCTGTACATATATAACCAGGTGACACGAAAACACGATACACTACCGACTGCTAACTCCTTGATAGCACTCAAGAGCTGCACGAACGAGGACTGTGCATCACGACGGGTTTAACCTCACAGCCCAGTGAAAGAGTGGCTCACTTTCACCAAAACCTTTCTCGTTCATCTCGCAGAGTCAGGAATGTGCTTGTCTGGTAAATACTGGGTGGGGAGGGTTAATGTTGGGCTTGGTCCCGTGGTTGTGGGCAGGGGGCACCGATGGGTCAAAAGTAAAGCTCCGAGCCCGAGTCAGACAATAATCCAAACATTCTGAAAACGTGTTCGTCATCTGAGCGATACCGTCCCCTCCCTGCAGCGTCACACAGCTCAGATCTTCTTCGGCTTGCGGCCCAGGTGGTAGTAGTAGGCCATTGTGATCATCAGGAAAAGTATTCGACTGAGGAGCAGCAGCATGGCGGCGTAGGGAAGAGCACCCACCTCCATTAAGGTGATGGACGTCACTGAAACCAAAGAACACCGACTTAAGCAGATGACATGATTGATCCCTGTTCAATATTTTCAACTTGTCTATATGAACACAAGATTTACTGATCACTGCTATTCTCAGACAGAGGGTATGGCTTGCTTGTTTTTTTGTTGTTGTTTTGTTTTATTATTCTTGTTGAGCTTGGGGAAATATTTGGGAAACAAAATACACATAACTGGAATAATCAAATATGCCCCGTGTGACAATTACTAAGGGATTCATGGTGATTTTGTATTATTTTGTATGAAATGTTTAGACAGATATACACTTAGTGCAGCTAAGAAGTCATGCAGATCTGCTTAAACTTGTAAAATAAATATATCATAAGCATGTAATGACAAGGCTGTGACTCCATATTTCAAACACAAGAGGGCACTATCTACACATTCAGTTGAAAACTGGTAAAAACAACACTGGCAAAATGTTTTTTCTCAGGTAGTGACCCTCACGTTAAGATAGAGAGCGAGTCTATGTGAAGGTACCATACAAAACACAAAACGAGGAAAGTAGAGCTGTAAACAAATGCACTGGATTAGTTTGATCACCTAGAAACTGGACAGCAAAGTAGCAGGCTTCACTGAGCAGAGTCCACTGGATGATGACTTTCTCCACTGTGTAGAGACCGTTCCACATGATGAGGGCCAGGCCTGCAAAACAACGTGATCAAGGGGAAATTAATATGTTTAGGGGCATGGGAATTAAAATAGACAAAGGAAGGAGCTCTGGAAAGGAGAAGCTGCTATGTTTTTTTTTTTGTTTTGTTTTTTTGGGAGCTTCCCTCAGATTTTCATCTTTCACACTATTACTGACAATGTATTTATTGAGCTAAATGCTCTCAAATATTGATCCTGATAAAAGCTGGAATCCAATCATTTCATTTCCTACCCTGCTTCCAGTTTATTTTCCTGTTTCACTCCCACCCACACAGACCAGTGAGGCTATGGTAACGAGGAGGGGGTGGGCAGAGAGCTGGGAGGGCTGATGGACTGCATCCTCTCCCTGCCAGGTTCCATCTGTGTGGCAGATGAGACCCCGTCCTTCGGCCCCCAGAATACACCTTATCCTGTGAGACATCATCCCCTTTCTTCACTAATCCCCAGAGCTCAGCTGACATTTATAATAAAGAAGCCAGTCTATTGTTGGCTTTATGGAAAGTAAAACATGAACGTTCACATGCTCCTCAACTGTGCTGTGTGATTTAGATTTGATCCCTCGCCAAGCTATAACATATACTGTCATATTACTGTGACTGGAATCAAAATAATGCTTAATTTTGATTTGTTCAAGCTTTGTTGATGTAATGAAGATATCTATACAGTCTGCCACATAATTTTGTTTCTCCAGATTATTCCCCTAAAAGAAAATAAGGAGGATAGGAAACTATAATAGGTTTGACAGTTTGTCGATTTAATATCCAGGCATAGCTGTAAATTCTGAAATTTTACAACTTTATTATGACTTTTTTTGTTTTAAAGCTTGCCTTATTCTTAATAGAGAAGAAATGATAAAAATGGAATTAGTGAAGTCATAAATTAATTCTCAAAACATTTGATGCAAATGTGATATAAATGTAATGTCGGGCAATTACAATTAGAAAATAAATGGTGGTTAAAAAACACAAGGGTAACAGGAGCTGTTTTAGAGCTTTATATAAAGATGTATCTGACTATATACAATGAAAGCCTCCGGCAGGCTTCCTTTGGTGTTTGTTTTTCTTATTGTTCATGCACCCTCAGAGCTGTGAACAAAACCGCATTTGGGGAAAATCACAGAAATACAACAATTCTATCATTTGGGAACATATTACACAACGTGAGGCTCGTGTGAATTACCTCGTTGCTTCCAACACTCACAAGGAAAGGAGCAACACATTTTGGGCAGTACAATGACCAGATCCTTGACTTGTGACATCATTATGATCATGTCTATCACTCTTATTTGATTAGAGAATGGTTTAAAGATTTTACTTTTATTGTATTGCTAAATTTGTGGCAAATAATACATTTGGAGCCATTTATTTAATCTTTTATTATATGCAAATCATGTGACCAGCCCCATTTGGCCAGAATGTATGTAACATGAGTGGGATTTTAAGCTCAAATGGGCCTTCTGTCTTCAGAATCACTGTAAAAATGTAACATTTCCATTGAATCAAATGTTAAACGTATTCACATAAACATTGCTTTACCTTTCACCAATGATAGCAAACCATCCTTATCCACAATTATAACACTTTAGCAACATTAAACAATGTTTCAAAATGCATGATAATGATATTTAATTAAATGTATCACGAGAATATTTATTTGCAAGCTGAGCTGTTGGTCTAAGTGTTGTTCCCTTTTATTGCAACCTGTAGGCTCTCTACCCCCTCACATAGCCATCATGAAACCTAAAATCCCTTGACCAGCAGTCGTGTCTAATGAAACAGACTACAACTATTGCTCTCATATCTCATATAGTTTCAATGTAAGTGGGGCATGAAACACCAACGGCACAATTACATGTTTATGTGCTCCATCCCATTTGAATTGCAGAGCAAATAAGAGCAAAAAAGTTTAATTCATTGTGAGCAGGCAGCAAAAATCCGAATGTAAAGTGGTGCATCTCCTTCCCTCTGCGTTCCAGGCAAAACACACATACACACACTACATTCACTGTCCTGCCATCCCCCACTGTGTTCCCACCAGATCTAAAGCTGATATATGACGCCACTGAAGCAGAGGCGACCGACGCAGTCTTTGTACCTCTTGCAGGCGCTCACAGTGAACTGTGGACACCAAGAGTTGAATTTAATTAAACAACCTGCGTTTGGAGTCCAAAGAACCATATTTCAAGCAGAAAAGGAGCTCCTCGCAGTCTCTGAACGTCTATGTGAACTGTGATGAATGCATTAGTTGCCATTAACATTAAAGACCACATGCCTTTCAGAGGCGTTTATTTTCAGGAGGTATATAACAAAGTGTGAAAATATTTTTGTGTCAGCATCAGCAAATGCACTCATTTATGCAGTATGTCCCCCGTGCTGCGGATATTAACAGGAACAGCAAGAATAGATGCATGAATCTATTATCTGGCTGTCATCTTGGGACTAAGACTTACTAAGCAACGCTCCTCCATAAAGGCGGATCGAGAGGCTCGTCGTGGAGAGCTCCTCCTCAAAAACGAGCTCATATAGCTGGTTTGGAAACAGCAGCGCCTGTGTACAAAAAGAAAAAAAAGCACAAAAGCACAATGCAGCTCTGTCATATCATCACAGCAGCATTCTGTCTCTCCCAAAGACTTCCTGTTTGAGAGTTAGAATCAGTGTTTAAGCCTTGAACACTGAGGATAATGAGACTTTGGATAGTATAGCCGACAAAGACAGAGTTGTTTCTGCAGATGTCCCTCTCTGACCAGTTGTTAAAGGATCTACAGTAACTCACTACTTCATGTTTATGTTTTGTACATAATTCAAACAAAACTTACCATGAGAGCCATAGCTGTAAATCCCACCGCTGAGATGAGTATCCACACCCTAGCAAGAGAAAATTGCACACAGTATCCTTGTGACTACTCATACTGATTGTACAGTTGTTGTCGGTGATTTTAACAGGATGTTGGACTTCACTGGAAGTGATACACAGATGATCTTGCACCATCTGTCGTGTTAACTGTGAGCTGTTCTGAGAATGAGTGAGTGAGCAGCTGAAGTCTCACCTCAGCCCGATCGGCTCTCGCACCGCAAACTTCAACTCATTTCCGAGCATCTGACTGATCTACAAGCAGACAAGAAAGACAGAAAGAAATGAGCCCCAAGAAGGTAAATGTAATCACAGTCATGTCACTTTAACAGATGTTCATTAAGAATGAGGTGTACTCTGAGGAGGTGTGTTTCACACAGCCAAGGTAAAGGGGGAATGAATATGAAAGCAGTG
>NC_137660.1:13303759-13405555 GCF_963422515.1 Blennius ocellaris | reverse complement strand
CTATCTGAACTAAACCTATCCAGGTAACATCCATCAGGCCACACCTCCATCTAAGCAGCCTTCCATCAACCCACCCATTGATTTTGTATGGTGTGAGAAAAAGAAAAACAGAAGTCGCTCGGTCAGGCACAGGAAGAACATGCAATCCAAATATGGAAACTGTTATAGCCCTGAAACCACATTAGGTTTATACTAGAATAAAATAATCTGACAATTATCCTTGTCACAGTGTGTATCTTTTTCTTCTTTTTCATCTTTTACATTGGGCAGCCATATTTTCATTTTTAAAAGGTGGAGACTTCGCCCAGCCTCAAGGTATTTGATGATCTCAAATTTCATTCAAAGATGCCTCATACTTTTGATAGATTCAAAGTATACCCTTTCTATATTGATAGAAAAATCTGTTATTCAACAATACAAAATCTCACCAAGGTTCTCAGAGATTACTCAACATGCTTTGCTAAAATGACTTAAAAACGTGTCCTGGAGGGGACATGAAGATTGGATGTCAAAAGAAGACATTCGGTCACCTCATTTAATGCAGGCCTTGTCGGATGCAGACTGCCTGGAAATCAATGAAATATGTGAATAAAGCCCAAATAATTCAGTTAAAGCGCTGGTAACAAACACAATCTGAGATTTCTCACATCCACCAAAGGTTGACCTGGACTCAGAAAAGAAAATCCAGATCCAGATGACCTCTAACTTTTAAAGGTGCTTTCGCTGTCCCAACATATATCAGTGGTGAACATTTTGTGAAAATCTGCCATGATGTTTTCACGCAATCCTTAAAAGTCTATAAAATGAAATCCTGATCCAGAATCAGGATACGGATCACTTCAATGACCTCAATCATTCATGGGCTAATATCTATCTGTGGTTAAAATTTCATATAAATATAATCAATGATTGGTGGACAAAAAAAAAAAAAATCTGCTGAATTTAAGAGTTTATAGTCTTCAAACTTGTGTAGTACAGTAAAAACATGTAAGATCCACTTTTATGTGTGGATATCTGTATGTATATGTTTTACTTGATCAATTTATGGAGTTCTATTCTATAAACAAAAATATATAAGAAAAAAAAAGAAGAATTTGCAACCACTGAAACCAAAAGGTAGAGGAAAAGATTAAGTAATCACTTTTCAGTAGGTGGTTTATCCGTTTTATAGCTATACATCGAGAAAAGCACAGAGGGAAGCAAACTGCCCAGGTAAAGCCACATTGGGGGAGGAAAGGAGAAGCGAAGTTTTCTGCTTGAACACCCAGTGACCCTGTGACAGGTTAGGATTGTTTGATGGCTGCTAAGTTGAATTCCTTCATCCTGAGCCTTCAGCCTCCCGACATCAATGACCTGCCTTCATCATTAAATAATTTTTCCCTCAGAAGGGGCTCTTGTGTTGGAGTCGGACATGGCATCAGAGAGACTAAAAGTACATCCAAGCATGAAAACCACTAAAGCTGGAAAGATCAATCATTTTCTGGCCAGCAGCGTTTGCAGGCCAACAACCAATGGAAGAATGGTTGAAAAATAAATGAAACCGAAGGAATAATTTGGAAATTTCTTTTGTGCACATTTCATCCCAGTATATATTATACATTTCAGTTGTTTCTCATGGCATATTTCAAACAATTAGCCGACCCCAAAATAATTCACACTGATGAAAGAAAACAAGAGCAATAGTATATACTGTATGTCTCAGAAGGTGAGCCACAGAAATACCTTCAGGGTTTTGGGCCTCGTGGGTTGTAGCTATACTGTATGTGATTTAGATAAAATGCACATTGAGAGCTCGACACACCACTTGAGTTCAGAGCATGTTTAATTGTCATAACAAAATACAGAAGAAACTTGGGGAACAAGTTTTTCTTCTTTTTATTTTTTTATTTTAAAAAAAGCATCAACACATGCACTCTTAAGATTCTTTTTAAGAACCTTCAGGCTTTTATGGTTTATGAAATTTTAATGTGTCCAAAATTAGGAGGGGGGAAAAAAAACAATTAGTTTCAGATTATTTTCAGACACTTAAATATTTGGTGATTGTTGATCTATTAAAAGACTGAAATTATCCATGTGAGGAGTATAAATCCCTCCTTGGTTTGCACAGGAGTTACAATCTCTGTACATTAACCCATCTGTGGTCATGCTAGCAGGTGAATCAGCCCTCGTGTGCTGTGGTTTCAGGGGCTGTTTTTTGACAGGAACACATAAATATTCATGACTGGCATGAGAAATACCCAGAAGGGAACAGAGCGTCACCCGATGGCACCGAGCTGGCTTGGGGTAGATGAAGGAGGAAGGGAGTTGGGGGGGGGGGGGGAGGTAACAGGAAAGGAAAACAAACACACCATGATGTTTGTGCAGGGATACTTAAACCACAGCTGCTGTGGCCTGGAATTGTCATCAATCACTGAAGTCAGCCATACTCTGCACACAATGATGCACTTTTCAGCCAAAGAGCATGAAACATATTCAGATAAAGCCAGAAGCTATTGTGCTTCAACCTAAGACTTGTAAAGGTTTGTATGTGCTTCATCTGATGAATGTGAGTGCATATCATATGCATAGTAACACGAAGTGACACAATATATAAAGCAGACGTTGTAGGAGAACCAACTTATAAAAGGCCTGCACTGCTGTTGCCAACGACTGGTTGTTGCAACTAAAGTGGGGCATTATGGAAGAAAGAAGCTCCAGGAAACGTATCAGGCAAAAGTACTTTCCCCGAGCGTAGTTACACCCACTTAAGGTAACACAGGTACAGATTCAAAGCCTCTTTTCTTATTATAGGAACAGTAATTTTATCTCCAAGCAGTAATAGAGGCAGGAAGAGACAAGGGAGCACTTCCTTCCTTTGTTTACATGGTGCACAGGGATAAAGTCGACGGTTTCCTCTCCAACACAGCTAACCTTACATTTAGACCCCAAGGGCTCCCTATCCGCTAAAATCTGTGGCAATGATAGATTGAATAAAATGACGAGCAGAACAATTGAGGCCAAACGCAACATGACAGCAACAATTTTACTCTGAATGGGAAATATTGCACAGGCATGAACCAAACTGTTGCCTTGTTTTTCAGTGACTCATGAAAGATCTTCAGTTGTTACAGTCAAAATTCAAGACTCTTGTCCAGATCATTGGCATAGAAATTGAGACATAAATTGTTTCTCTTCAGGGGCCTGTGTTTCCATCTCCATCAGGACACTTCGTGACAGGGATCGGAGTGGCAGATGTCTGGGTTAGGCTCTGTGCTAAAACATTGAGAGAGAAAACAAACACTCGGAAGGGCTGAGAAAAGAGGGCCGGCATTTCATCACACGCTATCAGCAGCCACCGTATGCCTGCTCCCTTCTGCTCTGTTCCCATTTCCCACTTGCCTGATTAATATTTCAGCGGCGAACGATCTGCTATGTCAGTGCTCATTGTCATGCAATCTGATGAAAAAAATAATGACTTATTGTATGTGTCCTGATATTGAACAGCACAAGCATCCATTGTTAACTTGCAACTTTCACTGTTGTGTTGTCTGCCACTGTGTGTGCTGTTGTGCTTTGACATCCTCCGACTATATGTACGAGGGAATACATCTGAGGCAGGAAAATAATACATCAGATTGGGGGGGGGGCAGGCGGTCTCCCAAGAGAGCCGGTCACGTCTCAGTGGAGCTGAAAGAGCTCAGTGGATTATGCGATCTAAATTCAATGAGGCACAAGGAGCAAATGCACACAATGGGAGAGTGATGAGCCAATTAGTAGCCCACTGCAGCTTTTAACAAAAATCCATAACTTTTCTTCGGGTTAACAAATGCTTCTGCAGTACCCATGGATTCCTGTGCTATTATCCACATAAAAGGTGGTCATTTAAGGCAACCACTTAAATGACCGAGTTGCATACATGCAGAGGGCATTCAAGTCTATTTTCTCCATTAATGCCTATTCTGAATACATTTAGAAGAGATAGGTTCATGTGAAGTGACTTGACCTTTGAGCGGTGCACTTCGCCATCGTCATCCTCACCACCAACCCCGAGGATCTTCCGGCTCTTCAGTCGGCTTATCAGGTCTGTCTGACTGTGCTTCTTCATTAGAGGCGGATGAGGTTTAGATGCCATGGTGCACACCTGAAACAGAAGTAGAATCAGACAAAACATGAATGTTAGGAGAAAATGGCAAAATTTGTCAAACTAATGTAAGTGAAAACATTAGTTGCATTTTTTATTGCTAAATTTTGAACTATCTTCCTGAAGACAAGCAGGAAGAGGTATCTCCTAATCCACAAACAATTCCCTTTCAGACTTGCATTACATAATACCAGTCTATCATGTACAGGTTACAGATGAAGCCCCCCCCCCTCTGAAGTGAGGCTCAAAGCAGGACCAGATGTTCTGCAAGTCTGCAGAGATTCGTGCTCAGAGACAGCAGTAATCACGCTGGTTCATGCGAATGCGCATCAATATCATATTGATCCATATTGAGGTTCCCTGACAACATGTGACCCGGTAAATTGCAGATGGTTTCAATAATAGTCTGTATTATCTACACAGCAATATTCCCTAAAGGTGACATATGTACACATGGATCCATGGTTTGATTATTATCAATGACACAGATCAACATTCAGCTTCAAACTAAACTAGAACAGGCACTCAGTAGAACGCACACCTTTGCTAATGCCACATTTGTCACCATGCCATGGAACCCAATGGATTACAAGGTTATTTGATACACCATACCACTCCTTCGATTATTTGTCAAGGTCCTTTGAATCGCTTTATATTATCACTGTTTGACACAAATGTACACACATTTTACAATTTCCATGTGATCCCCTGACCTTTGACCCCCAACCACTAACAAGGCTCATGACGTCACTGCATCATGTGGCATATCAAGAGAATAGGAATTTGAAAAGTGAACATTTTTGGCGTCGGCTTGACATCAATTGGATTAAAATGGACAGTGTTATGACAAAAATAATTTTTTGACCTTTTCGTGACCTAGACCTTGACTGAATAGTTTTTGCAAAAAGTTGGAAATTAATAAATAATACACGCAGACAAAAACATAACCATCACCCAAACATTCATTGGCATAGGTCATTATTCTTTGAGTTCATAAAGAATGTTAACAACATGCCTGACAATCAGAGAATTCCATTAAACAGTTTTTTTCTGATTGATTTATCATGGAAAATGAAACCGTAAATCTTGCTTATTCATCCATTAATGGTGTGACTCAATAGCTAGTACCTTCAGCTACTTCGATACATTCACTGTAACTTTGAAACATCCTCAGAGCTGGAAAAAAAAATCAGGAGTAGAAAACATATTTCTGTTCAAATGTAAAAAAATTTAAGTAAAACATGTTGTTCACAGACTTGAAAAATCAACTTAAATACACATTCTTTATCACATGCCAGGTCTGATGACAATAGAAACCCCTATCACCCTGCTCATGCACAGCCATGGTGGTTTTCTGTCATGTTGGCTAGAATGCAGTGGACCTATTGACCAGCATCAATGAATAATGCCTCTGGATTCCATGGGGACAAACCAGTCAAATCAAGGCAGATTGTCATTGACTGAAAGTTACCTCTGCTGCCAGGAGGTAGAGTCACGCACCCACATGGGCAAAAACATGTACAAAATCAAACCACTCTGGTGCTTTCACTCTGTAAAGCAACAGTGTGTACTAATGTTCTCTCTGAGTGATGAGTATCTCTGAACGAAGGTAAGAAGCAGACACATCATTGAGCGCAAACATGAAATAACTCAGAGTTCATGCCTCATCATTTCAGTTAAGGCATGTGAATAAAAACATGTTTCTTTTTCTCCAGAAATCATACGGCTGATGCATAGTATAAGGATCACCTGCACAAGGTAAAGCACTACATCGGAAATTGCTTTACTTATATAGTGCATTTTAACGCATAGGCAGTCTTGACATGCTTGACATGACCCGTCACATACCAATATGATAATGACTGCCATGCAAGGTGCTCACACACATTCCAGATAATCCGGCAGTTTATTGCGGTTCTCAAAGACACTAAATCTCAAAACAAATGGACAAGGATAGATGAAGAATCGAGCCAGCCACAGCTATCCTTTAACCCAATGGCCCACAAAAATAAAATTAATATATTTTTCATTTCTGTGATGACCTGTTCAGTCTGGAACTGATATAACTCTCATAATTAATGACAGTGATGAGTGACCAGTAGACATATTGGAAATCTGTGTTGAAACTATTCGCTGTGAAGTCAAATGGTCATCGAGCTAATCAAAACTGTTCCGGCAGAAAAATCGATTGAGCCAATTACCTACTGAAGGTAGCAAGCACACGGTGGTCTGCCATTTGTGATGTGATGACCTGCTGTTTTTAATCATTCATGTCACTTGTATCTTCGCAGCCACTGACTCTTTGAGATATTAATGAAAAGTGTCTTATTGGATGTAATATAGTTTCAATTAGATGAGATAAAAAAAGATAATGCAACAAAGGCAAATGTGGCCATAACTCAATGCCATTTAATTATCCAGTTCTTTCTGACATGCGGCCGGTGAAAACCACCAAACCCTGTCAGCAATCTGACGGCACAACTGTGCCAGAGACGTACACAAAGGCAGGACAGCATTCCGTAGGAATGGCATGCACATTTAGGATTGCAGAGGTGACTGAAGGTTACACAGCATGTGCTCAGGCTTCTGTCGTCAAATACCCTCCTGAAGGTTTCCACAGTGAGCAAGAAGCACCAGACCTTTCCCTTTCCCTAATAATAAGCATGAGGAGGAACACCAGGAGGAGAGGGGAAAGTCTGGTAACAGTACAGGCAAACATATTTCTTACATTGAAGACAATATAATGAGCCTGCACAAATCTGAATAGATGAAGTATGCAATATAGGGAAATAAATAGGAATGCTTAATCAAATGATCATTGTTTAATAATCACTATATATAAAGTTTCAACATTTCCCCAAATGTGCAGGTTTAAGCTTTTCACATAGGTGATAAAAACAGATAAAAAGCTTCTTCTCTACACCTTCTTTCTTCTATCATTTATGTAGACATTTATAAAGCACTTGTACATTCTTAAAAGGTGCATTCTTCAAGTAATTGCAATGAGACATTTGCCTCATTAATTGCCAGATGAAACAAGCAATTAGACAAATCACCAAGAGAAAAAAAAGGGACTCATCAGTACTACAAGCAGTAAATCAAGCGCATGATGGCGGGCCCAGTGTGCCTTATTATAATGTTTTGCGATGTGATTATTGAGCATGTAACATCTTTAAATGAAGGCAAGACTCACAAAATGATATATTCTTTATGGCATTCAGCTGTTAAATCCTCATCAGTTTATTTGAAAAACTGATCAATTGTGTTTTTCAGCCTTCACTTTCACAGTAATGAAAACATCTGTGTCCATCATCACATTTTTTTTTCTCTCTGAGGTGCAAAAGGAAGGCATGGATTCATTATGTCCCTCAACATAATGAGACTTACCAATGCACATGGCCCCTTGATTATTGATGTTTACCACCATCATGTCCACCTCCCATCGGTGCTAAAACAGTAAATAAGGAGCATCTCACTGCATGCACTGGTAACCCTTCCATATGCTGAAATGCTGTCATATGCCTCTCCATTTAAATCCCCCATCAGTGCTCCTTGACTTGGGAGAATAATGTCGATGCAGTTGCCTAGCAACTGCCAATGGACCAATCATTTCTTGATTACGGAAAGCACCTTTCATGATTGAAACCACCTTTGTTGACAATGCCGCAGTTGACAGCCATGAGCGACGTTGCCGTCACTCTTAATGCCGTTTCAGGTGACATTTCTGGAAAAATGATGAGACTGCGATCTCTCTTCAATCAAATGGAGTTACGACGAGTTTCCTAACAAGTGGCTTCCAATGAAAGTTAAGAGGGTTTTGCCTTACTCTGGGAATCTACCATGTAGATATGCTTGATAAACAGTTTTCACGATAATTACAATAATACAATCTAATGTTACACAATTCTCATTTGATCTCAGGAGAAACATATGAATTGGGCATAATTCAGTCTCTCGCTTAATGATGGAACTCACAAAGAAAGGCAGTTAAAAACTATGACTCACAGAAAATGATGAATTAAGTGAGCAATAAATAATGAAGAGTCGAGTCTGAGAGTAGAGATACTGAAGCAGAAGTAGATTTTTCAAAAACCTCAGATGAAAATGTCCTTGTTCATAAAAGAGAATATGAGCAGAACAAAAGAAAAAAAAATATAGAAAAAAGGGAAAGGTGGAAACTGCCAGAAGACCTCGTTTGTGACTCAGAAGATGTTCTGCAAATTAGCTGTATCATAGGAACAAAGTTATGTGTGGGTGTGGAAGAGCAACTGTGAACAAATGTGCTACTCAAAATAGGAAAGCAGATTCTACAGTCTGCTTCTTCTCTCTTCCATAAATAACATGAGACACGGTTGCTCAGTACCATCTGAAACGCTTCACCATGTTTTGGACATTCAGCCGCACCAGATAATGCCAAGAAGAGATGGTCTCTGGTGTCCTGTTGTATTTTGGAAGCATTCTTGACCCTTATTGGATAATAGATGACAAATCAAGGTGAACCGATGGTTGTTTGTCTCAAGGCGGGTGCAGCAAACCAGGAAGAGGAATCAGGCGATTTTATATAAACAATATAATAATTGTCCACCTTTGCTATTTTGCATGTATGTTCCTTTGGCAGCACCAAAAAATGCAGATATGAAGACAATGGAAGATAAACTGTCACTCTCCTGATATCATGATTATCCTACCTTTTAGTTATTTCTTTATCCACAAACCCCAAAATCCTGCTGAAATGTATCAAGAGCTTGATGGCTTGTTGCACAAAATAGGAATTTGAAGGACACTTCAAAGTTCTAATCGCTTCACTATATCTTCCAATCATTTATAAGGCGTCTGGTTGAGCTTGAAAGGAACTTTTTTAAATGATGTTTTGATTGATTAAATTTGGAACCAGCCTGTTTGTAGTTGTAGCAAAGCAATCAGAGAGAAACCAGCTGTCAGGAGGAGAGCAATGGAATATCACCTGATTTTCTCCTATTGGTATTTTCTCCCCATTATTTTTCTTAATACAGTTATTATACATCAAGCGGTTTGAGCCTATTCTGTTTGGCGAGTCTAATTAGTTTTCTGTAGTATTTTCTTATTTAAAATGCTCCCGCTCTGCTCATAAATAGGCCGGGTTTCTCGTTCAATGACTCACTCACTCCATTTCTGCCTCCCAGGATGTGCCTCTTCTCCATGTTGTGCCACGTCGCTCTTTTTTGGATGGTTTTGGCTTGGCTAGACCAGTTATCCTATTATTTGCTTTAATTTTGTTCTGAGCTTTGTTTGGGTTCTTTCCTCATCCCCGTGTCGGTACTGGCTCCTACAGCCCTGCACTGCACACTGTTCTGTTTGGCTGGCCTCTCATGCCCATCTTTCAGTTCCTACTTTCATTTTTCTTGTTTTTTTTGGGGGGGGGGGGCAAAGGTGGACAAGGGTGTTTGTGTGTACTCCTCCAGTGTACACTCTTCAACACAACAGCACGAGAAGAAGAAACAACCCAGGAGAAACATTATAATAAATCTAACTTTTAAACCGATCATCTTGTCTGCAGTGTTCATGGATATGTTCACTCTTTCACTGAGTCATAACACAAGCCAATATTGCAAGGTGGCATCAAGAGAAAGTAGAAACAGAAAACAACTGCGAGGCATGTGTGAATGTAATGAGGTCTGAAAGTTGTGGGGGAGGAAGATTTTACCGACACTGGACATTTTACTCTTCTTTTCACAGCCCTAAACTGCTTTACCTTTGGTCTTATCTTTTTATGTAAACACCGACTGCCATCATTACCGACTGATGATGCAATAAAAATGTATACGTGGTCCTTTAAAAAAACATCTGGTACATTCATATCGTACAACCACCCCTGTGTTATCACTGCCCGTTGAATAAATGCCATATTCACTGGGCTGGTGTGTTTGTTGTTGGTGAAAGTCGATGTGAAAATCACACCTATCAGAGTTTGTAATTGTGTTACCTCTTCATGGTGGATTTGATAATGTGTGACAGTCTCAAGTCACTGGGGAAGACACCAGTTTGTGTTTTGCTAAAGGCATATGTGACTGTCCAGTCCCATGGAGCAACATGTTCACTGTCGAGGCTGGGTTTTTTTAGTCTGCAGGTCTTGAGTTTTTCAAGGACACCCACCAATTTGTGGTCTCCCCCAATATGGCATACAAGTGTTCGAGATGGACCAACTTTGCACACATTTCAATAAAAAGGTTTTTCAAATTAAATCTTATTAACTAAACAAAAACTTATAGGAAAATGGCATTGGATTAAATAGCTGTCATTAACAATTTTAATTCTTCTACCAGGACATAGACACATTAAGGGGTGTACACAGAGACGCGCAGGTGTTTGTATGGCTGAACAGTGCAGCTTTTCCAAATGTATACGATTTTTCCTGGTAACTGAGTTTTACCTACACTCTTCTCAGACTCCTGAATTTGCTCCAGCTATCATTGCTCTTATGCTCCGGGACTGCCTGCTCATCCTACAGCATGTCATCCTCATTGCAATCCAAAGTATTTGTGATTTAGCATTACAAAACAGTTTGATGGCTTGTAAACAACAACAACACCTGTAGCTAGCTTGTCATCCCTCTGGTATGATCATCAAGGTGCTGGACATTTGACTAGTTCAGTCATGTGTTGGCGGATGAAATCTAGCATTATCCTCTTGTTTCTGAGACCCCCCATGTTGTTGTCAAGCAGAACTCATCCAAACATTGACAGGTGACAGTTAGATCCCAAATATAAGAGGATACCTATTATGTCAGCAAATATATACAAAGAAAATAATTTTTGTATGGATTGATATGGTGTTAAATAACCAAAACTTGGGATCAGAAGTGATCAGAAGTTTGCAGTTTCATATTCCACTGCTGACAAAATACCACTGTGGGTCCAAGAACAAGACCATTGACCCAAACTGTTCCCCGGGCACCACACCATGGCAGCCCACTGATCTCAGCATGAATAGTTAAACAGGACGGGCGAAATGCAGAGAAGGAATTTCCCCAAGGGGATTAAGAAAGTATGTTTGCTTTCTTTCTTTCACCACATAGCTGGACACCTTTGGATTGGTGGTAGGGCGTCATGTCAGAGTGGAAGAAGTCAATACATTTGACTATACATGTACAAATGCATGCATTCTCTATTTTATCTAGTGGACTTAGCAGATCCGCCCCCCCCCCCCCCCCCCCCCCATTCTTTGACATTTATTTTTTTTCTAAACATGGAAAATTCACAGTTTATTTGTACCAGTCCTTAATGACACTCTCATCTGTATTTTTCTTCTCTATTGTCTTTTTAGGCGACCAAGTCCATTAGTGTCCAATAAACCTTGTATAAAAAGTTGAGTCAAAGCATTATTTTATGAATTCAGGGAGCCCAAGAATCACATGTCATATGTGATACCCTGAGTTTCTAAACTTGTTGTTAGTTCTTAAACTTAAGCTGGTGGTGTAAATATGCAACATTATTAATGGCTTTGTTTTATCTGATAACAAAGAGAGGGTTGGACTTAAATCACAAGTGAAATGTGACAAACAGCAATGTGCTGTGAGCATCAGGATTGGGTAGGCAGTGTCCTCAATGTCGACATCAATGACAGTTACGTATTGTGACAAGCAATGCGTGGTATTGACAAATGAAACCGTACTTTTCCCTTCAGACCAACTGCAACCAGCAAAGGCTTTTATTTTGACATGCCAATCAGGAACACCATGGCAGGACGACATGACAAAAAAACCCTCTTCACTCCTGGTTGCCAACTTCTAAACTAAACTTAACAACATCAACTAACTACATAAACTAAGCAACACAAACACCACATAACACAATCATTACCAACACTAACAATCCTAATATAACCCTAAATAAAGACATTTGAAATACCACCAACCCAACTCCCGTAATGCATTGCAGCGATCAGCATGTCGTCCAGTGTCATCTCGAGCGCCGTCATCCTGCCTGTTAACCCAACAACTAGCTCGAGAGATGATTTTAAACACAACACAACTATGGACACATGAACAGGACGAGTGTTAAATGGTGCCTTTTCCAGTTTTTTGCAGTTACACCTTTACTCAGCTGTGACGTGAATTCAGCTACATCAAGTGCATGCTCTCGAAACAGAGACTGCAGTATTGTATTGTGTCAGCGAGGCGAATTGATCCTGTGGATGTATCCGGCTGTCTGGGGGTTGTAAGAGCTCAAGACTTCTTCAAATCACAGAAAGGAATGGATTCCCATGGCTAATAGGTGCAGCTTCAAATGTAGTGGGAAATTACAAACAGGGTTCAGTTGCGGTGAAGGGGCAGAGAGAACAGACGTGCACCAACAGCAGTCATTCTGCCAGCTGGAGATAAACAAAGGGAAATGGTGAAGGCGGAGAATTCCAGTCATGAGTCAAAACAGGGCACAGATGCATGCCCGGGAAATTGTAGGATGTACGACACAGAGAGGAACTGTACACGCTGAGTCTGAAAAGAGAACTCCTTCTCAGTTACTATCAATGGATTATTGTGCTGAGTCCACAAGATTAATGCCGCCGGATCATCTGGGAATGGTGAGCCTGCAATGAACTGGCTCTAACGATTACTGGGATTTGGAGTTTCCCTGCCTAATATTCACGTCTTACATCATCGACTGGAGCAAGGGAATTTACTCTCCTGTTGGTCGACTTCAATCTAACACAATTATGTAAGGGTATTCCTAGAGTGGTTGGTAAAGACCTTTGGGGAGTCATGATAACACACAGAGCTGACTGTCCCTGCCGTCACAGTAATGAGATGTTATCGCAACATCTGTTGGGAGGCAATCTGTTGCAAAACATGGCCTCAAAATTACTAGTATCACGCAACTAAAGGCTTGGAGGTATTAAACGACTGCAGACATTTTTAAGTACTGTCTACGCACCCGGCTGCTTGGACTGCTGATAATGATGAAGTTAACAATGCAGTAGTCCAGTAGGGTCCACGCTGACATCCTGTCAGTCTCCTGTCCCAGTCGTGACAACCCTTCAACTTTGTTTGGCATGCCTCAAAGAAAGATGAGGAAAAAAAAGACCTGAAATACATCATGAGACCACTGCTCTGTTCTTCTATGCTCATATTAAATGTAACAAGTGAAACAGTATCTGTAGAATCTGAGTGAAATGGAAAATATTAAGGATTGTCGATCCAATAAAATGTATATGTATACGTTTAGCCCAAGGCTCCTTCAATCTACAGCCTACAAAATGAATACTGCTCTGCTGACAGTATTTCCCTTGTGAAGGCCTTGTAAGGTTGCATTAGATTACATTAGATTGTACCAGCGTATGAAGTGAAGTGGTCCGTGAATGTATTCGCTGTTGGCCGGAATGGTCCATGGAGATTGCTGCATTATCTTCTTTCCAGAACGTTGCATTTTAAAACCCTCATTCTGCACTCAAGTTTTTTTTTTCTCACAGTTTGCAATGTAATTGGGTTAATGTTATGTACTTGTGTGTACATAAAAGAACTACAGGAGTCACTTGCTTTGATAATAGACAAAGTCCTTGTTTTATGTGGATTTTCATTATTGTTTCTGCTTGTAAATGAGACCAGTTGAACAGTGAATGACATGAGACATTGCAAATACATGCCAAATGATGCTGCATGTGAGATTCAGGCATTTCTGTACTGTAAACCTTTCGGTAAACCAACATTTAAGCAAAAGGGAATGAAGGAATTCAAACACAAAGGGATTGACTTTTACTCAGGTCAGTGGAGGGGTAGCCTGAGAGTCAAACAACTAACAACAGGAGACAAAACTGACACGGTGTTATTCCATTTCCTCTGAAATTGGCTTGTAAGTGTGATCTGTAGTTTATTTTTACCTTCTGTTACACTGGGCCCATGTGGGGAATGGGATTAAAAGGGAGGCTCAACTAGTGTAGAGGCCTGCCAGGCGTCATTTGGTCTTTCTATCTCTCAAACTATCTCAACACAGTGGGCTCTCTGCGAATCCGATGCAGGAGCAGCTCGGATGTGGTGAAATAAAGTGGTGCTGACACTTTGTGCACACGCTCAGCTGGGAGGCGAGTGATCTCCTCTAAGGAGCAAAGCCATCAGAGCTCAGCAGGGGCTGCCCGGTGCACATGGGCAATAGATTACATCAACCATGTCCCACCTTTGAATGTACACACCAAGAGAGACGACACAAAGCTTCCCAGCTCCGTCACTGGTACAGTGTAAGACACTGCTGTGACTCAACCAGTAATTGTTACTTCGTATATGTAATTATTATGTTAGTGAGGGACTTGCTCATCTCAGAAACCTTGTAACATTACACTTGTTATTATCATTTAGAGTGGTACGGTGGTGCATCAAAACAAAGAAACTCATTCCTTGTTTGTTGCACAGTTAAATGAGAAGAACTGGAGGCTGGTGGTGCAGCAAAGCCACAGGTAGCCTGAAATACCAGATGTCAAATGCTGGTTGTTCAGGGTAACTCTTAGGCAAGACTAATTAAGCAATTTAATGAGGTAGGCTTTAATGACGCACAACAAATGGTTATTAGTGGACAAAATTTTACACACCCAATTACTTTTCCCTTTGGACTGCAGGCATATTACACACCAGTAGATTTTCTTCTTTGTATTATAACCTTCCAACCACGAAAAGCGTCAGCCTTCTAGTGAAAGGGATAATTTTACGGCTCTTTGCAAGCAACTAAATAATGAATAAATAAAAAAAAACATTTTCTGAACAGAAGAAGCACATTTTAGCTTGCGGGTCAATTATTTACTACAATGCCTTAGAAACTAATGAAAAGTCAGTGAAATTTCACCAATTAAAAACAGAACAATGTTATAGCCAATATGAGTCAGTGTTATATCTGCCATTGCTTCTTGAGAAATACGAGTAGCCGCACATATAGGAGACCATTATAGGAGAATGATCCTCTGTCACATGAGCTCCAGAAATAGGATCCAACTGTTTGTTGTAAAATAAACAAGATTTTATTCTGCCATGATTTCTATTCCCGGACTTACAACACAAGCCGTCTCCTCTCTCTAGATAAAAATATTACTCTCCACTTTATTAAAAGAAACAGTGTCAAGACAGCACTGTAAATAAATCCTCGGCTTACAGAGGTGCAGTGATTCACATCTGAGAATCTAAGAAAACAATCTGGATGTCTGTGTCTGACGTACATTGATTCAGTTACTAAACGGCTGAAAGCATTGCTCCTATTTTTGGCCAAGGAAATCTCAGAAAAAAAAATTAATCTTGTTCTTCTATACAGTTATTTTCTGACTTGCAGGCGATCTCTTCTGACTTTTCCGATTGCATCTTTCAGCTCCTTGGGCCATGGTAACCAAGGTGCTGAATAACTAAAATGGGGTGAAATCATCTGTTTTTTCAAAAGTGAAGCAGGAATTTTATTTTGATCTTAGAGAAAGTCAAAAGGTCAAACGCATTTTCTTTATCCCTACACCCATCAGTGAGAACTTAAAACACTGAAAGGTTTTTTTTTTTTTGCTTCCCAACTCTCAGAGCACTCAGATTATAATGACCAACAGCTGTTTACACAGTAGTCTGCTACGCAAACTATTTTACCCATAAGACTGAGGCGAAGCATAATGCACCAACAACAATTGTAGTAGATATTGTGTATATTTATTTTGCTCGTTCTAATTTTTCCAAATCCACTGGTAATTTTTTTCTTTACTGCACAACCTTGAGACAAATTGGAGGATTCTTGATCCTCACTTTATTGGCTCTGCTCGGTCAAAGTTTGGGGTTGAATTGCCTCAATTGTCCTCGTACGATCTTCTTCCTATTCACTCCAGTGGTTTTACTGGAGGATTGTTCTTGTTGAATAGTTTTGTTTCTCCGCTGTTGATTGATGTTGATTACAACTTGGACGGTTGGCAGAGGAATCTAACCAAATCTATCCATCTCTCATATCCATTTTATTCCACTTTAAATCACAAGCAAAGGAAGTTACTGGAGTTCCAACTGAGAATGAGTAAAATTCAGGAGAACTGTCCATCCAAGAAAGTGACTATCGCACACACAGATAATCACACCCTAATAAAATTGGAGATACCAAATGCCAAAAGGAAATGTATCTTTGTATTTTGGGAGGAAGCTGGCATATCAAATCAACCATGCAAAAGGTGAGCATGCAACAGAACAACTCCTTGCCAGAACACAAACTAGTTTTTTGGGGGGTTTTTTTTCTCATCAAAAACATTACAAGGCTTTTTTTGTAGATGATATCAGCAAATATTTGACATTTCAGGCAGACAAAATAGATCTGACCAGAGAGTGCTGCGAGTAGTGGGGCTCAATCAATTATGGGTCTGATTAGAAACACAGTGTAAACATTCCCTGTGTTGTGTGGATCTTTGGGTTTGTGAAACATTGGCAGAAACTAAGCAAGAGAATGGAAATATCCTCTTTTTGGCTGATTGTTTCCGTGTCCATTATGTTGTTTTAGCCATGTTCCAAGTGTTTATTTTGCAGTCAACGAAACTATTTTAACTGCATTGAAGACTGATACCCGAGCTGCTGCATTATAACTATTTCAAGCCTGGGACTTGCTTCCTCCTCTCTTAGTTTGCCTACTGAAGCGCTACCTGGTTGCTAAGCAGCCCTGCTAGATGCTGGAGAGTACTCCTTTGAGGGCTCAACCTGCGTCACTGACAAGCTCTTCGCGTGGAATTAATTTGTCAGAAAAAAGGTCAAAGAGAGCCACTCAAAATAGCCACTGTTGTCATTTTGTTGGCATCCAAGAGCATGTGCTTAATTACCTTAAATCTCTACATTTTTATGCTTGGCAGCCTCATTTCCTATCTTGAGCACGTACGTGAGCGCTCGCTCTCATGCTAGTCCCAGTAGTCGTAATGGATGCGTACGCACACATGAGAAGATGCAAATAGCAATGAAGACATTTCTACTGCTTATGAAGAGGGCATGGCTGAAATGGCTGAACGCATCTTTTAAGTGCATGTGCAGCTCACCTCGCTGCTTCAGTAATGAGACATAAGCAACTTATATCCGGCACACCATGTTCCATGTTATTGTCTCACTTGAGGCCTGGGTAGCAATACAGAGCCACTGGTTAGACAGTCTGTGACCATGTAGATATAATAAGGGATTTGTATGTGAAAAATGAAAATGTAGTTCACTTTCTCTCAGTGATACTAGACAAAGAAACAAGTGAGAACACGGTAGCAGTGAACTTCCAAACTCTAGAATACTCCTAATAATACATTTTTATAATTTAGCAAACTGCTGTATTGACGGGATTAATATATGTGTAGGTCAAAACTAACAAGGAAAAATGACATTGATATTTCATTTGTCTGCTGTCCAGAGTGATAAATTACCTTGGTCCACAATTGACACTATAACACTAGCAAAGAAAAGGAAATATGACATCAATCACAGTTGTCCATGTATTTTCTTCATTCAGTCTTTAAGCCAGGTTTCTACACTGAGACTGAAATAGCTGAATCTCTAAATTCACATGATTTGGCCTCAGCTTTACTGGTTGTAGAGGCAAAACCCAAAAAAACAGAGCAACAACAGTGAAACTGAGAGGCTGCCTGTTATGTCTTGCCAAGTGTGGTGCATTGCTCCTCTTCTGATGTGTTATCTTGTGTTTGCTGTAATTGTAATGTCAGCACAAGGATTCACTTCAATGCAATGTGATAAGTAGTAGTACTGAAAGCAAAAAGACAATATCGTGATCTTATTAAAAACAAAAGAATTGCCTCTTTCTGTCTCCCTCAAGAATCCAACACCAATAAAATAAACAGTATCACATTTTGTGCAACTCAAACAAGGAATACAAACAGCCTATATGCACAGACAGAAGACCTTGTTCAAATAAGGAAGTACGTACTCATTTGGATGCTCATTGACAGTGTTATCATATACTCTTAACCATGGAAGAGTTAATGAGGTTGTTTTCATGGCACCTGCTTTTAGATTTACCTCGTGGGCGTAAGTCTACTAGAGTAGATGTGAACATGCCACACTGGTGTGGACCACCGCAACTCCACCACGGCAAGCCTCAGGAGGCGCTGCAGTCAGACCAACTGCTGGTACACTGAAAAGTTTAACCAATATTTCCATCGCGCAGTGAGCTATGTATTAAATGTTTAAGGAAAATGCCAATGACTGCATCTACATTGGAGGAAAACCAAAATTCACTGCCTCAATTATATTATCTGGTAACACTGATGTATATATGGTGTGTTTGTAAAGGTCTCATAGAAAGGGACTCCAATTATTCTGAGCAAAAGCTCCAGTGAACATGACACTTTACATGTTATGCTCAGTATTTATGGAAGCATGAAGCTCCATCTGGTGGTGTGGCCTCCACACCAGAGAGATGAAATTATCTGTGCAAACTACAATGCATCAAGTGCCTTCCTCGTCCACACAAACAATGGCGAGAACACCTTTTCACGAGTGAGGTCAAGCCCCCACGCAACTGGCTAATGTGCAATCAATGGGTGAATTGAATCAACTGAAATCAATTCTAGTATAAACTACTAGAACTACTGTTACCATAATATTCCGAGTAAACATCGTTTTCATTCACCTCTACTGTTTTATTTGGTTGTTAATACAGGATGGTACACATTAGCCCGTTACCAGTGAAAAACGTTACGGTGTGCATCCATTTGCTCATCATTCAAAAAAAGTAATTGACTTAAGTGAACAAAATGCTTGGTGTCTTTAGTATAGACATAATATGACTTTATACATTCACATACAGTACTGATGCCTATAAAAACATTGAAATTTGAAATCTACTGAACACAAAAATTGTAGTCGACTCATGAAATTGATAAATGAATTGCTGTACTGACTTACAAGCACAATACCGTGTCAAATTATGCTTTTATGAGCTTTCTTATAAACACAGTGCATGTGTAACTCATGAAAATCCACCGTATGAAACCTGCAAGACTCATGAGATGCTTCTCTAACCACATAACAGCCCTCCAGTCTAAAATAAAACCAATTTCAGCATTTCATCAGACTGTCATTGTTTCTAGAGTCATCATCGCAGCTGCCATGACAGAAATCCTTGAATCAATCCACCCTATCAGTAAGCAAAGCACCCTTCTCAAGCAAAGTGCAATTCATACAGCCGCGTCACTGCCAACACACTTGCGCACCAATCCTGTTACTATTCAGAGTGTGTGATTGGTTTGTCCATCTTGCTCCCACACTGCAGACAGAGTGCAAATAATAAAGGTTCTCTGTGACAGAAAATCAATACCTGGTACAATGCATACTACAAACCTGCACCAAATGTCAACCTTTTTCCATCAGTGTCTGCAGAAAATACAAGTGATTCGCAAATTAAATGTACGTCTTAACAAGGTGGTGTTTGACATCAGCTTACTTTAATAGTAACAAATAAAAAGAATCTTTGCTGTTGAGGAATTAGAAAGAAATCATCCAGTGCAGGCAGATTTTCAATCTTTGCATGTGTGTTGTGTAGTGAATGGGACAGTTCCAACCTTTCACAACACTCCGACCGAAATAATCGTGATTATGATTTTTTTCCATAATCGAGCAGTCTATGTCAGTATATGTCAGTTACTAAAGGTGTCTGGCAATCTGGAATTTCAGTGGATGTTTTAACTAGTTAAGACAATATTCAAACATATCAAGTAAAATGACCACCAAAACAATCCCCAATTATTATCATGCAATATTAATCATACGGTTATCTGCAGTCTACAAACATCATCCATTATGGCCACTGACAGGTGAAGTGAATAACAAAGAGTGCTGTGAAAACCTGTGGGTGTTACATTGACTTGTAGCACTTACATAAAAGTAGCTGCAGACCACAGATACACTTCCATTAAAAGAGTGCTCCCTGGTGGCAGTGGCCTCACTCAGCAAGGTTATACAACTAAGCTATTTGAGCTGTTGACATCACAGATTTAACCTCACAACTTGAAGAATCTGCCACCATGGGTCAAAAGGAAGACTGACGCAACATGAGGCAGGTCATCCTATTGTTACAGCTGTTGCATGTACATCACAAAAGTCATTTGTCTTCCGTTTCGGGTCTGGAAACAACCCCAGAATACAGAGCTAACTCAATTAAAATGAGCTGTTTTCAGTTTTTTTTTATTTCCTGCTTTTGTCAGGACAAGGGAGTTAGGCCACAAGAAATATAAGCACAGCTTGAGAATCACATGATGAAGTGATGATGAGCCCAGTGGGTACTCCAGGTTAGAAAAAAGCCAAATCAGCAGAGAAGAGGTTGTAACTGCAGGTAAGAAAGGTGGCGCAGAGCTCTGGATCTATTCATCAATTTTGTGTCAATGATGTGAGGAGAGAAGTGTGTTTGCACCGGAGCGGCATAGGAGACGACGAAATTAAGGTCCTTGACATTTTGGTGCTCAAGATTAGCTCTATGAAAATATGCAGGGTATGAGAAAATACTAAATGCTAAAATGCACATTCAATAACTCCCATCTGGAACATGTTCATTTTATTTTAAACGTTGACCCAGACAGGCTTGTTCTACACTTGGAAAGTATGAGTAAAGATGTCTGACTGTGGAGAATTGTGCTCCAGAAACAAAGATGTTCCTACAACCACTGTGCAGCAGGGTAGCATTGTATGAGCAATAAACATTGCACTCAAGCTCTTTTTGTATGTGTGTGGTTGCATCACACTGTGCAGTCATATGTCAAATATGCAGATGAATAGGGCTACTTATTGTGACTGCATACTAGTCCTTTGCAACTGATTATCCCAGCATTATATTCAAACAATACCATCAGCAGTCATTTACTTAGTTTTATTCTAAATGTTTTTAAATGTAAGTTTTTCCTATTTATTTAAGGAAAGGAAGGTTTTTAATCGTCCACATTAATCCTCCATTTATCTCTGGTCTCATCCTATATGCCTTTTTCTTGCATGCCAGTGTTACTTCTTGGTAAATGCACATACACCCACGAAGCTTGTTATTCAGGTTTTTAGCGAGCGCCACAAATGCCATGTGGGCTCAGCTGAGTTTACACAGAAACAAATGAGGGAATCAACCTTCACCGGTGGCAAATCAATGCCTGCACAGGATGGCTGATGATCAAGCTCTATGAAGTATATATCTAATCAGGAGAAAGGTTGTATTTGTTTCCCTGACCCAATTCCCTACACTTTGTTCCTTTGGGAAAAGACTGGTTGTGATTGGATTATCACAATCTATTTAGGAGAACATTAAGCTTTGCAAAAGCAAAAAGGGGCTCAGTTTTCTGCCCAATTGATGTCTGAAACCATGTCGGGGTCAACAAAGAAAACACATTATTAGAGCTGGGTAATGTTGCAGTGAAATTATGGTATCGGGGAAAAATGTCCAGCTGAAAGATACGGTTACGGACTGTTTTAAATTACGGTTTTAATAGAAAACAATTTAAAGACGGTCTTTCACAAGATGCTTATACAAGACGTTTCCCATCTGAAAGACGACTGGCACTGACCTCGACCTAAAGGCTTACAGACCATCTGCCACCACTGCCAGAAAACTGTTCAATAACAGGCATCACACGTTGCAGTAGAAAGACATGTCCACAGCAGAAAATACAACATGAATATAGTAGTCTATACGATGGACTTTTGTGAGGAATGGTTTCCCCTGAGGGTATAGAGCAGTAAAAGGAGAGGGCAGGCTTGAGCCTGCAGCAGTGAGCTTTCTTTTCGCTGTCACACATTCACACCTGGTTGCAACAATCTGCCTCTACCTGCCCCAATTTGTAAATGTTCCAAACGTCTTTTTTCCCATAACATCTTGAAGGTGTGCCCTATTCATTTCCAATAAGAAAAGTGCAAATTAATCAACCATCCGCAGTTAAATCAGACTGATAAGACAGATGTTTGGGAGTTTTATTCATTTTTGAATGTAAAACAAATGGGGCAGCTGTGGCTCAGGTGGGAGAATGGGTCATCCTTTAATCATAGAGCAGGCGCTCCAATCGCCACCTCTGCCCAGCCACGCAACTTCAACCAGACACTGAATCCCTGGTAGCTCCTGACAGCTGGCGAACACCCGCCATGTCAGTCTTGTCACTGTGCAAATGTGACTAAAATAGTCAAGAGACATTACACACCACGGTGAAAAAAACCCACATTTGCAGTCCAGTCATCTTATCATAATCTGGAACAGGTTATTTTCTTTTTTTCTGACCATAAAATTGAGAGTGAAACACACGCCAAAACACACATTCGAGCAAAAACAAAAAGTAGAATCAGAGCTTTTTCATTGACACACACAAATGGTGTGTGTGTGTGTGTGTGTGTGTGTGTGTGTGTGTGTGTGTGTGTGTGTGTGTGTGTGTGTGTGTGTGTACTCTAGTTTGTCAGAATTTACACATAACAAAGATCTTCCTGCCTCACCTGTAACCTGAGACTTTACATCACCTAACATGTGAAGCTGGATAAATCCAAAGTGAATTCAAGGTCCTAAATCTCGATTCTATAAACAATCCAAACAGATGAAGGACACTAAGTATCTAATCCTCCTTTTTAAAGTCAACTGCCTGCACTGCTCCCATTATATTTTTATTATTTATATGTTGTATGTAGACGGTTATGTTGTTGGCAATAGCAATAACAATATGATTTAAGATACATACAGTTCATCAGATCAACAATAGATGTATTTTGCTTTGTTCTTTCTCTTGCCATTAATTTACACCGATGTGACTGGAGTGTTGAATTGCTCTTCTTCATCAGGTTTTAGCAATATGTCCAAGTTCAAGTTGCGTCAACAATAGATTCACAATAAATTGTGCAGTCTGAGTTGTATGGATGATGATGTATGTGTGCTATCATATAGAAATTTACATTGAGGGATGTCTTGTGGCGATACCATGGGATGCAACTGCATTCGCCAGTACACAATGCTTGTACTTACTGAAACCTTGTTTAGCTAATCTGTACAGCAACCTCTTCTTATCGGTAAAGCTCCAAAGTAATACACATCTACTTTCAGTTAATACCCCTAAAAATAGCAGCCAGTCCAATCCAGTAGAGCTCATGTTACGAGAAGAGAAAACTGCTGATTAAATATGTGACTTTTACCCTGTAAAGCTTCTTATAGTTCATGGAAATACAATAAAGGCTTCCAACAGAAATGTGTATCAATTAATCAATCAGTGGAGTTGTGTGAGGCCCGAGTGACACACAGCAGTGACCAGCTTACTCGGTCATGTTGGCAATACTCCTCTTTGGGGTGGTTTAGTGCTTATTTATGCCAATGAAAGTCAGAAGAAAACAATCTGAAAAGTATGTCATCACATTGACCTACCAATCCTTGTCTGAACCATCACAGCAGGAAAAGTCCCTCGCTGCTACACAAAAGGTCAGACGGGGACATTCACAATGCTGACAAGCAGCTGCTCCCAAACAGGGAAACATCATTTCATCTTGGTTTGACTACCAATGTAAACTTAGGTTTCTTTTTATGGCAGGATTGTTTTACTTAGTCTGAAAATGGTGATTACTATTGTGCCAATATCGACATATGTCCATTGAAGTTGGGCAATCTTGACCTATATGAGATCCTCCGATCTAGAATGTGTGGGAAGGAGGGAGCACGTGAAGTCATGAGGGTTAAATTAAGGGTACTTTGCAGCAGGAGCTGTTTTGTTCTGTCAATCGTGGTTACAGTTCTCCCGGCAGTGTTTCAGAAGTTGACTGGGTACTGGCTTTGTCATGTTTCTTTAAGCTTTGCCATTTCGTGGCTGTGAATTCTGGTGTGTTGCAACTTTGTAGGATGTTATATTGAAATGATGGAGTGAATTCTGAGCTCTCATCAACACAACACGTTTTATTTTACAAAACCACTGGATTCATTGTGCCTTTTGAGTGGAAACCTGCTGTCTGCCTCAATCTCCTCTGCAGACTCATTCCACTTTTGTCAAAAATAATCTTGCAGTGTACTTCCCGTGGAGAGCCAGACCGTATCTGGTATGCGGTGGTTTTGTGCCGCAGGTGAGATGGTGTAAATTAGAGGTTAAAAAAGCATTTGACCCAAACTCTGTTAGCAACGCCACGGGAAAATAAACAATGGTGGTGAAGGTTGATATGTTTTCGGTGTTGCACACGCAAAAAAAGGCAGACAATGTTGACTTAAAAAGCAGGTCTCTTAAGAACTGGTAAAAGAGATCAAAATACCTCAAAAGTACTCTAATATACACAATTAAACAAATTGATAACTTCATACATACAGCTGATATCAGTGCAGATTATCACACAAACGATTGTGATAAAGGATTATCCTCCATGTCTTTAAAGACATTATTTTCTAGTTTGCCGTTTAACAAATCACCTCTACTTGTTTATTGTTACTCAGCTCAAAAATCAAACTCGCCACAATGCTGCTGTGCTGTTCAGCCTTGCATCTAAATCACGTTAATGCCAATAAAGGCTCATTGAAATGCAGCCAGTCAGATATTCGGAGTCAAACGCCTCAAGATAAACAGTTGATGGTGTTAATTCTCCACTTGTGTGCCATTAAATAACAACAAAAGAATGGTGTGTCCTGTTCTCTGATGACTCATTTTTAACTGTTTTAGTCTTGTGTATATTGGATAACTGAGCATTTACAACTGGATCTGTGCCAAATAAATGTCAAACATGCATTATTGGAGTGTATTCAGATTAAGTTCCACCATATTTCTCATCTTGTGGAACGGTGACAGCCTGTCAGATATCTTAGGACTCAACCTGCACCTGAGGACTGAATCTTGTCACTCTGTTTCCTCTGCATCGACAGCAGCACTGACTTTGGACATGAACAGATCAGTACCACAAATCCCCTACCTGGAAGCTTTTTTTTAACTGGAAATACAGAAATATGCAAAAATCAAAGTAGAAAGTTTAAAAATAGGCAAGAACGTAAAATTTTCTCAGGGAAAACAGCAGGAACATATTTTTGCTTGCTGCATCCACATGCAAAAAAAACTGTTGTTGGTAAAACATTTGCAACAAAACAGATTTTTCAAAAGTTGTTTCCTAAGGCCCTGTCCACAGGAGAATGCCGTTTCATGTAACCTCATTGTTATAGGTTGACCATCCACACGGAAAAGTGTTTTGGGAGCCCGAAAACGGGGTGCAGAGGTGAGGAGTTTGAAAACGCCACCACAGATTTCGGTGGATGGATAACACACACATTTGCTGAAAACGATGATGTCATCGCCAAACCTTTTGACCCCATCACCCCGCGACCCTCTACATGCTCCAGATCAAGCTGCAGAAGCGACTGATGCTATTTGGTTTGACAAGGTGAGATTTTGGATTTTTCATGGAGTGTCTCTTCGGTTTTTGTATGCTTTCTGTCTTCTCTGTTGAGAAGACCCCCCCCCCCCATATACGTAACATATGTACTACATCCTTTTGATTCATTTTTATGGTGCCATGTCGATGGGGTGGGCGACAGGGAGAAAAAAGATTGCTTTGGCTCGTGTGGACAGTGCCTCATACGTGGATGTTCTAAAGCGGTGGATTTCACAGGGTGGTGCAACAGAAAGCTTCATGGGACACAGGAACAGGAATTGTGTCGTGGATCAGAGGGATGTCTTTCTTTCCCCAACAATGTCTTCTGTCCTTTTTGCCTTTAGAAAGAAATCACAACGAAGGGGAATACGTGCAGTGCACAGTAAAACTGTGAACTGTAAGATACTAAATACAAATTAAACACGGATGAGATATTTCAAAGGAAATTAATCTAATTAGCATGAGGAGCTTTTTACTTCCCATTTTGGAACAGTAGCGTCATAAAATTATCATAAAAAGGTTCAATCTCTGTGAGATGGACTCCCAATCCCTTCCACACTTTAGAAACCTCAGCTTCAAAGAAACTGGCTGCTGTCACAGTGCATTATAGTTTTTAAAAGTGCCCTCAAGTTATCCATTTCCCATTCATTTAAGAAGGAAACTATTTAAGAGAAGCAACCGCTCTATGAACCCAGGAAATTATCTGGTCCATAATGCTGCACACTATTTTTATGGTTAGTGTGGTTAGTTTTATGGTTTTATGGTTTTATGGTTATTTTTACCTATAACCATTATTAAGAGTTGTGACTTTGGTGCTACATGTTCAGCTGCTGCGGTCCAAAGACTGAAGATTAGGGATTACGGAGCCTGCATAGAGAAAGCTTTAAGGTACAACAGGCTGAACCTACAGAGAGATGAAACTGCTGCTTCAGTTCTTAACATGCAGACGCAGAGACATTTTCCATTTTTGCCTCCGTACTGTTCAAATCCCACCAGAATAAAAAAGGTTTGCAAGAGGTCAGCTACCCGGATATATGAATGAGGCAAGTGGTGAAAATGTTAGCCGAGATGTACGAGTGCTGATGGGGAGAAGTGAAAGGTGACTTTGTCCAAATGGCAAGGGGAGAAATGTGAAACCAGGCAAAAAAAAAAAGAGAGGAAAAAAAGAAGTAATGCAGGGACAAAAACACACACATGCACACATACTCACAGAGGAGCGGCCAAAACAAGCACACTGTTCCTCTGTGCACACAGAAACATACATACTTGAACAGCCAGCAAACACAGCAGAGCTCACTCAACAGCTGACCACCACAGCCGGACATAAACCTCACTGTGAGTGACTGCAGGCCTTGTAACACACGCACACTCAGCACCAAACAATTCTGAATCAGTCACATATTAACTGTGGAGTTCAGACTTAACATCAATGTCACTGCTCCGATTTGTTTGTTCTTGCCGGTTGTACTTCAACTCAGAGTTCTGTTAATTTATCAAAGAAAACAGCATCTTTATGAATACCAGTACTTAAGGGGATAACAGAGAACAGGAAAGTATTTACTGAGACGACAACAACACAAAGTGGTGTCCAACATTTACCATGAGAGGTTAAGAGGTTATCGGCGAAAATGAATCCCGGATTAGATTTCCCTGAGTTTATGCTGACAGCTGGAACTGCCTCAGGGTAATGACTTGCCAAATATACACAGAAAATTGTCAGCAGCGTTTAGCCACCATTCAACAATGGAATTGCTTTTCTGTCATCCCCACGTGTAATCAATGAGTTTGACGGTTTATGAGTGCAATAAAAACAGCACCGTCTGAACAGCAACATATGGTTACGGCCTGCCTGATCTTGTCCACTGGAAATAAACTGTAGCACATCTGCTGGAGGGTCATTATTAAAGCCCAAGGCTGACTCCGTGTCACAGCAGGCGGTAGGAAATTAAAAGCCAAGACCCCAGGAAGAGTCCCATCCTCCACATTGGCATAATAATATTGCTGCTTGACCTTCGAAATAGAGCAAAAGTCAGCCCAGATTGATGAAAGATAAATATAGCTAACCACCATCGCACTGACGGAAATCCCAATTGCTGCTATTTGAAGAACACGTGGAAGCAGACCATTACTTGGAGAGCTGCACAAGCAGGAGAAAGCACATTGATAGCTGTGAATTTATTTTGGTGGAATATTTTGTCTTTTTTTTTTAATGAAAAATTAGAAGAGAGACAAAAACAAGTGTAAAAGTAAAGCTTGTTGCACTGAAGAAATCCCCACGTAGTGCCACCCAGTCCGATCCATCAGGGACAGGCACCTAATTCAACATTAATCTTAATCTCATTCTTTGCAAGTGTATGCCTCTGCAGCTGATCCAAAAATAACCATTCAAATGGCGATGCATAGCAGTGCTTTGTCATTGATGGACAGTGAAAACGGAAGGGAAAAAAAAAAAAAAAGGTGGGGGTTGCCATCTGCTTTACCAAGACTATGTGAAGGACCTGTGGGAGCGCCTGGAGCTGTACTCCGTGCTGCTGCTGCCTGCCTCAGTGGCTCCCAACAAAAAGTACAGAGCGACACATCTACATATGCTGCCGCTTAACTCTCCAAGGATCATTTCAGCATCGCGGCACAGCTCCACTGAGACCGGCTTCACAATGCGATGGAGAGACAAACTCGAAATGGGCTGCAGTGAATCTGACCCCTCTCAAGGGGGGGGGGGGGACTCCACCATAATGTAATATTCCCTTTCCATTGGTCAGATATTAAGCAGAGCTGTATGACAATGTGTACCACTTCTACATGAAGCAGTGAGCCGTGACGCTGTTCCGCATGAGAGCCATTAGTGAGGGGAGCTTGCAACAAAAGCCGCAAGAGTCTTGGAGGGTTGGCTGAGGTGACAATATCCTGCAGTCACAAGCATTCATGGGAAAACCAAATAGTCTAAAAGGTCATCGTCAAGCCAGACCTGACCCATTTGCCAGAGCCACTTCTGAATTTAGAACTTCTCGTGCTTGCTGCGAGAGCCAACCTAACGGTTTGATTACGGTTGCATTTGTTCAAAAGGACTGAGATTTTATTGAGCATTTACCTCAATCAGAAAAAAAAGGCTAATGGATACATCATGACAGTCAGAGTATCACTCACACACATATCCCCAGCAGCCCACTCTACAGTTTTTATTATGTCTTCACAAAAGCTGAAAACTTTGCAACAAGAAGCATTAAGAGCAGAGAAAGAAGCCCCGTTCCATCTCTTCTGCTCCCTCAGACAATTAGAAACCCCCGCCCGCCCACAGCACCGAGGTGAGATGCTAATTCTTCACTGCAAAACTATTAGAGGAAAGCAGTACAACTGCTGCCAAGGGAATAAGCATTAAATCATGAAAAGAAAATCTCGAACCAAATAACAACCCAACTGGCTTCATGCTGTGAAGTAATATCCTTCATTTCAGCTTTTTTGGTTTTTCATTTTGACATATTACATTTAATTTCACAAAGCCGTTGCGGCGCTTCCCTCATGTTATTATCACACTTATGAATGACCCCGATCAACATCGTCAGGTCAGGTTTTGTTGTGTGTTGGATTGCCTGCAGCACTGCAAATGTAGGCAAGTCGATGCAAGAGCATGCGCCCAGCATGGTGAAACTTTGAGGGGAAAAACACAAGTGACTGTGAATCATTCTCCCAACTAGAAGAATGGACATACACAGATTGAAAACAAAAAAAGTTTGGAGAAAGTGGACATTTTTCTTCCTGAATAATCATTGCAATGTAAAATGGCACAGGTTGCTTTGTCAGGATTGCTGCAATATATGAATAAACTGAATGGAATTGAAGAAGAGTGAGCATTTCACTCTGTAGGCTGCTAAATACAGAAAGCATGACTGGTCTGTTTGCTGCAGTGCCACTGAACTTGGGACAAGTCTTGACACAACAAACAATAATGTCAACTGTGGGTGTGGAGCAGAGTCACACTGAAGAATGAACGGCAGCCATCCAACACATTGCACAAACTCTGCAGCCAGTTTTGGTGGATTATTTTTGCTTAATCGCACTTAAAATGTCAAAAGAAAGCTTGTGCAATGTGACCTGTGTAGACACATGAACTCATTCTCATGTTTGCCTAGACATTACAGCACACTGAGGTATGTTAATCTACCTTCTTCCTGTTGATAAACACAGCTGCGTCAGTGGCATTTCCGGATTAAATGCATTCAATTGCAATTATAACTGGCCCTAAATGATGTTTCTGATAAGAGGGGAGGTGTTGTGATGCGTACAACTGTACAAAACTGGTTAGTGGAGCCATTTCCACCGAGTTCACCCATTTGTAAAAACCATAAAAACTGTTATTTAGAAACGCTTATTGCACATAAGTAAAATGCACGTTAGTTGAATTAGGTTAAAAAAAAAATATTAGTTACTCATACACATTACAATAACTTCGCAGAGACCGTGTGGGGTGACGTAGCCGATAATACTATTATAAAGATACACACTAGAAATAAAACTAAATACAGAGGACACAGAAAAAGACCAGCGCTCACATCATGAGCTTAAAACTTTTATTTTTATTTTTATTTTTAAAAGAGTACGCCATGCTCAGTTAAAAAAAAAAAAAAGGAGAAAAAGAATCTCATTAAGTACTTTACTGGACGAAACAAAAGCTCCTTTCACAAAGAAAAAGCAGGATTATAATCCAGATGAATCATTAACTCTTAAGGAGCGTGTGAAAGTAAACCCGCAGTAAAGTGAAATAAAGTGGCTTCTGACTTACAGCGGGGAGCGGAGCGGCGTCCAGAGTTTACCCGCAGAGAGAGGCGTCCTCGCTGGGTACGGCGGCGGAGCGGAGCGGCTGGTGTGTGGAGAGGAGAGGCATCGCTCACGATCCAGGGGGCTGAACAGTACCGTAAGACCCCGGACCTCCCCGCTGCACGCACACCGCACTCTCCCTCACCGTAATCCTCAGAGTAGTCATCGCTGAAGCTTCGTTTTACACACAAGATATAAAAAAACCACACACGAACCAATATATTAGTGATTCTCATAAAGCTTTAATAAGAGTCATTTTCTGCCCCAAAACAACATTTAGTCTTGCTATTTATATTTTCTATAAAGATTTTTTTTTAAACATTTACTGCCACAATGAATGTACTTTATATAATTTATCATAACTTTATCAATTATTTAATTGATGAATATAAATAAATATTAAATATTTGAACTGACCGAGCACTCCCATGATGCAACATTGTAGCAGATAATTTGAAATGGGCAAAATGTCTGTTTGATGCTCTTTTTTAATATTGTGGAAAATAATTAATCAGATTATATGGTGTATCTTTTGATGTTACATGGATAACATTTGTGAGAATAACCTATATACAACATGATAAATAAACAAACAAACAAACTACCGGCTCATCTGTAGCAAAAAAAGAACGTATTCATTTATCCACATACAGAAGAGCTCATTGTTAAAGGCTGGATTATTGCTGAGTACTCACAACAAGAATATCACTGGTTAGAGTCAAGGCTTGGGGGTCTTTCTGGATGTAAAGCTTGAAAGTTCTCCTTGTGACTGCATTGGTTTCCTTTTGCAGCACAAAAACACGTGTTTGTGGTTAAGCGGTGGCTCTAAAATTGTATTTGAGTGTGACTGTTTGCCTATATTTAAACTGGTGGCCTGTCCAGGTTGTACCCTGCCTATTGGTTCCACGCACTATGCACCACTGAGTTAGATAAAGCAGTTTTAATGATTGATGGATAGATATTGTAGGCTGTTGGGACCCATATTTATTATTGTTAAATAAATATATATATTTTTTTTTTTTCTTGTGCTTGCTTTTATATCTTGTGAATCCTCTACAACTGTTGCACCTGTTTTCTTAGTGATTTTGCCCTAAACCATATTTTATACTTTCAGTTCATCTCCACGTGGCTGGAATCACTATTAAATTTGCGCTGGCCATGGCAAGAGGGCTAGTAGTGTATTCATGACTAAAAAGGAAGTGATAAAGTTCTTACAACGCCTATCTTGAAAGTCCCAGTGAGAAATTTGACAGGGCACATGAGAAGGAAAGATGGCATTTCTCACCACGACAGCATCTATGCATCTACATGAGAAGTTATTCTTCTTATTGCTGTATTGAACAATAACTTAACCTAACAGCAATTAAAGGGAGCATTGCAAGAGCCTTAGTTTAGAGTATGTAGTTGTTGTAAGTTTCTACATGTTGTTGTTGTTGTTGTTGTTGTTGTTGTTGTTGTTGTTGTTGTTGTTGTTGTTGTTGTTGTTGTTGTCACACAAATGGTTCCATCTCAGAATTGGACATTTTCCCATTCGTTGTGCTCCATGTTTAAGTAAATCTCTATACTTTGCACAATATATGTATATTTCAACAGAAGGAACGAACTCAAGCACTCCCTCAGAGGGATTGATTCTTCTTCAGTAGAAGACTGGACAAAATACATCATAATGGACACCTTCAAACGTTGAAATGAAAATGTAGTCTGAAAGGTGCATTATGATCCAAGGAGCTTGTCAAAATGCCTGACGCACAGAGGAAAACTAATCTATGGTAATTTCATTCATAAATGTTGGCTGCTCTAGTCTTTAACAACCCGTGGGACGCCATGTTCCTCCACAAAGTTTAAGCTGAATAATCAAAAACTCTCTGGAAGTAAAAGCTGTGTGGGATATGATTCAGCCTCACATTACACACATGAAGATGTGTGAGTTGAAATGATCCACATTTCACATTTGATTTTACATGTACAGGCGCACAGTGAAGTAGGTTTCACATTCATATTGGCATTTTTTTTTTTTTTTTAGAAAGTCTTTTGTCTGGCAAAAATGAAGTTTGTGTGAATTGTAAATCCCTTTGAAGCACAAGTGAAAGTTATTGTAGGTGCCCTGCAGAGGCTTTTTCTGCAACTCTGCAAGTTGCTCCTTATCTTGTCATGCTGTCCTGGGGCCCTTTGTTCTCAAATATTTTTTAATGGTTTCCAATTTCATCCAATGAATGAACGATGTGTTGTATAAGAAAATGATCGGTTGTGCCTCAAGACGATGCTTAAAACAGGAGCTGAAGTGTGAATTCAATTGAACAATGAAATAGTGTTCAGTTTGGTTTTTTGTGGCGACAACATTGTTGGCTTGTATGTGTGGTACAGTGTGGTAAGTGTGCCTGGTGTTTGAAATCATTTGGTAGGAAAATAGGAATCCATCGATATAGAGAGGAGATGTTGCCTCCAGGAAAACACACCCTGGTTATATTCTGGCAGAGTGCCAATGCTCCTGCTTGTAGTCCATTATTATAACAAACGAACTGACAAAGATCTTTTTTCTCATTTCTGCATGTTTTTAGCCCACAGAAGAAAAAGCTTAGGTTTTACCCTTTCATGTAAAATGTTTTTTGAAGGGTTCAGAAAAAAACCCAACTTACTTTCCAATTAAATAACAAGCATTTCGCTGCACATATAAAAAGAAACAAACCCAAATCAGTTAGATATGACATAGACATGAGAAAGAAATGTGAAGATGATACATTTTCTAAGGTCATACAGATGGACTGCTTCTTTTCCTGTCACCCTTATAGCGCTCTGCAAAATCCTCATATTTCCACACAAAATAATGCTGAACAATATCTGTCTGTGTGCCATTTCCATTATCTGCATCTTCCAGCTTGAATGCAATAATGAGGAAGGGTTGTCTCTGGTCTTTTGTCTTTGTCATAGCATCTGCAGTATTCATCCAGGTGTTAATAAAACTGTCTCCACAGCTTTGAGCAGCGGTGTGAAGTTTGTGTTGGAGGAAATACCTCTGAGGATTCTCTGGACGCAGGAGCGGCATGTATTTAATAAAGCTGCTGTGAGCCAACATACACACACTTCAACCAGCTCAGAATTGCATCTACATTTATAAGGCAGACAGATGAATCTAAATTTTGTGAGTATGTATATTGGATCTATTTTGTCACCAGGGCTGGAAGAAAAGAAAAACAGCAAACTGTTAGTCTTTCATGACAGCCTGGAGCATGTCCTTTGGAGGGAAATGACACCACCATAATCCTGATTTATTCAAAAAGAGAAATTCACATGATGAACATACAGCAGGTGCCTGAAAGGAGGAACAATTAGTTTTTTATGCAACTGATAACTTGCTTTAAGCCAGGAAAAAACAAACTGTGACTTGTGTGTGTAAAAAGTCTGAAAAAAACATTACAGAGAAAAATCTGCTTGAAAAAAAAACCCCAATTAAAAATAATACAAATTAGCAAATAATAAGCAAATTGGATCCTATTTCAAATCATGTTGTGGTTGCATGTTGACTACAACATTCACCTTCAATGGTTTATCAGGATATTGACCACTCAGGGGAATCAGTGACAATTGAGTGGGAGCACTGATGGGGGTAGGTGGATGTCACAGGTGGCTGGCAGGTGGGTCCATTTTGCAGCGATAAGGACTGGAGTTGGTTTGATGCTGCGTACGGCTGAATGCTCTGGTGTACGTGAAGGAAAGAGACAGGCAAACGCTGAATGAGAGGAGTCCGTTTTGGGTGAAAAGGCACGTGGGCTTAATCGAGGAATGCTTCCGTCTTTCTTCCTACACATTGAAAAATATCTCAATAAGGCCGCTTTTAGCCCTCAGACGCAGGAATGTGCACGTGCGCAATTTGAGCAACGAACGAGAAAATACGGGCTCCGAGGAGCGGGGCTGTATGGGGGAGGCGAGTGCTTTGTCTTCACCCACACTCAAACCTGTCAAACAAACAACACTCTTCTTTCCACCCCCAACATCCAGGGACCAATCAGGTTCTGGGATCACAAAACTCAATTTCTTCCCTCCTGCCCAGTATTTTTTTCCAAGTGGGATTGTCTGGAACAAGGTGTTTGATGGTTGTGGATGGGGGGGGCTTTAAAACCCATCCTGTGTCCTCCCACTGATGTGTTATCTTATATGTCAACTGAGCAAAGCAATAAGAAACAGCAACGCAGAGTGCAGCAGTGCTAACATTTTGAAACTTGTTTATTGTGTCATCTTTATTTATGATCTTTCTTGTAATCAACAAAAAAAATTATCCTTAAGAGCAAACAATTATCTACTCCATTATCTTGTGAAAGTTGCTCTTTTTCAGGAGAAGAACAAAAATAATCATAATAATAATTAAAAAAAAACATTAACATACTTCGAGGTAGTATTACATCATATGCTTTGTATACCAACCGTTTGAGAGGTGCTTGGTGACACCCAGGTCTCATTATCTGCTTCCTTCCAGGCTTCCCACATCTAATCAAATTAAACAGCCTTGTAGACATTCGCTGTGTGTTTCATCTCACTGCACGTTCAACGATTCCAGGATTTTCAAAGCATGAGATATCTCCTGGAAATGGTGATCATATGGCCTTAGACATGTATTAAGCATGTTCAAAAGAAAAAAAAGCCTTATCCTCTTAACCCTTCCTTGCCTCAAGACCGCGTTAGGAACAAGATTGTGATTATTTGTTCCATTTTGAGGGAAGCAGTCAGCTCCAGTTGTCAGGAGGATCAATGGAAACAGCAGTTTCCTGAAAGAGAACAAGTTTCAACCGATACTGTTCACAGTGGATGAAGCAGTGCCAGGTGAGAAAATATGATGAAGCAGATACCACGAAAGAGGAGGTGACAAGCTGCTTTTTTAACTGAGGAGCAATTGAACGGGAGATTATTTCCTCTAAATCCGTGGTTTTCAAAGTGTAGGGTGAGCCACCCACACAGCTTTTACTTGCCTCTTTTTTTTTTTAGAAGAATGCTAATTAGAAAACTATGGCCCAGCCGTTGGCGAGGTCCTAATAATAACAAGAAGACAAAATTATTAATGATTTAAAACAACAACAACAATAAAACATCATCAGAACTGTGAGTGCAAAGTCTGGAAACTTCTGAGGGCAGGATACATGACCTAGAGGTTAATAGTTTATCAAGTATAAGAGTATAAAGCATAAAAACAGTTCTGGTGGTTTTCTCACACTGACACATAAAAACAAGTGAGGTGAAAATGGGTTAACACGTAGCAGTCTGCTGCACCTCTGGCTTGGTGGTTAACAGTGGGAATTTCCACAAGGTTCAGCTTCAAGAGGGAAAAAACAATGATATCAAGTATATTTCTCTCCCCTTCTCTCTGTCTCAATGCAAACTTACTGACCTGGCTTGGATGCATGCGCAGCCAGTTAATCATTTCCCTGGCTCATACTTCCCTCTCACATTAATCATTATTTTTTCAAACTGATCCTGCTGAGATTTAGGGAAAGCTCTAATCTAATAAGAATCAGGACATGCGCTGAATTACTTTTCCAATAACTGCCACAAAAAGTGAGTGAAAAGAAACGAGTAGAAAGGAGCAAAAGCAATTATGTTCAGTCAAGGTGTTTGAAAAGCCAAAAAAAATCTACATCCAATGACAATACATGCAGGTATACAAATCAGGATTATTAAAAACGACTAACCAAATTAAAATAATCATTTAATATGAAAGAGCCTTCAGAGGTTTTGACACATTGTGTTGATTTGTTTGATGTCCTAAATATTTAGTACCTAAGGTTCAGTTATTTTGGAAACAATGTTTACATTGCTTTCAAGTAGAATCAAATGTATTTTTTGTCCCTGACAGAAACAATCAAAAGAATTAAAAAAAAACCAAAAAGGTGAATATTTTCGTGAACATAGACTAACTTCAAAATTCAACATTCTACTCCAAACTACTGTCTCAAAAATGATCACATCAAATTCCAAGTGAAACGGCTGCACAACTTAAACCATCTCCCAGAGGAAGTTAAGACTTATAAGTGCTTTAATTAAAGACGCCAGTATGTTTCAGTAGCAAGAAATACCAATCACTTAATCAAAAAAAGATTAATTCTAATTAATTCTGGTTTGAAATTAGGTCTTTACTGTGACACAAGATGAATGGATGGACAAACTATAAACCAATGAAAGAAGAATTGTAATTGATTCAAACGATGAGTAAAACACCCACATCTGTGTGAGTATAAATCCCAGGGCCGGTGCAGCACTTATGTCTGGATCAGCACCACCTCGCCCTCAGAAATGAATATATGATATCCTACGCATGATTTACATGATATTTTATCAATAAGGAAGAAAACTGCGTGGTGTAGAATAGTCAATCATGTCATAGCTGATGCAGACACTTTTTTCCCCTCCTTCAGAAATCACTGACGATACACAAGTGAAGCCCTGCAGCGTGCGGAGAAACAGAGCACTGCTTAAATATTTTATTAGGATGGCTGTGTTATGCTGGTTCAAACCCGACTCAGAGTGTTTAATGACACACTGCTCTGGTGAGACAACTGCAAAATACCTTCAAAACTATTTGATGGATGGTTTGAAAATCTCACACAAACAAACAACCCCTTCGCCTTGGTGATCTCCAAGCTGATTGTTTAGTTTGTATCAAAGGATGTCAACCAACTATTAGAGGGTTTGTCGACAGATTTCACAGATATCCACTCTGCTCCATAGATGAATAAACCAATTCTATTGTGGTTCATGTCAACAGGGACCCAAACATGCTAAATCAGGCCCAGGTACAGTATGTTTATAATGACATACTGTACCTGTACAAATGAGCTTGAGAATATATATATATATATATTCTCAAGCCCATTTGCTTTGACAGAGACTATCTCACACACACACACACACACACACACACACACACACACACACACACACACACACACACACACACACACACACACACACACACACACACACACACACACAACCTGAATACATCATTTCAACATCAAACAGCTATTATCTGCGAGGAGGTTGACCTGTCAACAAGCAAAAGAGCTTTTCAAAGAAGGAAGTAAATGCTTTATCTCCGCCTCTATTTCGTAACATAGAGCATAGTGCCATTATGTTGCACTGTCAACATCATGTTTATTTGGACATTTATCATTTCCCAAACTAAAATTGAATGAAATAATTTATACATGAAACACCCAGCAAGAAGTGCCATCCAAAGCCTCCTGCAAAATGTGAGAAATGCCTTAAAGACTGAATGTTTAGCAGGCGCCGAGCTCCAAGACGAGGGAGTGAGTGGGTGAACAGGGTGGTCTTTGTCAGGGTTCACGCCTCACAAACTCCCCGCGGCTCATAGTTCACTTTTTATTGCACCACTGAGAAGCTGGCATTTCAACTGAATCCATAGCTATCCATTCATTGTCCCTGTCCCTCACATCTCTAAATGAGATGAAGCGGTATCGAAGATGGAGATATGTAAAATCTCAAAAGCTCTCCATTTCCTGATCACTTGGATCAGTTATGCTAAAAGTCTCCATCAGACGGATCTCATGCCTGGAGGTTCCAGAGAGCGTTGTTCAGACCACCTTCGCTCGTCAAAGACGTTCTGGTGTAAAGGTACACATCGATTGGGGCTATATCCTGCTGACGAATATCGATGAGGATAGGGAGAACTGACAGTACTGTATCCTTCTCTCCTCTCTATCAGGAGGTGAAATGAGACCCACGCTGTCTCTCTTGAGGCCTCTGAGCTGCTTTATGAAAATCTGACAGCTCTCCAAGGATAAAGAGGAGCCACCGACTTCACTTATACATCCCTCTGGTCTCCTATTGATACTTCTTTATGGAACAGGTAGTTTATTGCATAGTTAGTCTATACATTTGAGAATGGGGTGTTTAATCAAACCTGGCCGACAATGATTGCGTCCTATTTGGAATAACTGTATGCCTGAATGAGCATTTTTCATTTGTCTTTAATTTTTTTCCACAACAGTATGTCAAGTTGAGTTTTGAGCTCAACTTTTTTGACAGAGATAAAGCTTAAACTGTTTTCGAAAATTTGTAGTGAGTCCCACTATCATTGTTGGAGAAGTCAGACTTCTTTACAAATTACAAGGAAACTCGATATACTAAGGTTTACTTTTGTTGTTTCAGATAAATGACTGAATAATGAGAACAATTACAGCAGAGCCATGCTTTCTCAAAGAAGAAATTCTACTCCCTCTTAGAATGCTTTGTTTAGATCCATCTATCCAACCATGCTACTTAAAATGTCATATTTTTTTCCCCAAGTGATGAAGCAAGCTCCATATCAATAAGCAGAAATGTATCTGCTTGCACTGTATTGTAATTTTAAGCACCTCCACTGGAATAACTTTTCTGTTTCACAGCTGTGCTTCATGACTTCACTTGCTGAGTGCTGTTTGAAGAGTACTTTGTGAAGTATTTATTTTTTAACATAAAAGATCCTGGATAATGCATTGTTGAAGTACATCATAAGCGTCACTTTTTTGGCAAACAACACCTCCACACTTGTAACAAAGTAAATCAAAAGAGAAACTGTTGAATATGAGTTTCCAGATATAGAGTTGAATATGATCACTCAGGGTCTACTTAACAGACTGTAAAGTGCCAGCTGAGGTAATTTTTAGTTATTTCCAAGCAGGTGGGGATGGATGAATGTTTGCTCCATATATATTCTGCTGTGATCAGCCAGCTGCCCCAGACGACGTTATTCACATTTCACCATGAGACAAAATTCGAGACGTGAATAAGCCACTCAAGTCAGCAAAAAGCTCAGAGGCGATAAATGACAGAGCATGAGAGGAAAATGGAGAAAGTGAGTGGTGAGTATTTATAATGAAATGAAGGGAATGATATCCACAAAGAGAGAGTGAGAGAGAGAGAGAGAGAGAGAGAGAGAGAGAGAGAGAGAGAGAGAGAGTGCACGCTTATATTTTAATGATCATACTCCTTTTGGGATATTTGTGGTACTGAAAAATATTACAAAACATGTCAAGAGTCTTACAGAAGCACTTATGATCCATTTAATAACTTCCTCTTTAGTAAAACAATGAAACACACCTCACAGTCATGAGCAGCATTTAGACTGAAGATGCCCTGTCTGCAAAACGGTATTATTGGCGTTCATAAAAACCTGCCCGAACATCATGATTCAAACCGAGCCTTTCTTGGCTCACGCAGCTTCACACCAATTACCAGGAAAACTGCACGGCCCCCTCGTCTGGGCCGGTCATAGGAAAACATTGGAGACAGCTGAAAGTGAAACTCTGGAGGAAAGCAAGGTGAGATGAAAAAGTTGTGTGATTGCACTGGAGATGAATTACTTTCCCACCCAACAAAAAGTCCAGCTGACTGAGCTGAGTGCAACTGATGATCTCACACAGATCTGGTCACTTCATCTCACGTTCACAATGTAGTGAAGTGTCAAACGTTACCTTGTTCAGAGCAGGCGTGCATCAGCTTTGAGTCAAGAGCTCTCCGGGCTGACATTTCGATGGTGTGGGTGTGAGATGAATCTGATGACACATCTCCCAGCTTCGTCATCGGGATCGATGGTGTCATGTCATAAGCAAGTGTATTGATTTGTTTCGTTTACAGTATTTGATTTAGTACTAACAATAAAGTAATCATAGCTAATGCTGCTGGACATTGCTCCCGGAGGTCCTGTGAAATATTATTAAACCTCATTCAAAAATAACTTGAGGTTGGCCGGGGATGGTGCTTCCTCGAGAGGCAGACAGACCTTCCATTTCTGCCTTTTAATTGTCTTTCTATTAAGCTGTAACACTTTCTGAAATATGACATTTTCAGTGCGATGCTCATTCTGTTTCATGCTGAGAGTTAATGAGATTGGGACGGAAATGGCTGTGCATTAAACCTATAGTGGGAGAAATTTATCATGAGTAAAGTTTGAGTTGGACTATTTGGTTCACTTATAAGCAAATATGCTTCAAGGCTGTGATCCTGTACTGTGTTATTCCCATAATAATGTAAAACTTCTGGTTGACGTGTCATGGTGTTGCAGCAGAAGTTTAATTAAACTTTTGGTTTATTTGTTTGATTCTGCTGGGTGGATCAGCCTGTTATTTATTCAGATGCTTTGTAGTCTTGCTTTGTCAACACATTGCATCCATTTTCATGAATTAATGCAGGATTTGAGTCACTGGAAAAATCAATACAAGTCTCATTTATTCAGTACACATGAAGGTACAGCCAGACTGCAAGCGTCTCAAAACAAGGTTGTCCCATTTTTTTTGATGCCACAGGTGTGGTACAATTTCCTCCATTCATCTGGATTTGTGGCGACCTCAGTTGTGAAAGTGCCACAAGCTGTTATATAACTGCACCTTGTACAACAAAGGGCAGCACTGCAAATGCCTTCAAGGAGAAACTGTCTGAAACTATATGCACTCATGCTTATATCTAAACAGAAAAGGTTCTCCTCCCTGTTTCCATGACAGATTTTGCTAACGTTGAACAGAGCCAGATAGTGGAAACAAACAGCAGTTTCTTGGCAGCAAAGAGTATTTCTGAAAATATAAGGTTTTTAACTTCATGGAGTACTTGTCATATCATGATCAGTGCACAGGTGGAAAGGATTTTGAACATGTTCACACATACAACATCTTTTAAATAACATAATTTCAATGTATCCATAATAAGTATATACTTTTACATGTAAAAATAAAGTACTTATGAATTATGCTTGCAACTTACTTCACAAACAAATGTAGGTATAATATATATATATATTTTTTTGTTTTGATACTAATTCACTATATTGTAGGTGAAATATATGAAAATGTTTGCATTATCATATTATTTGACATCAGGAAAGACTTTAAACATTAGTTTAAATGAACATAGATGTGGTCATGTATGTGTAATTGAATGCATTGGAAAGTGTAAATTCTCACAAAATTTCACAATTTATAGCTAATTTCTATATATAGGATACACTTACTACAACATGCTACTTGATTTCACAGAAAAATACTTATAATATAATGCCCTATTTGGTAAAACTGGAGCACATTAACCTTTCATTGCCCACTCAAAATATGTGTCATTTGATAAGGTGTTGTTGAAAAATATTTCTGTCCTTCAAGACTCAAGATAAACCATTTGATGATAATTAAACCTCTATAATTGCTTAAAACTGACTAAAGTTGCACATACTTTACCATTTCAGGTTAAAAAACATGCACAATAATAATAATAACAAAAATAGAAGTAATAAAGACAACAAAAAGAGGTTTAGGTGTATGTTTTTGTCGCTTTATATGCACAGTGCATGTGCTTAAGCACATATTTTAAAGAAATGATCTCTTTCAAGATTTCAGAAATGGTACAAGCTCACCACATGTTTTACCCATTTTGGAGACAGAAAGAACTACTGAAACGACCAAACAGGATCACTTGACTGATGAAAGGTTCATTCATATTGCGGTTGTACTTAATGGTGAGTTCATATTTAATGAGCCCTAACATAAACGATATCATGCAATTGTAATTCCGTGTGAGTAAAAATTACATGGTTGACAAGAATATTCCAAGAAGAAAACCCTACTTAACGAGAGTAATTAAAAAAAACGGAAATGTGACTCCTGTCCCGGATTATCAGACCACCGTGCGTGTTTATGGTCCATGTTATATAAGAAGAGGGTCACAAGAGTCCAACGTTTTGTTAGAGATCATGAGTTCGACCATATTAACTCAGTCATTGATCCATGAGAGGCAGTGAGACGAGGGGGATGCGGCTCGCTGTCACAGACATGTTTAAAACCAATGAGGCGCACAGACAACACTGTGACCTCGGCTGCCATCGTGAAGGTTTATCAATACTTCTTCAGTGGTCGTGTTTGTTTGCCTGTCCACGAATACCTAATTAAACACATCTGTGACCACACTGCAGTGATAATACAATATCAAAAATTGCATGGAAACATTGTTTTCTGTCGCGATGGCACAAACAACTTGCTGCTTTGTTCAAACAAAACGTGAGCTTTGAGATGAACGCGAAGAGATCGGAGCTGCAATATTCCAGCTGCAGGATGATTAGTGCAGAGACCTTCTTCAGTTCATCACTGCAAGCATAGTTTCATTAAATCCTGTTGAGATTATAACCAGACAGCAGACTGATAAAGGGAAGTTTCAAGTTAAGGAAAAAAAAAATTCTCATTATTGAGTAATGGTGCAGTGAAGTTATTCATCATGCTGGAGTAAAGGCTGCATGTGAAGCACTCCTAAAACAAACAAGATTATCAGACATATTCCTGCTGTTCAGCTTGAAGTTTTTTCAAAGGAAATGAAATGAGAAACAGTGACTGATGAAGTAAAAAGAAAAAGTAATCACAAAACAAAATTGAGTTGCTCCATCCAATTATATGTTTCTATTATTCCAGCAGTAAAGGAGCGTCTTATACATGTCAAAGTGATACTTCAATCACAGTGGAGGCTCTTTGCTTTTGTTGAATTCAATACTGTTTTGTAATTCAAAGGAGTGTTGGATTTGGAAGCTGTCACAAGCTTCACTTTGGATTAGTCAGCCAACATTTTCAGCTTCAGTGCTTTTCTCAAGATGGTCGGTTGACTTTTCTTGTCATCACTGAGAATATTAGCTATCAAATACATCCTTTAATGTGAATCTAATATTTTTGGGGATGTAAGAAATAAAATGTGAATTAAAAAAATACACCAATTCAAATAAAGAAATGGGCACAATTGATCTCGTTCTGGTTTGATTTTCGCAAACAAGAGAATACATTTCATGATGGAACAGTTGCACTCTGCATTGAGAGGATTTCAGCTCTTGTGAACGTGTTATCAAGTAACATATTATTTTAACTTTTTTTTTTTAAATAGCTTGATAGAAACTGAGATGGAGTTATAATGACAATGCTAAAGTAGGCCATAGTGGAAACACACAAGTAGAAAGCTGTAGAGCTGCTGTCTTTCTCTCAGTTCTGTTCAATTAATTTGAATTTACTGGAGCATCTCATCATTTCCAAAGTAAATCATTTGTATTGTTGCTGCTACTTTTTCTTGTCTTAAATTCAACAATCAGTCACATCCAGACTATTGACTGTCTTCCTCCGACCAATTTGCGTATTTCAGCTGCATGAGGGAATTGTCATTTGCTGTAACCACATGTCGCTGACAGCTCACAGCTTATGTATCACAGCAACAAAAATAATGTACATCAATTACCCAAGTGTCTGGACCATAAGTCCTGCCGGAGTTTAAGTCACATTAGTCAGAAAATGTGTAATTGTTTTTTTTAATTAAATTATGCTGTGTAGCTTTCTCTTTTTGGTGACGAGTTGCTTTTAATTGCAGAATTGCAATTCCACTATTTTCTAAAGAAGTGGAATCGATTACTATTCAGTTACTTGAACACGAAAAGGGACTTTCACTCGAAATCTTGAACTCAACCAAAGACGAAGTCATAAATTAAAGTTACTCTACCAAAATAACCCACAGGAAAAATGTAAATATTCAAGACCCAGTATTAGTTGTTGACGTACGTCTCTAATACGTTGTCAATACATTTCTGAAGGAAATTCGTCATTACACACAGACAAACATATTTCCAGCGTTTACATTTGGAGAAAGACACCTGGGTTTGTTCACATTATTGCATCACAGAAAGGCACGAAGAGTCCTGGAACAAGATCCTGTTTGTACACTCGATCTCGGCAGATCTAGATTCGCACCTTTAAAGATCAGTATCACAACATTTAAGACTATTCTTGTGGCTTGAATACTCTTTCGTTGAGAAAGTCTGGCTTTTTTTTCAGGCTGAATCAATCAAAATGTTGATATTTTCACTGGAGCTGCTGCAACCATCTTTGATGTCCCAGAAACCCTTGAGGCCGGTTTTAAAGGATGACATCAGTTAGCAAAACAAAAATACAGTGTGTCTTTTTTTTGTAAACATATCAACTTTGCTGTGATCGATTTTTGCAACTGCGCTATGGAAATGAGTGATAATGGTCTTGTTATTGTGTATTGGTTTATTCTCTGTGCAGAAGGGATACCTTTTATGGGAATAATATTTAAATAAAACATTTCTGGTAAAGTAACTTTTAGTGAAGTGGCACAGAATACATTCTGCAAAGCATAAGCTGCTGTAATCAGAGTGTAACGTGAGAAAACCATCAGCCATACAGTTTGTGCATCTCATGAGAGCCTGAATCTCTTTGGATAACACGTCCTTGGACAAGACACTGAATCCCAGTCACCTCCTGAGACTCTATCTGGTACTGACCCTTCATTCTGACCTTCCTTCAGAGGAGGTGATGAAAAGAGCAGCAGGACAAACATATAAATATATAACACTAAATAGACTGCTGGTGTTCTGAGTGATGACAGAGTGAGACAGTGTGTGATGGAGGACATAGAGAGTCACCACAGCTGGCAACAGAGTGTGAAACAATAGCTGCGTCTGCTACTTCCTGGTAATCTTCACGGACAGACATAAACCTTGTTGAAGGACAATGAATAAAAAGCTGCTTTAGCATCAAAATATGATTGTTTTTCATTTGGTGTCTAGCTTTGCATGATGCTTTCTCTTTCTCTTCTAAAAAATAAATACTGAACATATGCTTTTGCACACTACATGCTCGCATAACAAAATCATAGCCACACTGCCAGATTTTACTATTTTATCCTGGATGACGGGAAACATACACAGTGGTGGACTCACTGGTGAAAGTCATGAAGAGAACAGTTGATCGTGAATTGATTTGGAAAGGTGAAGGGAAATAATAGGTATAACACTCCACGATAGGTCCATCACTCCTCCTGTCTCAGATTTTCATGGACGCTGCCAAGCTGGGCAGATGATGGGGTTAGACACATGAGACCGGCAGCTCACCTGAGCTCGCCCACTGTTGCCATGTCAGCAGACAACAGGTCACACAGGTGTGTGCAGACCTTGTGTTAAGTCTCCATTCTATTGCAAGTCCAGCCATAGATTATTACAATTCCATGTTATGCAGACTTCGATGTTCCATAGCTACACTTTATTCAACACAAACCAGGTCATAATTGGAAAGATTTTTTTTTTAGATTACAAAGTTCTATGTGCTGAAATCAACAAACAATAATTCATCTCAATGCACAATGAATCACTTCATGCATGTGTTGATGAAGCTACTTGGATGACAGGTCTTTCAATACATGGTGACTCAATCCAGTTGAACTGAAGGATACGTTATTGTTGTTTGTTGAATTAAAAACCTTTGCTCACTTTACCTTTCGGCATAGTATAATGTTCTTCAAGCTCGGACGACTGTTCAATTTTTCTTTTTTTCTCAAAACACTGACGCTCCATGTGCATTTAACCATCCTCGTATGGAAGCTGTTCGTTGTGAATAGATGGTCTTGGTTTTCTGTACAAACAACACACATCCAACTTTACAGGGTTAAAAGTAATGATGTTGCCTTTTGATCTATGTTTGGTAAGAGTTTGTGTGAGAAAAAAACCCCCAAAACAAAATCTATTTGGATTCCAATAACAGGTATGTAAGTGTTTCTCTGCCTATTTTTTTTTTTTTACTGGGGTCATCACAGTAATTTCATGCCATTCCACTTTCGTCCCTGAAAATGATGACGGCTAAAAGCAGGCAATCTATGAGAGAGCTTTGACAAGGAAACCTCTGCAAATAAGACCTGTTTTGACCCACTTATGAGACCAAAGTATGAACGGTTGGAGAAGAAAAGACATTTTCCTGCGTGGGGGAAGAAAAGCAGCTCTCATTGCTTCTCTGAGAGTAGGTGTGTTTTAATTAAGCATTGGATTTAAAAGGTAAACCTCTGTTCGTCACCCAGCTGTCTTCTTACATTCTGTGGGTCAACTCTGTTTACTTTACCTTCTACAGGAATGCAAAAGGATGATTTTAGTCAAGCGGTACAGAGAATAACGAGACAACTCACCCTCATGAATTTGCACGACACTGAGCGAACTGATTACTTTCCAAGGAGATGATGATCCTTCTAATCTAGTGCCATTTCAGCTGCAATATGGAATCCATCAGTGTGCAGGGAGAACACCACAGAATTTGATTCTGCCCCCCCCCCCCCCCCCCCCCCCCCACTTGGAGTTACGAATACCTTGGAGCGTTTCGCCACAGTAGCCAGACGTGGGAGGGAGTGTCTTCATACATTTTGACAAGTAGACACTTTTTGGTTGTGCCGCCGAGGGTGTGGGAGACTTTTGGGAACACGAATGAAGACCTTGTCCCACGATTTAGTGACGCCTGATTAATAGACAAGGGAACTGTCTCGGCCTTTCAATATTTCCATGATGAGCATGTCATTTCTTAACCATCTGACACATTGGACTCTGCTGACACACTAGAAGCCCTCATCTCATTTTATGCTAACAAGTCTGGAAAGGCTTTCAAGAGCCCAGGCCGAGTTTGAGTGACCGATGTAGAGATGAGAATTTAATTATCTTGACTGGTAAAGCTTCCTCCTCCTCGCTGCCTCTCAGAGATGCCTCGTATTGTCTGCCTTCATGTGCCCAGCTTTGGGGAAAGAGAGACAGAAAGAAAGAAAAACCCACAGAGGGTTTCTCATTACCTTTGGATCATGTGGCCCCGAGTGTGAAATTGTTGTCATGGCTGACAGGTGCACCTGTGCAGATTTCCCAGAGTATTTAAAATGAAAGAAAAATATAAACCCGTGAGCTGAGAGAAAGATTGAAGGAACATGTATTTAAATAATGAGGGGGGGGGGGGGGGGGGGGGAACCTGCAGGTGATGAGGAGTCTCACAAACCTGATTTCACCCCCCAAGTGCTCTTTCACAAGCTCGACACATATTTTAATTTGCTTTAGTTGTATTAACGTTTATTACAGTAACAAGTTTACCATGATCCGTGGTCAGCTGGCATTGAACTACTGCTATTTTCTGCTGGGGTAGAATTCATAAATACTGAAAGTAAACACCACTTTGATCTCTCGCAATGATGTAAACCACATGCAGGTTGCAGAGCTGCAGTCAGAAAGAGGGAAAAAAGGACAATTTAGCATCTGCTCAGATCTGTGATGTTACACAGAGTTTGTGCCAAAAGGCAGCATTTCGTTATTAGCAAAGCTGTGGGGGCAGTGAGATTTCAAAGTTAGCACACCAACCGTCACCTGTTGAGGGAAAACACACCGCCTACTCGCACACCTGCGGTCTCTTGCAAACAGCAAGAAACATGGCGGGCAGTGACACAGATTTGTACTGAGCTTTTGACACTGTAACATTTTATTTCTGGAGAAAGACAATGGGTCACAACTGGAGCGAGGAGATGTCAAAGACGAGACACAGAGAACATTTGAGAATGTTTCTGCATAAAGCAATACAATCATTAACTGATCAGAGCTTTCATTCTAAAATTCTAAAAATGTCACAGTTCTGTTTTAAAAAATAGCACTTTGGTCCAGTGTTTGGAATGTAATATGTACAGTCTATAGTGAGCAACATTTATAACTTGATACATTTCCAGTATTATTAAAAGATTAAAAATCACATGTAGGGATTTTTGCATTTGTCAAGCTACCGTATAAATGAGCATAAACACAGAGCATGACAGAACTGGTCCCGAAGGGATTTCATTGGTTCACTTAAAAAAAAAAAAAGGAAGGAAGGAAAAACAGCATTTATAAAAAGGCACTATGCTATAATACATTATGTAAATCAACAGCAGTATTGCTTGAAGATGGATTAGGACTGAAAGAGATCACAGATTGCCAGCTGGGTTTTCGACACAGACATGGCTGGGTAAAGAGGGCCACTGAACCTCTGCCTGTAAGAATGCATCATAACCAGACTGCCCCCTGGTGCCACGCTGAAGAATGATAAGATCCCCTCTTCGAAGTCGAGGAACACTCCCACCCTGTGAAGCCCGTCAGCATTCAGGGGAACGGACACTTTGTTATACAGAGCCTCCACTTTCTTCCGGTCGCAGGCCAGGCACCAGGAGGAAGTGTTGAAGCCCAGGCGAGAGTTGTCCCTTTGGCCTTTCCTCTCCATCTGAGCCTCACACAGCCCCACCTTCCAACGGCCGTCGTCTACGGACACGTCCACCTCCCAGTACCAGCGGCCCCCCTCCAGGGCACAGGTGGCGAGGACCTGTGGGAAGGAGCTGAAGCGAGCCTCGTGCTCCGTATAGGCCTGCTGGGACTCGGTGTAGATCACCCTCCTGTTGTCATCAGAGAGCCGCAGCTTTGGGTGGGCCGTGTTCGCATCCAAATAGGGGATGATGCCATCTGTGAACAGTGAGGGAAAGTGGAGGAGAGAAATTCAGATGAGACGGCCAAGACTGCTCTGTAGATAGAGCAGTTGGATGGTTACAATTTTGATTGAATTCGATACAACTAAGAAATGAGTAGGGGCAGGAAATACGCTTACATAGCATCCTGTAGAGATCTCTGTCTTTGCCCGGCATCGCGAGGACGACCGTGTCCAGTCGTTTCTCTGTCCACGTCTGCAGGCATTTCAGGCGAGCACGGTCCACGTCCTCTGGAGTTTTCGACTGCTCCACGCCACTCTCCAGGCAACTTGCCCTGATAACAATGAGCAAAGTCAGGAGAAAGCATTGAGACAATGTAAAAATGTATAGAATAATATAAAACATAACTATTTCTGCAAACTTTCCAATTGGTTCTGAACAGTCACTATAAAACAAGTACATACGGATCACTAGTGTATGTTTATAAACAATATTTCTGTTCGAATCCATTAAAAAAACAATGTCAAGGATTTTCTAACTCTTGATGAAGCACAATCATTCATCTATCCATCTGCAAACACCTGCTACAATACTATATGTCTTATAATATTTGCTAGTAGCAATTTTGTTTAAAAAAAACAAGCAAAAAAAAAATCTAACATACAACAAGAGACCTTCAAACCAAAATCACTTACATCTGGGCAATCTTTGTGTATTCCTGCAAGGTCAGAAGCAAAGAAAAGACAATTGATTGAGTAAATAAGCCGAAATAGTCAATTGAGATCATTCATTTAGGAACGTTTTAACATCCAACTGACCACGATGAAAGCTTGGTCCTGAATGCGCCCGTCCCCCTTGGCTCCGGCCAGGCCGTCCAGCGTGTGGAGGCCAGTTTGGATGGACTCCAGGGAGCTCTGGAGGTGGCAGAGTTTCTCCTCCAATCCTCCAACAACCCTTTTCTCCTCCTTGGTCACACACTGAAGAGCTGACTGCTCCTCCTGGTCCAAGGCCTCCCTGATGGCTCCGTACTGCTGCTTCACCCCGGCGAGTGCCGCACTCAGTATCTCCTGAAACATTATATAGTGGCCTTGTGGAAAGCTCATCTCGATAAGCTTCCCACAAGTGTGTGTGCGTGTGTGTGTGTGTAGGATAGCGAGTGCCGACTGCCGTACTCCGGAAGTCTCTTTCTTCTGTGTGAGTTCAGCCAACAGGTTCTTCACTCTCTGTTCAGCATCTTGAAGTTGTTTGATCTGGTCATTGAGGCTCCCCTGGAGGAACAGAAAATATCCAAAATTATTAGAAATGTAACAAAAACGAGGTCACTAATTCTGTCTTTCCAGAGCCAGGCTGCCAAACGCATTTCAGTTTCGGGGCCATCTCAGGGACCCGAAACAGCCAAGAGATAATAACAAAGATGACGATGTACAAGTAAATTCTGAATATACAACATATGAGCCTTTTTGTCCTTATTTTATAAAAGCTGTAGTGATGAACATGAAGAACATGAAGGGGCACATCTGACATCCCTGATGGACAGAAGACTTGGTATATTTCTGGATACTCCGGTTTCTGTTCACAGAACCAACAAAGACATGCATTTGTGGATCATTTCTGACTCTAAATTGACTGGAGGGGTGAATGTGAGTGTGTGTGTAAGCTTGTGATAGTGACCTGTGTGAAGGGCGCAACCTGCTTTTGAACCCGGGGAAGCTTTACAACCCCAAACGAGAACTTGTGGCATAGAAGATGATGGATGAATGTGTTAAGTTCAAAGACAAAAACAAATAAATAAATACAAGGTTTAAATGCCTTATGAATGTGTGTGTTCTAAAAATAGTCGTCAGTAAAAAGAAAACGATTTGCAAATGTGAGAGTTGTTTTCAAACAAAAGGTCAACAAATTCACAATTTGTGAAATATAACGTCACTGGTGTGTTTTTGTGGGGAAAAAAAGATGTCAACTCATGTTTTAATTATGAAACTAATGATGATGAACAGAAATGACGCTACAAATTTAAATCTGTTTCACGTCATTATTAATCATTTGTAATACCTTTGTCGTTGATAATCCATCAACCATGCAACTTTATCTCTCGAGTGTGTAACAGATAACCTTTCATCTCATTCTACACCTTGAAAGTAGCTCTCAGTTGATTCAACGTGTCCACCGTCCACTCACCCTGAGCTCTCTCTCGGCCTCCCTGATGCTGATGCAGGTGTGGTCGCGGTGCGAGCCGATGACCGTGCACACGGTGCAAACACACACTCCGCACTGCCGGCAGTAGATGCGGTTGATCTCCTGGTGCTCCTGGCACCTCCAGAGCGAAATGTCCTCCACGGGGGGGACCAGGGCGTGGTTCTGGAAGACGGGGGAATCCAGGTGGGGACGCAGGTGCTCTTTGCACATCGAGGCTCCACACACCAGACAGGTTTTCACCGCACGCTGACACCCCGTTTTCGGACAATAATGGCAGGGGACAGGACTCCCACCGGGACCCGGGGATCCCGAAGACGACGCAAGAGGTTTGGGAAATAAATGCGCCGGAGAAGCTGCTCCTCCCAGATTTGGGGCTCCGGCAGATTCGTCAGACTTGGCAGGTGAGGCGGATTTCTTTGGCGAAACACAAGTTCCTGTTACTTGTGTGTCTTTCTTGGGGGTTGCGAGGAGAGGTGCGTCACAGATGTCTACTTCGTTGGAGCTGTCAGAGTCATCCGGTGAGACGACGGCAGGTTCACCGTGCAGAGCCGAGATCTCTTCGGTGGCGTCAGCACCGGTTGCAGGCTCCAGGTTTCTGTCAGAGTTCTCAGTGGAGGGTGAGCCGTCACTGTGCGGCTGCTCGGGATCACCTGAGAGTGAAGTGCCGGGAGTCTCTACGTGACTGGGCTGCTCGGGGGGAGCCTCCGCAGCTGAGCGCTTCGCGTCGGGTTGCTCTGTTGCAGGGGCGTCAGCCTTCCTCTTCCCAAGGAGTCGAGTGAGAGATGGTCTTCTCAGCAGAGAGTCAGCAGAACTTTGTTCATCGTTGTTAGGTGTACCTTAAAAACAAACAAAAAAAATGCAATAATAGGTTAGAAAAACTCCTTGGATGAAGATGAACACGTCACTTTTACAGCAATACTTAATGCAAATACCTGCAATGAACTCTTTGGAGTATTTTCATTAACAGAAGCAGTAAATGTCCACAACTGTCTGAACACTGATTTCTGTTACTACCTGTAGGGACAATGACAAATATTTGCATCTTGGATGTTGTAGCTTTCAATCCAGTTGTGTTCTGAATTTAAGAGTTGGTGATGCTTTACAGAGATCAGCCAAATCATTATGGCCACTGACATGTAATGTGAATCGCAATGGCTCTCCTCTTTTGTCCTCAGTTGCTGTGCAGCAAGAATGGACACGCAAAAAGATTGAACCGAAAACACAATGTTTGGCTGGTGGTCATAATGTTATGGTTGATCAGTTGATTTCAATCAGGGTTCCTGAAAAAGCACAAAACCAATGAAAACATCATAAAAGCAGTTTCACTTCTGTCGATTACTTTGCTTGAGCCCCAAACTTTGGACTCAGCAGGACAGACTGAGACTCTGACCCCTAAAATTGCAAACCAATGAACTACCACTGTTATCAATAACCCAAAACAAACTTGCGCAAGAGCACCCATCCGTGCATTGCTAAATCCCTGACAAGATCCACGCAAGGTTACAAGGAAGTCGCCTGCAGAGATTGTGCAAGTTCAAATTTACATCACGCTTTTTATCTCGTCACATCTCAGTTCTGTTGTGCAGAGAAAACTGTGCAGAAATAGCTCAACTAATAACAACAAAAGTTCCTGTTTATATTTGACTTCACTATCTATCATCCACTGTGTTTCACTTTAGTGCTACAAGGAAAAGAGAATTTACCTGTGGAGTAGCTGAAAATAGAAGCTGGCTTTCAGTTGAAATCATATTTGTGGATTACTGATAGTGTAAGTTTTATAAAGTGGCACAGGTTTCTCTCTGGTGATACATGCTGGAGGTCCTAACAGGCCTTATGAGTGGCACGCCAAAGTGTGTCTTCCATGCTATGTACTCCATTAAGTTGTCATTTCCAAGTGTTTTCAGCGTTTGAAGTGTTTCGAAACAATAAAATACATATTTGTAATTGGATGGAACAACTTCAGAAAAAAAATGTATATCACTTAACGAGTTACATTTTAAACATCTGCCTAACGAGTTCAAAGGAAGTACTACTTAATGGAAAATGACAGAGATATTATGAAAGAAGTCAACAGTGAAAATGAAAGTCATTGTTTTATCACCGACAGGAGCGAGTATTCAATTATTTCATTATGCTGATTATAGATAACTAACCCTAACTTTCCTTCAAATAAACGTTAAATGAATCACGTATTTGCACAAAAGGTATAAGTTAAGACATAAGACAAAAAGTGTTATTTCCCCGAGAGTCGATGGTGAAGAACTAGTGATGTGAGTTAGCATTATAAACTAGTAGTAAGAGTGGGTCAGCAGGATATTTAATCGAATTAACCTATTTAGTGGGTTTGGTTTACCTGCAGCACTGTGGCGGGGCTGCGTCCAGCGGCTGGCTGCGGCTGGCTGTTTGAGGCGGCGGTCGAACGGCAGAGTCTGGTACACCGTCTTACACCGGAACTGCGGGCAGTGGTACGGTCCGGCCGGGGCGACGCTCCACAGGTCCCCGATACATCTCTGGCAGAAGCGGTGGTTACACTTGAGGGTGACCGGGTCCCGGGTCAGCTCGCTGCAGAGGGGACACCGGGCCGGGGTGTCCAGAGACGCTCCCATCTTGTTTTACACTGTTTAGTTTCTGTTTCCGCGATGACGACGACGAGGGCGGAGCCAAAGTTTGAATGTAGCCCCGCCCCCTGGCGTCTTAAAGCGACAGTACAATGGTTTTAGTTTCCTTTTTTCTTCTTTGTTTGTGACATAACTATCTTTGTGGAGTAAGAAATTCATATTACTTCCTCCAAGAAGGTTATAAAGTCACCCATGTTCATTTCTCTGTTTGTCTGTCTATCTGTCAAAAAATGTATCTCAAAAACAAATGATCTGATCTACATAAAAATTGGGGGTACAGGTGCATTTTTTATCACAAGAAGAAACCATCAAGTTCTGGTGATGATCCAGATAAAAATAATTGTTACAATAGAAAATGTTCACTTTGCATATTAAATTGTCTTATCTTGTGTTCTTTCAAATTGTGAAACAAAATCATGTGATCTCCAAACTAAATAAATGAATAAAGGCAGTTGATCTGGATGTGGAATATATTTAATTTCCATGTGTCCATACCCTTGGCTGAGGTTGGAAATATAAGATTGCTCTTGTTTACTTTCACTTTTTTGAGTGACTGCTGTCGTGTCTTTCCATCCATCCATCCATCCATCCAACAGAGGGCAGATTACATCCTGGACAGGTCACCAGTCCATCAGCCCTGTTTACACGACAACGTTTCACATGACAACACCAAATCCGTTGGAGAGCACCCGACACCCTCATGGACTGATGTCTCAACTATAAAACTACTGATATGGACGATAAAACTAGCGTCATCAATAAACCTCACATGTATGTTTCTATAATAGGGGAGGAAACCGGAGTAAGTGGAGGAAACCCACGCACCCAAGGAGAACACACAAACTCCACGCAGAAAGGTCCAGCTAGTAGTTGAACCCATGAACTTCCTGCTGTGAGGCGAGAAAAATAACCACGACTCCACCGTGTGACATGGTTTGTTCTTCTTTTTACGTAATTTACTTTTGTGAGACAACATCTTACCAGATTTCATTTTATTATTCTAAATCAATTTGAATCATTTTAATTTTGAGTGTCTGATGTTGCATCTTTTTGTTTGGCTAACTTTCCATCCTGAACGCTAGTTTAAATTTTATTTAAGATTGTGCTGCATCTTATCTTTTTTGGGGATCAGAGAATATTTTAGTAATACTAACATCACTAAAAATAGCCAATAACACAATCCACTGCAGAAAACAGACATTGTCAAATAACTGGAGAACTTCAGTTTGTGGCGTTTTGAATTAATAATCTCAATGAAACCTATAAAACCACTGGCCTCCTTCCAAGATAAGTAGAAAGGAGGTTGTTCTGTTGCAGTTCTACACGAAACAATGATTCCTCACTTTTCTTCCAAACTTTCTTTGTGCCTTTTGAGGCATGTGACCTGCATAACAGTGCTATTGTTATTACTTGTGACTTGTGAGCGCTTAATCTTTTATAATCTCCCTTCATTGCTCAAAGAAAACGGCTTTTTCTCACTTGTGTTGGCAGGAATTTTAAGTCGGGCTTAAAATACCATATGACTTCTCAATTAAATGTTTTGAATGTAAGGGAAGTCAACATTATAAGGGTCTGTTTTTATTGTTGTGAAGACCTTTTGCGATGGCTTTCATTGGTTACATTAAAAACATTTTAACTGTTTCAGTTATATTGTTCTAAACATAGGCGTGCATTAGACAAAGTTTGCTGTGTGACCACGCATACCTCAACTTCAACGGCATAACAATGTTGTCATACATCAACTAATTGTAAGTATAGCTACTACTTTTACATACATTATCTTTATATAATACAGAAAATGAGCTGTCCGGTCAGGTAGTGGTTATCTCTCTCACCTCATACTGAGAATGTCCCGTCTGAATCTTTTCTGAAAGTTTGCATGTTCTCCCGGTCCTTGTTTTTTCCTGATACAGATCCAGAGTTCAAAAACATGTGAAAGACACAATCAGCCATCTTAAAATGTCCATAAATGAGTTTGTCTGCCAATCTATGTTTGGCCTGTGATGGACTTGGTGATTGGTTTTGGGTGTACACTAACTTCTGGGAGCCAATCCGCTCCAATCTGTCCTGAATCCCGAGAATGTCAAATCAATTGCAGTTTTTTGATTGAAACTTTTTGACAAACAAGAAAATTGCAAGACATATTTGGAACCCAGCCTTGAGTTACGAATTGCAAAATGATGAAGGAACTCCATAATAATAATTTATTGGAATCACTAGTGAGTACATAGTCCTAAACATTGCTTAAGATTACTCAAAAAAGTACAGTATATTGATATTCTGTCTATCCAGTCCATCTTCTTTATCACTTCATCCAACTCTTACAGGATGCTGGAGCTGATTGCTGATTTGGGCAACGCTAGTTGTTCACTGGGCAGATGACCAGTCCCTCACAGGACAAAGGAACAATCAGTCAATTTTAAAGTCCATAATAAACATCACATGCAGGTAAAAGGATAACTTGGATATTCTCCCTGTCATGCTAAGCTATTTGCACAATTTATGTAATCTCAATAACAACAGTGATAAACACCTGTTTATAATTTGGCCTTAGTAATTGAATGAAACAACAAACAGATTTTTACAGTGAAAACCTTTATTAAGTGTTCATATATTCTTAAAGGAATCTCTTTAATTGATGTTAGTTTACCACCTTCTCCATATTTTCCAATTAATATCTACAGAATATCTATTTACACAGAACATATCCACAGGTGAGGCTGGGACAGGCCTTACTTAGTCATCATCACGTGTTTTCAGTGCACAGGCACTCCTCACGCCGCCCTCACAATCTGCCACGTTACCCTGTATGTCCCAACTAACAAAAGAGAGAAATGTCATTAAAGATAGAGAGAAATCGAAGGAGATGAAGACAGAGACACAGTTTAAGCTACACAACAGGACAATTGTGTGTGAGGCTGGCATATTGATTCACTCACCCTCTCATAAACATTCACAAATTTGCATGCACTCTTCCACATCCGCGCGCGCACACACACACACACACGCACGCACGCACGCACGCACGCACGCACGCACACACGCACACACACACACACACACACACACACGCACCCACACGCACACACACACACACACAGTGGCTAAGAGTTCTGCAGCAGTCAGTCCTAATAGCCACTATCACAGTGTAGATACACAAACTATAAAACATTTGATTTTTTTTTCCCCAAACTGAAACACTGTGCAAAGTTAGCTAGCAGGGCATTGAATAGATTTTGTTAAAAGTCCTAAAACATCTTAAATATCACTGTACAGACTTTGTAATACAAGTAGTGTCTCTTTTGGATCATAATATTTTATAAAACAGTCTAAAATATTTTTTCTTTCTAGTAACTGAAGAGGAACAAAGAGGCATTTAAGCAGAGAAGAAGAAAAAAATAACCCAAACCTTTCTTTTTTTGTTGTTGAACATAAACACAATAGATTTACATCAATGCAACGTTAAATGAGCAGCTTCTTTTTCTCACAAATAAAACATGGTAAGCATTCTGACGGTGACACACAAAGCTAAGTGTTAACATAGAGTAATACTTATAATTACAGAATTTGTATACGTTCTCTTTCAATGTACAGATGTTTATGTGTGAGTCGACATGTATGCATGTGTACGTTTCGTGTTTTTGTCTGTGCTCACACTGCAAATGTAAAACCCTGTGTCTCAGGTAGGTAGTGGGTAGTCCATTTACTTCACATCAGGATAACAGTCTCTGCCCCTGCCATGGTCAATGCAATGTTGTGCAAGTGTTTTCCGTGTGGACACACAAGGACAGAAGAGCTCTATTTAAGTGCTGGGGGTAACATGGGGACAGTGAACCGGATGGAGAGATTCCAAATGTGGGCTATGTGGATTTTTGGCAGGTAAATAAAGGCAGGCTGGCTGGTTGTTTTCCTCTCCCCCACAGACCTGGACTGCCTCCCTCCTTTTAGTAGATGTTGAGAGTATTTCATGGAAACAGACACACGGAAATTCAGGAATCTGTAAGAGAGAAAAACAGCACGTCTTTCCAAGATTCAGTGTTGGGAAAGAAGCACATTGATTGGAAATTAACATTATACTGCAGCTCGGTTCCATGTTGCATTTGATGAAATGAGTCAACAAAATTATAAACTATTCCCAGTGAGCCTCATTAAGATGTATGCTGCTGGTTGAAAGCTGTTTGCTTTGTCTGTCTTTTCAATACTATAAAGAAATATGAGCAAAAATGGTTTAGTGACAGTACAGTTGATTTGTGTTTTGGAGTGTTAATGCATTAGTGCTGGTACACTTGCTATATATCATGGATTTTCAGAGTGTGGGAAGATGACCAGATTCTGTACCAGAGAACCCCCCAATTCTCTGCATTTTGGTAGAATGCCTGGCTTCCTAATGATATCATTGTTCACAGATGTTGGCATTTATTAGCTCCTTCTTCCAGTGCAAGTTAAACATTTCTATATCCGAAACACATTTTAAATTGTTACAAATAGTTTGCAACTGTTGTCACTGTGGCCCCACAAAAAATCAAACTCTATTCCACTTGTGATGCACATTTCAGAATTATCATTGGTTTACTTATATTTATTTTGCAAGGCTTTGCAGTTCCTTCCACCACTGCAGTATTGTAAGTCATCTCTCACTTCCTTGCATGAGGGCTGTTGCTTTCATCTCTTCATCTATTTACTAATGTTGATTTAGCCTGATTTAGCCTTAGAAATTGTAATTGTGTAAGTCGTAGGGCTCATTCAATGTGATCCTTTGGTCTTTCAGTATATTCGGCTTATTCAACACATTTCTTTCAGGCCTGAATATGCCCACTGAAGCTCATACTCAAAATGTGAAAATGGTCTACTGCTACAAGATTTGTGTTGGCAATATTCATGTTCTTTCTTGTAATTCAAGGCCTTATCCTCTAATGTTGTGCAATTTTAATGCTTTATCTTGAATACTCATAATTTAAAACGAAATGTGAAAAGATAACACCCCCCCCCCCCCCCCCCACACACACACACACATATGTGTGTGTGTGTGTGTGTCTATGTTTGTTTTCAGCTGTTTTATTGTTATATGAGTTATATGACTAGTGCTCTCTTGAGCTTTTGTTTGCTTCTACTCACCTGAAGATTTGGTTAGGCATTCCCTCCTTCTGAAAAAAAGGAAACAGAAACATAATAAACATATCCAATTGTTTACTCCACACAAAAGGCACTAAGGCACATGTAATACATGTACTATCTATTCTACACAGTTTGGATGTAATACACCTGCACACCACTAGATGGCACTCGAGACAAGTTGTACTTTGAAAGACAGATTGTGCAATGATGAATAATTTATTAATGGAAGATTGAGCAAAGCCTTAAACTCAGGAGTGGTACATCATCAGGGCTGGCAAAGAGGCTATTTATTGACTGATATAGATGCTGATAGTCTAGTTTTTTTCCCCTTTTGATGACTTTGACTGAGTCATAAATATTTAAAACGTGGTTTTTTTTTGCCATTTTTGCAATTGTTGCCATTAATGTCCTCAAGAGGTTCACAATTAAATTTTGAATCAGAAGAATGCATTATTAGGACATTATGATTTTATAGTTGCAGATACAGTTGATTAAAGATTATAGCCCAGAGTGTATTTCTTTTATATTTAAAACAAATAAAATGTGGCCTACATTACACAATACAAAGCATGGCTTCAGGTCATTTTACACATTACTGTTCAGAGCTTTTAAAGTTATGCAGATTAACATATAGTGTGCACTGGTGAATCCGTAATGGCCAGCAAAATCATCACTGAACCCCTTATAAATTTAATGCAATTTAATGTGAGCAGTTTACTGCAAGCACATGCTTTTGGACTGTCAGAGGACAGTATTTGGAGAAAACAATACGCATACACAGGCAGAAGATGTAAATTCCACAGAAAGGCATCTAAAATGTCTCAAAGCTGGAATATTCTCACTGTAAGGCAAGAGCATGAACCAGTTCACCAAAGTGTAGATCAAATATGTAGTTGTTACATGTCTGGTTTGAATTCATTACTTTGGTGAGAGAAACAAGCTACAAGCCAGTACAAGTCAAAATGAACTGTATGAATGAATGAATCCATCCATCCGTCCATCCATCCATATCTTATTTATATTATTTTAATGACTTGGTTAACACATTCATCTCTTATAATGTCAAAATTACAGAGTTTTACTGGTTATTTCTACAGATGTATAAATATTGAGTTCATGTTATTGAAATATTGATTTTATCCTCCCCACAATTTAACTTCGTTCACATAACGAGTCATTCTCTTTGTCAATTAACCAAAATCTAAATCACTGCAATCATTTATAGTAATTTATTTTGATGATACATATTTACTTGTCGAATAAAACTTTTTTTTTTCATTTAAACTGAAAGTGAAAACACTGAGTTGCACTATGTTTCATGGTACAAATACTCATATAATGAGATCATGAAGGGTGTATTTTGTTGGATGGAAATCTTGCTAAACATTTTATTGTGTTCGTCGAAAGAGCTATTTCTTTCATTGGAGTTGCTTTGTCATGATTGTTTATTTTTCAGACTAATTATTCCCACAAAGACTGAACCATTTCCTTTCATCATGCTGTTATACAGCTAAAGATTTTTTATTTTTTTTATTTAGCTTGGCTACTTTTGGACGATGCATCACAAACTTCATTACTTCAAAACTTTTCTGAAACACAAGCTGAATGTAATTTATGGAGTCAGCTCATCTAATTTATTTGGTAGAACAGAACATGCGCCATCGCATTTCTAATGAGTATGCACTTTTCTATTTTCAACTTTTTGAGAGTCAGGATAAAATGATTATGCTTTTGAAGCAAACGATGAACTATTCTTATTCATTCTATGCTGCCGACCGCCTCCAAACACAAAATGAGTGACTGGGCTGGAAACGCTTGGGGGTGTGGGGGGATCACGCACCCATTTATGACATTAACTTAAAAACTAACCGAGCGGCCATGCTGGGTGGTGTCGTCAGACAGTGATCATAACAATCCTGTCACCATCATAAATCAATGTCTCTCTGGCTCACCCTATGGCATAAAATCACAGAATTTACATAATTTACATTTGTAGCAATTTTTACTCTGCCCATTGGTTCCTTTATGTAAGCCAGTGATCGAGTGGTGACCAATCCAGAAATTAACCTGTCGTTTCTTCTTGTGAAGAACAGCTCCTGCTTCCTCTGACTCTGATTAAATGCACTCACAGTGCACCACATAAAGATTCATACATGAATATTGAGGAAAATCAATGACCAGATTTGAGATATGTTGATATCATACATTAATGTAAAACACTGATTAGGTTCTCTTGTTTTGTTTTTCACAAGCTGCTAAATATCCACGTGGTTGCTATTGTCAAAGGTTTTGTTCTGACTTGTGATACACGGATATTGAGTGAGTTCTCCAAATAACAATAATCACATTACATGTGATTGGATCAGATAAAGGCCCCTTCATGCTTCCCGTGTCTGCAAGTGTCCCCATGTGCGCAGAGTATGCGTGACGTCAAAACCGTCATCCGCCACCGTGCGCGAGTGTCCACTCAGACCCCTCTGCGGTCGGCCGCGGGCAGCCTAGATTTTGTGACCGCGGGACCTGTGCACAACTGTGCGCGCAGACTGCGCATGTGCCAGTCTCTACCTATTCCGGCGCGTCACAATGGAGGCAAACTTTGAAGCCGACGTGTAAATACAGCTGATGCTTGTCCTCGTCGATTCGTCTCATTTCCAGGACCAGCGCGCTGAACTCTCCGCTCCTTGCTCTATTCACATTAAGCAGTCGCACATACTACCATCCTCGTTCGTTATCCTCCTCTTCGGCCAAATATGACAAACACCGGATCTCTACTTTTTGTTCACGCGAGGTCACTATTTTCAGTGCTCAGCGTTCTTGACGATGGGATGCATGGACCAATGCGAGTCCATAATTGTGTGCGCCCCGCAAACACTCGCATACTCTACGCACTTGTGGACCCTTGTGGACCCTCGCGGACACGGGTAGCATGTAGGGGCCTTAATGCATCCTCACCCTTGCTTTCAGCCAGCAACTCCTCTGTCATGAGCCCATCCTGACGGTTTCCCAGGACGAAGGCCAGGAAAGAGAGGATGAGTGCGTCCAGGATGCCCATGATGGCCAATATGTAAGCCCAACGCACCGAGCAGGCCCCAAGGCTGTATTTATCCGTCTGCTCTCCACACATCCGCCGAACCTCATCGCTGTCCCAGCCATCAGGGTAGATCATACAGCCCAGCACAAGACAGACACCTGGACGGGAAGAAATGAGGTGGGAAATGGATTAGAAATGGTGGCAACATCAGGGATGAAGTGAGCAAGTACAGGAAAGTTGGAGACGACTTCATAGAGAAAAATTTCCTCATATTCAATAACATCTTGTGAGAAAAAGAGAAATGATGATCATTTCAAAACGCTTCAAAATCTCGAGCATTATGTTCTTCTCTTGGTCGATTTTGATGTGTTTATTGCATTTATGATATTGATTTTCATTCCCTCGGCTGTGTCTAGACAATGTGTGGCAGTAGAGGAGCCATAAAACTAACAGTAAACAACTGCAGCAGCAGTGGCAGATTTAGAGAGGGGTAACTTCTCTCAAACCATAAATCGTCCTCAAAAACTGCCCGGGATTTTCTTACTGTCACATAAATTACTTGAATTTAAAAACAACTTCATGGACTTCCCAGCCATCACTCCTTCTTGGAAGTTTAATGGAGAGATAATGTTAGACTTTAACTAGCAGCTCTTGAATCTCAACCTCAGCCCGATGGGTAAAAACCCACTCATCTTCCACTTGGTTTCCTCTCATCTTCCATTTAGAAGAGGTTCTTCTCGAAGGTAATACTGCGACAGAACAGTGCAAGAAAATTGAGAGCCCTTATACGTCTCAGTTTTTGCCCAGAGGGTTTAGAAAAATGTTCTCTCATCTTCAATTTCAATGAGCTTCTCTGAGGTGGTGCTGCAGTGGAAGACCTGGAAAAATAAGCTGACTGCAAAAATTACCCATAGCGCAATGTGCATTAATAATAAAATAGACTTCCTACTCTTTCCACCAAACACCTGATTGCTTTTAGTGTTTTGTGACTGATTTCTGTTTCTTTGTGTATTGGTGTTTCATGTTTTAAGCATTATTCAAGTGCATAACTCATGTTTTAGGAATTTCTGCAGCCCTTCACATCATGCATTTATATAATCATTTTTCAATTAAGTGTATGGGTCGCTGTGCTTACTTGGAGCTCCGAACAGTTAAACTAATCAAAGTGAAAACAATCTACTCTCTTGCATTACAGCACATATGGACAATAGACAAGCCAAGTATCTATCAGAACACTGAGTAAAATCCCTAGATACTACACCCTGTTAGGTAGAGACAAGGGTCTGAACACACATTAAACACATTAAAATCTATAGTAGACCCAGGAAAATCCAGGGCACAACACTTCAAAATCAACAACCATAAGTACAGAAACCTTTTGTTATTTTTTATTCTGTAGCATGGGTGGACTTAAAAGCTAAGTGAGATAAAGTTCATTATTAAGCAACATAAAACTTTATTATTCTTGCAATGATGCCAAGGTTGCAGTAGACTACATTCTTGGATTTATGAATGAATGAGTTTGTGCCTTTTGATGGCTTGGCGTGGCACCGACAATGACAAGCTCTTTTCACACAAGAAACACTTAACTTAGCCTGTGACAGGCCATGATAGTGCCTTACTAGGACCTGTGTCTCTCTTCCCACATATGTTTTAGCATTGCTGTCTGTCAAACATACCTCTGAAGTCTGATTCCGGTCAAATATTGTCACTGAGGCTGTCATGTACATTATGACATTATGACCATTGAGGGGACTATTATGACGAGAAGCAGAGTCTTCACTGAAAAGCTCCAATTCCAGCCGAGATTATATATAAACCTCCACAATTTATCTGACTTGCTGTCTTTCCTCGAAGGAATCGTCATTGTCAGACCACTACCATACGGTTAATGACAATAGTAATCCAGGTAGTGGCTACAACGATGAAGCTGGGGAGCTAAATCTGAGTTGATAATAACTTTTATTATTATGATGTATTTGTATTTAAATTTTGTAACAAATGGAAAAAAGACGGAGGAAGTGGAGTTTGTCATCGTGTCCACTTGGACATTAACTAAAAAGCCACTGCATCAGTCAAGAAAACATGTTCTGTCCTGTCAGTATGTGGTTATCCACTGATGGCCATTAGCAGCTGAGAGAATGTGTAAATAAAAGTGAGTCCGTGGTCAGAAAAGGTTTGCTTGTGAGGGAGAACTTTGAATAACCTGAAATGTGTGACACCCATGCACAATGTTTGTTCATTATACTGTATGAATACATTGTAAACCATTGGGATCCATAGTTTTTCATTTTAAATACCTGGTAAGTCGTGATACATAGTCTGCAAATGTTGGAACAGTTCCATTCAACATTTTACATTAAAACAAATTTCATAATTTTAGTTATTATTTATACTTAGAATAAATTCTGTTCTTTAAAAAAAAAGGTTTATTATTCCCACCACTTTTCCTCCTTTTTTTGTGATTTCATCTTCCACATTTAAAGGAAGAAAATGTCATGAAAAAGAGGTCCTCTGAGCTGCTGCTGCAACTCTTGAAGCTTTTTTAACAGCCTTCCACCGCCCCCACCAGAAGAAGCCTGGATCGCACTTACATAACAAAAACTTTTCACCTTGAAAAACATCCATCTGTAACCAATCTGCAACATTAGCAACTGTCGCTACATGAATGCACATGATGGGAGTTTCTGTATAATGCACATTTAACAGAGGGGGTGCAAGGACAGACAAGTAATTTTGAATGTTTGTGGCGTTACTACTCTCCCTCCCACCTGACACATTTACTACAAAGGCAGCACAAGCTTTTCCAGATGCTGCTCAGGGTTTTGTGCTTGCCTTTGGTTTATTCCAATGCAATCATGAATATAAAAGCGAGACTCAGGAGGCGAGGAAAAAAGGCTCTGAGAAAAGAGAAAAAGAATGAGGATACTGAAAAAAAGACAAATGCTTATGGCTTCAGGGAAAGGAGACATAGAAAAAACAAAAGCCACACAAGCAGTGAATTTTTTTTGTCACAGTTGCGACTGAACACGATCTATTCCAAAGCCTGCCTCTGCAGATAATCATCTCGGAGGGATGCATAGGCCAGGATTATACCAACAGAGGGTGCCACATATGCCACTCTTATTTCCAGAACCAGCTTGTGGTAAAGAGGAGGAGCAGTTGTCCCCACTGCACACGGTAACAGAAAGCCTGGAGTCAATTAATCCGTAACTACACACCACAACAGCAGAGCAAAACCATCCAGCACTGCATCACTTACATAACAGCACTTTTAACCCCCCCCCCCCCCCCCCCCGCTCGTATTTTGATTCACAAACACAGAACACTCTCAATTGAATCTTTAACAATTTGAGAGGCAATGGTGCTTGAAATCAAGTTTCATTACATATTGACTGAGTCAGAGAGAATGTGCTAACACACACCGGAAATCTAACTTTGTTTTTTATACACCCCTTACTTAAAATGGGTTCATCGACGGCATCATCAGTGTGTGCTGATCCCTCAGTATTATCTTCCATTTTGAAACTCAATATGTGTACTGAAACAAAGAGAAGCTCAGAGATTAAAATATAAATAGCTCGTAGTCATGCATTTCCTCATTGATACAGTACATTTGTTGCATATAGAGTAAATCTGACTTTGGAATACTGTGCTCAGAAAACAGTTCACTTAGAATTGTCCCAGATCTTCTGCTTTTTGTCCAGTAATGTAATGTTTTGGCAAATTGTGCAAACAAAGTTTTGTCTTAATAGCAGAACTGTGCTGTTTTATATAAATAATTTCATATTTATTTTTAGGAGAGTTGATGGCACAAAACAAGAAAATGCACAAACATCTGAGTAGAATCAAATTGTCATCTGGGACTTCCTTTGCTCTTTGTAGACAGAGCAATGATTACGTTGTGGCTTAAACTAGATAACAGCCATACTGAAGAGTGTGAAATACCATTTATTGAATGGAGGTGCATGAAGTGTTACTCAAAAAAACATGTAATTATCCCGTATATCTACTTGTTTCACACACTTGCACTGCACTGAGGCAGAACTTCATACTGCAGTAATAGACGTGCTCTCAATTCAGAGCCTCGGAAAACAGCGGCGTCACACCTGACAGAGAGCAGCTGTCAGTTGGAGCCGAGACCAGACATTAGCTGACAGCATTATCCTACTGCTTCGGACTTTACCCTTCCCGCAATCTTTCCCCTGCTCCCTTGAGGGTGCAGCAGACAGGCGCAGTGACATGGGGATACAGATTATGTGGCAGGGTGAGGCTCAGAGATACAGTATGGGGGAGAATGAAAAAGATGACGGGAGCATGAGCCCGCGCTATGCTTCATTCCCCTGTGTGGCTGCTTGCAAACACCCAGCGCCATGTGAACGTCACATGCACTGGGTGCTATATGCTGGAACTCAGCTATTCTCAGCATTTATTTTTTGCCTTTTCTCGACAAACAGACACGTTTCTCTGTTTATTCAGTTTGTTGTCGCTTCCCAGGAACACCATGATGACACAAATGGAAAACTGGACTGAGAAATGCATGTTGGCTAACCGCATCTTACATAAGAGACTGTAGGTAGAGCAGATTAGGTGCAAACTAGGCTACAGGAAAGTCTGCAGGCAGACCGGCAGATGGTACAGAACGGTATGGCAGTAGATTTGTCAGGAGCGTATTGGCCCATTTTCCCTAAGAGATGAGCAAATCCCATCGATACAGAACCCCATTGCCTCTGATAATCTCCGTGTGTCATTTTGAAGGTGGTGAAACTGGGTAGAGGTCCAAAGTGAACTCCAAAGCAGTGACTTGATTGGATTTGTACATATCTGGTTTGCAAACAAAGAAGGAAAAACTGTAATCTGTTTTGTTGTGACGGTGTCGTGTGGAGCTGTATGTGCGAGTGTACTTGGAAATAAGCTATGGAGTGCTTCACTAACACATCTGCGACAAAACTAAGAAGCCATGAATAGGAATCTGTATTTTTCCAAACTCCCTCTGTCCTTTGTGAATTGCAATTTCTCCTCATTTATTATGCTTAAAACTTAATTATGCATACATGCATCTAAAAGTGTGTCATCTTGGACAGCTTTATGATAACACATAGTCACACATGTGCACAGATATATTGCCATGTGCCATGTGCATCCCGCTAAACATGCCCCACTTAGGTGTTGAAGATCATTTCTCTTTTCTCATTGTGATACATCTGGGGGCCAATGAATAAAAGAACGTGTTTACTGAACTGACAGTCTCCCTTCTGGCTTGTGAGGCGGTAATTTAAGGTCAGCAGAAAAAAAGAAATCGGATCAAACGCTCTGGCCAAGTGTTTATCCCAGCAGGGCTTCGAATGAATATGCATCGGTAAGTTTGCGTTTATGTAATTGAAGTTGCACTCCCACAGGTGAAGTAGTGACCTGAGCGAGAGCAAAGTCTTTTATTTAAAATCAAATCGTTCATTTTGTTGTCTTCTTAATGCTCATGAAAGACAATTGATGAGGAAGCTATAATTAAGATTCAAAAGGCAATATTACTCATGTCTAAAGAGACGAAAGCTATCGCTGTTGATCGCTCTTCTGTGAGTAATGTGATCCACTGGCCCTTAAGATGCGGTTTATCCCTGACGCTTGTTATCGTGGCAGTTCTCAACATTAAGCTCCAGGCAGCGCGAGTCTCCCGCCAATACTGAGGCGCAATGTGGCAGAGTCATCTGAGCAATCATTGCTCAGATGACTCAGACTAGAGACAAGCATCCCAGAATCTGAGTGCCACATTGCGAGATACCGGTTGGAGCAGCATTTCGAGCCTAAAGTTTTACGAACTGAAAGTTTTATGGTTTGGCTTTGTCTGTGCTCTGGTGGCCTTTCTCTGTCAAAAAAAAAAAAAAAAAAAAAAGATGAACTGTTTCAGTTTTGTGTACACGCTTTACTGCACCAACAAATTCAAGTCATCGCAACACCTTGCCACTTCCAGCTGCCGTCAGTTCCAATCTCACTGAGCTGCAACTCATAAATTTCACTTGGAATCACAATGAATAGACACTTTGCCCATGTCACATGAATGCTGCATCATTTTCGCTCCACATTTGCAAAATCTATCCATCCGTCTTCTGAAGCACTCTATCCAGTGTATCAAAGGGCAAACAAAGACACAGAGACTAACCTGACCAGACTAACATGATCAAATTTAATTTCTCAGCACTTTCTGATATGTTTTTCAGACGAGATTGAGAGATCTGTTTAACACTGTGAAACCATTTTTTGGAGAAAAATAAAAAGGTGATACAAATATGTTGAACCTTTTCATAATTTCATAACATTTCTTACTTCCATACATGCAAATTTTACTTTTCTGAGGCTGATATCTATGTGATGGTGACAGATGACCTGGTTGGTCGCAATTCAAACCTAAGGAGAAGAGCTTTTACTCACAGCGCAGTGTGCTCGCCAGTCAAATTATGAGAATGTACAATGAGACTGATTAATCCAATCTTTCCCATGATGGTCCATCCTCTAATGAAGTATGGGCAGCATCAATGCCTCCTCTTCACACCAGACAATGAAGACTTCTCTCTGGTTTCAAAGATGAGCACCGAAGAAAGATGGCCTAAATCCATGACAATGATGTACCATAATTACGTCTAGATAAATGGGGCAATTAAGAGTGAATGATCCATATAGTGGGGGTAAATGGAGTGTAAATGTGTGACCACATTATTTTGCATCATGGTCCAGGTTTATTAGAAAGAGAACAAAGAAAAGAGGCCATAAATAGAGTGAAAGTGCTTATAGAAACACTTTGTTACATTGCAAGACTGATCAGAGGATAAAAAAGGAGGCTTTCTTGTAGCATCGACATGAGGTAAGGATTGACAGCTGGGTAGACGTGAATCAAAGACCTTCCTTTAAAAAACATATTCTAAAGTGTTTAAGATGCAGTGTAAACTTGCATGAAGAGAAACTTTTGAAACTGACTCTGACAAGCACTCCTGAACGATGAGGAACATGTTTCCTGAGATGGACTGTTTGCATTCTAAATCTATTTCTGCTTCAGTTGCTGGCAAGACTCGTTGGTTGCTAGAGGGAAGCAACCCGCTTCCAGGCATCCTCTGAATTCCAGTCTGTCAACATCTTCAGCAATTTTCTGCACAATGAGCACATAGCGCCCAGAGCTTACCGATCAGTTCAATTCAAAGGGTTAGGAAGAGCAAGATATGGCTTATTTCATCAAATCATCATTATTCTTTGCCTCGACAGACCTTTGCAGAAATGTTCTGTGTTGTCACTTTCAAAAGGCAATCTCACAGGAGTGCAAGTTACACTCAACCAATAGATGGTAAGTGTTCTGATTTTCATCCATTTCAGTCTATCCATGCATCCATTTTCTGAAACAATGTGACCAACTCAAGGTTGTGGGAGGCTGGAGCTGATCACAGTGGTCTATAGAAAAGCACCAGGGTATCTGGACAGGTCTCCAGTCCATCACAGGGCAAGTACAAAAAGACAGAAAGTCTCACGCACACATTCCTACACTCCAATTCACTTAAAATATGTGTTTTTGAAGAGTACGAGACCAGAAAACCAATGCACACACAGGGACAACATGCAAACGTACACAGAAATAATAAAAGTAACTAAGTGATGATCTTACTGTGATTCAAGAGTGATAACCACTACAGTACCAATTGGTGCCTGGTTTAAAAAAAAAAAAAGAGGCATCTCTATCTAACAGTAGAGGAAGGAGGAGATGTAATGTCTTTGGCAACCTGTATCGAAAGACATGTTTTATCCTGTCTTGTCTGACCATAGACTGTCTATTCAAAGGCCGTGTTCTCTCACTCTAAATATCCACATAGACCATCTGGTCACTGCCTCATTATTACACCCCGATTGAAGTTGGTATTAGAAAGAAGAGCAGACTGCAAACGCCTGACAGAAAGCTGAATGTCGGAGCCTCTGAAACGATCCAGTGACTAAGTCACCAAACGAGTGACACAAGAGTGGGATAGATGCTGCTGCAATAAATGAAATATCACCTTATAGGGGAAAAGCAAAGGTGGGTATGCAGAGCTGGAGGGTGCAGGCAGAGAGGGGAGGAGGGATCAAGGGAGGAGCGCAGCATAAACCGCAGTGAGAAGCAGGAGGGACTTAGGCAGGGGTGGAGGGCTTATGTAACAGGTCCAGATGCGGTCTGTACCTCCACTGAGGATAAAGATTGGCAAGGGCAACAGAGATCAAAAGAGACCTTTGAGTTCTCGATGAAAATACTGAGGGGCCACCAGCTCGGGAAGGATAGAGGCAAACAGCCAGGACTGCTCTCACAGTCAACAGTGAGCATTTGGCTGAATATAGTCGGGGGACAAACTCAGCAGCTGAGGCTCAGCACCACCCAGTACTGATGTTTTTTTTTTTTTTCCTTTTATCTTTTAAACATGAAATCCACATTAAATATGCAAGCTTTCCCAAATTCTCCCTTAAGCTAGCCCCTTCATACATAATAGTGCTTCAGGGTAGAGTCACTTGAGTGGAGCCTGCTGAAGCTGACACACGCACACACACACACACACACACACACACACACACACACACACACACACACACACACACACACACACACACACACACACACACACACACACACACACACACACACACACACACACACACACACACACACACACACACACACACACACACAGTAATTTATTGCGTCGCCCCTGGAAAAGGTTTTTCAAATCATTTGCTTAAATTCAGTGGGTGTACTTACTTTAAAATTGTAGTAAAACTGATATATGTTATATTCAGTCATTGTTATGTGACTGTTAAAATGAAATATTGCAACTGAATAAGGTGAAGAGAAACTTGTAGTTTTGATATATGTAATACAAGAAACTTATCATTACATTTAAGAACAGTACTTGTATGAATCTATCCATCTCACCATGACAGTTATATGTGGTATGCCTTTCAAAACATGGACTCAGTGTGAAGGTAGGTATTTCAATCTTGGAGTTTGAAAGTATATCATCATATGTGCTTTTACGTAACAGGCCTAGGCATATTGTATGGAAAGTATAATGTTTTATAGCTAGTTATATTTTCATATTCAACGAACATATGATAAACACTGATGAACTAGCTCCAACTATAAGTCAATTACTTATTACTAATTATGAGTTATAATTTATTTAATAATATAATTGGGGTTGGCTGTGACTCAGATGGAGCTGGCTGCCCCCCATAGTACACAGTTCATAAAAAAAAGTATCCTCAAGCAAGGCACCGAACCCCAAGTTGCTCTAAAGGAGGCTGAGCACCTTGTTGTGTGAGCATGTGTGTGTGATTGGGTGAATGTGACCTTAAGTAAAGCACTTTGAGAGTGCTGAAGCAGTGAAAATTCCACTTCACGAGTGAAATCCATTTACCATATATGTTTATTTGACAAAATAATAACTAATGTCAAAGTTCAACTCGAATATCGAGTCTCAAGAAGAAATTATAATTCATTAAACAATAACAACATTAACATAACATTAAACAACATAACATCTTCAATTGAAATAAAGCCTTTCTTGAAGTTTACTCACATTTTTAAGACTCCGATTGAACTTACTCGAAGCACTCTGATAATTTTGATAGCGTACCTGCCTATGCATTTCTACAGCGGGGAAAGTTTGAAACATGGGTCACATTGTCCTTGCGGTCCCATCTCATCTCTATCACTGTAGAATGAATAAACATCGTCACCCCACCCCCAACAATGACAGAGCTGTGGCCTGCGTCAGGGTACTTTTGACATCACTGGGATTAACTCTGGCAAATCTATACTCCACACCCCACAGGGCAACAGGGACGCCACACACAGGGCGAGTCATGACAATGACTTGGCTGGCATTTAGAGTTTGTATTCAACACTGTGCTATGCACAAGCTCACCAAGTGTGGGATAATTAATCAGCATTGCTCTATTGCGTTTGATGTACCAAAGCATGATCTTGGGATTTCTTACAATGAATCGACGGCCCTGCATTAAATCAATGAAAAGCCTTTTCAGAGAGACTTGTGTCCATCATGATCAATCATTGAAAGGAGCACATTATGTGCATATAAATAATTTGTCTCTGCAATGTGTATGATAGCATATGGAGCTATGCTTCATCCTTCTTCTGTCCAGCATCAGCAAGACTGTGAGCTGCATCCATGATAGTTTGCCTCCTGCTGGCTGTAATTAGATGGTTCAACTGTCTGTGTGTTTCCTAATTACAAACATTGGGGGATGGAACAGTGATAATGAAGAGGTGATTTGAATGCAAATTACCTTAAGTAGACATGAGAAAACATGATGGCAGCCACAAATATGCTTTTTCATCTATATGTGTATTTTACGTGGAAAGACAATATCACAAAGAAACACAGTGAGGGAACATGACAGAGTTGTACATCCAGGTTATTTCATTGAGTAACAAAGGTTTGTGGTCAGTACATTCAGTTTTGGTAAGCTCTGAAAAGTTTCCTGGCCCACTTGTCATGGCTTCCTTTTACCGCCTGACTGACTGTCAATGAGCCCACACAGCCAGAGTGTATTTCAGCCAAAGATTTCTGAGGCTTATTTTAACTGAAGAAGAGGGTTTGTTTTCTTTCTCTTTTAACTCATGGTGAGCCCATTTTTTCCACTTTGTGGACAGAGAGAGAGAGAGAGAGAAATCGTTATTTTCCCTACTAGAGTTTCATGTCGAAAGGCTTTTGAAGTAACAGTAGAGAGTAGTCTAATATGTTGTGCTTCACTGTTTGGCTTCAAAATTGAATGCATATCTTATTTAAAATGCCATATAGAAACAACACTCCCTGTCTTGTTTTAAATAAAAAGACCCTATGTACATTGGATTGTGGTTGAATTAACCAGTTTTTTTTCTTCTTCTTCACAGAATACCAGCAAAGCTCCAAGCTGCCACAAGCCACCGGCTCAATGACGCAAATTGTAGTGTCACGGTAAAGGTTCTCTATACAGTATTTCAGACTCAACATACAAATACTGAAATGTATCAAATCTTTTCTTGTTTTATTCTTAGTAATTTTAGCTTCTAAATCATAAACATAAAACAATACAATACTTAAAAATAATTTGATTATTTCATAAGATCAGATGGTTTTCCTACGTTTTATGCCACAATTATCACAATAAAAATGCTATAGCTCTATTTTATAAGTTTGAAATAATTCACTTTTCATATAATGTTTTATTAAATTAGAGGAACTTGAAGGAATGAATGGCAACAAAGCAAGGCATCAAAAAGATGCAAAAAGGTTTCCTGTTTCTTTACTATTCTGGAATCAAGGGTATTGTGAAGGAAACTTGGCAGCATGTTATTAAAGTAAAGACAGCAATTTTATTCATGTTGGCATAAACGCTGTTATTCATATGCAAATTTTTGATTTAGGTTTTTTTTTTTAAGATTAACAAGTGAAGGAAGTATTTTTTTATTCAGGAAAAATCCCATGTGGCCAAAAACAAGCCAAGCCCTTGGCAAGGATGGGCACCTATTAATATGGATAAGACAAATGATGCACATCCAATACATCTACAGAGGGAACTGCATGGTGTTATGTGAAGCAGGCGGAAATGTTCATACAAGCAGGCAGGAATCAAAGCGAGCAGTGCTACGATGAGAATCTGCCTTTCCTTCAGTCACACACTAATCTGCTTTAATAAAATGCCTGATAGGTATCCAGACAAATGTGTTCATTTGCAGCATTAACTCCGGAGGGCTGGAGCTGATCTGCTGCTGCTGCTGCATTGGAAAGCTGTGACTGTTCCTCTCATGCCAAGATTAACCACTTTCTACTTCGACTTTCAACGATCAAGTATAGTACGTTTACCCCTTGCGGGACGAGCTTTGCTATGCATCTAATAGGCCATGGGAGAAAAAGGCAGATAGAGAGAGAGAGAGAGAGAGAGAGAGAGAGAGAGAGAGAGAGAGAGAGAGAGAGAGAGAGAGAGAGAGAGAGAGAGAGAGAGCGAGAGAGCGAGAGAGGGAGATAATAGATCAGTATGTCTTTTTTGACCTCTGTTATCTGGTTTGTTTTCTGTCTGCTTTCTGTCCTTGCCTTGCATTTTGTTCACTTGCAGACCCGTTGCTGCTTGTTTCTTTATGCTACTTACTCCCCTCTTTCCCCTTTATCTCCTTGTCGTCCTTTCTCACTGCTCTTCCTCTGCGTAGGTTGAAAGTTTTGATGATATTATCCTGCTCGTTTGATCTTCATCCACCTTTTTATCTTAAACCCATTTTAGCGGATTTCCTGACAGCTCTATTTTTCCGCTGCGGCAGACTGCTGCTGCATATAGTGACATAAAAAGAATACATAGTGGGTCCCCCCCCCCCCCATAAAAAAAAAGAAAAATTGCAAATAGCTATTCTTAAGTCACTCTGCATGTTGTTTCATTCCCAACATCACACACAGTATTATGTTTTATTATATCTCTTAGCTTTGTATAGCCTTTCTAAAACAGATTGCCCCAACTGCTTCTGACTGCCTGCTTCTGTTTATACTTGGGTTCTTCTACCTGCTGCCATCACATAAATAGACTTGTTATTTTACACTGAATCTCATTCTAAAACTTTACAATTCAGTTATAAAAATTATTCCCCTAAAACTTAGGGGGTGGCATAAAAATCCCAAGCATGCTCTCATTTTACTTATCATATCTGGTATTAATCTGATCATCTTTTGCTTTGAGCTCCAGGACAAGGGACATGAAGTTCTTACTTTTACAAACTATTGTAGGCAGATTGGTCGAGCAGGAGTTTGAGTATTTTGCTCATTCATGTGACAAAAGCAATGATTAATTCCTGAATAAATAGTTGAAAGTATTTCAACTCCTCACACCTTCCCCAAATTTCTAGACAAAGCAGAGAATTTGCAGTAAATGTCTCTTTGAACTACACAAATAAAGAAAAAGCGGAACACAAGTAGCTTTTTAGATAAAGAGTTCAGCTTGTGATGTTAGCAGGATTCATGTTAGTATGAATATGAACAACTCTCTCAGAGCATTCTAAACCCCTCAAGAAACACATAATAATGTGCAAATGTTACAAGATTGTGTGAATATATGTGGAAAAAGATGCATATAAAGTGTAATCTTTCTACTTAAGCTAATCACCAGGGAAGAGGATGCCAGTGCTGCAGACGGTCCAGGACTGTGCAGAGTCTCCACTGCAGAATAACTAATACTTCCATTATTAACTACCAAACACATCAAAGAAAAAGCAGAGGATGCTCCTCAGGCCAGTTTAGTCCTTTTTGCTTGCCTATGAATTCTACAGCAAATCTTTTCTTTTCAAATTTTTTGGGGATGTTTGCACAACCGAATAAGCAAATAGCTAAATAAACAAAAAAGACAGCGGAAAAATAGAAACCTGACCTTCCTTTTTTTTTTTGCAGTGTTTTGAAAACAGACCAGTCTTCCCAAATAGGCCACCGTGTGTCTGCACATTTGTACTGCTGACTTTACAAAGCTCACACCTTACTTAGTCACAGAAACATGACTCATATCTGTTTTTTTAAGAAGAGACATTATCACCCTGTGTAGAAAAAGGCCGGCAGCTGGTGTGGCAAACTGCGCAGACAGTACATAAACCACGGAGGTAATTATGACTGACCTCACTGTATTCCTAGTTAATTGGTGTACAGACCCCAAAAGAACTGAAGTTACAGGACAGAGAGAAAGAGAGCAAGAGAGAGAGAGAGAGAGTGAAAGAGAGAGAGAAAGATGCACACATTGTACAGCTCTCCATGAAAGAACGTGATGAACAGAATTGAGCAGATGAAAAGAGATGACATGCAGAGACGGGTGAAGATGAACTGCAATGACGGAAGAAAAGAGAAGATCATCATGGATCTTACTGTACTGTGTTCAGCTCAGCAGAAATAAGAAGCACACACACACACACACACACACACACACACACACACACACACACACACACACACACACACACACACACACACACACACACACACACACACACACACACACACACACACACACACACACACACACACACACACACACACACACACACACACACACACACACACACACACACACGTACATCTGCATGCACTGAACTTCAGCAGATGTCCAGACAGAAATAGCTCTGTTGTGGAAAGTAAAAGAAGGATGCAGGTCCATCTAGGACAGGATGGATGCCGTGAAACAGTCTCTGCACTCAGCTCTGTTTGGCCGTGCTTCCGATTTCTAATGGGTCCTGGTCGTTTGCTTTTCTCATCAAACATTCAGTCTTTGTACCTGGAGTTTCACAGAAAAGTTCTCCTGGCGACGGCCGGCGATGTGTGCGTGCTCTCACTCACTTGTGCGCTTGGAGAGGCGCCCGCTGCAGCAGCGCGAATTATATGTAAAGTGTTTATTTAAAACCCTCTGACCTCGGTCCAAAGGGAGTTATGAGAGCTGCTACAAAAGTGGCATGCAGCGTATCCGTTAAATTAGGTATACTTGGCTGACGCGTATTGTATGACCTTGATATTCAGATAGTGTGTCTGAATAGCTCTTTTATTCAATGAGGCATGCTACTGTTATATGCTGTGTTTTCATACTCGCTGTACCGCCAAGTACCTTAAATAAATCTACATTTAAAAAAAAACGAAAGCAAAATAAAAACGCCGTTATAAGAAACAGCCATGTGGAAAAAAAAGGTTGATAATGGCGGCGCATGCTGAAGCAGACAGACAGATTGGTGCTCTGAATACAGACTCTGTCATTTATGTCCTTGGACCAGCAGCAACAGCAGGAGTGGACGACAACAAGTTATCTCTGGAGACATTAACTATAATTTGTCCCAGAATGTTTACTGGTGCAAATTAATCATTAGGGGAAAGAGAGCAATCAAGATACTCCAATGTTTCCTCTCTTTATGTGCACATATTCCATCTATCACTGTGACAGCGGAACATCAGCTGACAGTGAGGTGACGCTGGTGGGCCACCTGTCATCTGTTCAGAGGGCTCGTAAGTGAAGACAACGCCTTCAGCTAAGTTTAATAAAGTGTGCCAGAGCTAAGCGGACCTGCTCATTAGCCATCCCTGAACCAGCTTTCCGTGGTCAGGGTCTCTCTTCATGGCTTCTTCTTTCATCTCTTAGCTGAGGAAGCACAAAGCCCAGCGGTCTCCTCATTAGTGGGGCTTATTGCGTTGATTCAACCCAGCATTACACACAGAGCGGGACCTGTTTCAAATAACTCCCCTTCTTTTGCTTGTATGCAGGATGGTGGCTGTTTTGCCCCAAAAAGCAGCCGTGCCATTTGATGTTTGGCACCATTTTCGATGATGGAGGCCGACGGTCAACACTGGTCAACACAGCTACAGTGACGAAATGCTGCCAGCAGCAGCCAAACCACTGACTGCTACAATTTCTAATCACCTACTCTGGGACACACAGAAACACACACACATCTGGTGACTGGGACAATAGCTAATCAGTGTGAAGAAAGTTGACATTTTATATGAAAAATTTCACATGAAATTAAATGCAACACATGTAATGAGCTATATTAACAACATAACACATACATGTTTCATCAACGTTTCTACAAATGCTGACAACAAAAACAGTATGTAAGAGTATTAAAAATCATGTCTTTACATTATTGTATACCTGCTCCAAATATTTCTTCAAAAACGTGCCTCCATTTGCTATTTTTAGGAGCAAAGAATGCTAGATCTGTATGACACAATCACAATAGTTCAAGCTTATATTCAAAGCCAGTGCAAGGCATAGGCAAAACTCTATTATTATTTCTATTGGGTGATGAATTAGAAAACGCCCTTGAAAGCAGGATGAGTCATCAGACAGTTGACACTGTTTCATAGGAAAAGAAATGGGCTAATTTCACACAAGAAACACTTCACTAATTATCCTTTTAACAAATATTTAGCAGAAACAGAGGGATAGATGAACAGGTAGACACAAACTAAAAACAAAGGTGGTGTAATTTTCATTTGACAAGGTCTTTAAGTGGAGTCCCTGCATCATGTATTAATAATGCTTAACTGTAGTTTTGAATGTGAATAAAATACAGTTGAACTTCACACTCATACACAGGCTGTATTGGTTTTTTTAAATAATTATTATTTCAGTGAATTAGACTCCCGTCTGCAATGATAATGCGTATAACAATACATATTGTTTACTCACCAAAGGCCTAAGAAACATGTGGATGTAATTGTACTGCCTGGCCTGATATTTCTTTGCTCTATGGAGCTGTCTGTTAAATAAATAATACTGCTATGTATTGCTATGTATTTCTATTATGGCTCCACTGATGTTTTCTCGTGCTTCTGCCTTTGGTTTTTCTCCTTTGCCTAGACTTTTTTTTTTAGTTTTTTTCACTCGTGGCTTTCCAAGAATTTTTAATTGCAGAGAACGACTTGTCAGTTTTGACAACTGCGGATGCTCTGGAGGTGATAAACAGTTGGTATGACAATATATCAAAGCCTCAAAAATGAATAAGCCTGATTTGCATCCAAATCTGGTGGAAGCCAACAAATTATGTGAGATAGATGCAAGTACAAGCTGGAAATTAAATCGGCATTAATAATGCCTTTGTACAGGTGCCTTTTTCCAGCATTCTGTTTCCTAATAGTTTAGTTTAGCTAAAAAGCTAATATTTTCTGATTAAAAAACTAAGTGGATGTAAAAGTAACAATAATTATATAAAAAAATAAAAGATTTTGTGAATGTATCCATTTATTTTATGCATAATAGAGACAAATGAATATTATGAAATGAGCTGTAGTATTTAACCATAACTGCAATGGTTCTGAGTTGCAGTCTGCATAATAGATCACCCAATTTGAATACATCTCACCACCACAAGAAATACAGTTATGGCCTAAGGATCCCAAAAGCAGTTAAAAAAAATATATTGAATGTCCGAGTGTAAAAACAGGAGGAACCCAACAAAAAACTCAACCATACAAGATACAGAGAGTTTTGTGGGTCTGTAGAGGTAGGATGAGGTTCACTCAACCAAAGGGGGGTAAAACCCAATTCCCTGGGCTTCTCAGTTATTGATCACGTGTGTATTGTAAAAGATGGTAAATGGACACATATTTAATAGCAAGGTATCTTCACCTGTAGCGTACAGGCGATGGATGGGGCCTGTGAACACAGTGCAGTCTATCCTCTATTCAGCACCATGGACAGCACCATGGTTGACCGCTCCAGCAGAGTCCCTGATCTTTCCCCAAATATCTGTTGCGACTTAATCTATCTCATCAACTCATTCAGTGGAACGCAGATGCTTGGCTTTGTGAGGTTTTTGGTAACTTAACATGATCCAGATTATTTGAGGATGACCATGCGGGCTCAGACAGTGAAGGCACTAACCTGAGGCTGCTTGCATCCAGCCACATATCTTGTACACGGTGGATGTGCTGAGCAGGAAGAAGAGACTGAAGCAGCCGATGCAGGAGACCACGAGCATCATAGACATCCCAATGAAGAAGGAGGCGGCCTTGAACGCACTGGAGGGGATCGCGGCGAACTCCGTGAAGCTACCCTGGCAGGCCAGCTCTCTGGAGACTCCGTCCCCGATGCAATAGTGGAAGAGGCCGAAGTAGCCGACCTGCGGCGTGTCCATGCCATCCCCAATCCAATAGGGCTGTGAGAATATGGTCACGTTCACGATGCCGAACAGGATCGTGAAGATGGCCCATAAAAGTCCGATGACACGCGAGTTGCGGACGTAGTTGGTCTGGTACAATTTCGCAGCTTCTGCAGACGGTAGCATTGATGCGGCAGATCCAGGTATCATCTTATGCAATCCCGAATACTAAAGGAGTGTTGCGATCTGTTCGAGCACAACGCGACGTGTTAACATTTAGCGCATCGACGGAGCTTCTCTCACAATCACAAAATCGAGCGGAATCATCGGAGGAGCGATGCGACTGCAACACGGCAACAACATCTGTCAGCGCGCGATCAACTCATGACGTCGCATCCGAAAAGCAGGCAACGAACCGAGCGAGCGTCTGGAGCAGACTGCCTGAGCCCTGGAGATGAAGACGAACCACCGCACTGCGAGACGCGCTCCCACCCGCTCACTGAAGCCGCGTTCGGCCGACAGTCGTGCACATCGCTGCTCCGCGATGCCCTTGGAAAACCTTCCGACCGACGGGGAGCTGTGTTATTGACGTCGATCTACAGCCCCACACACAAACGTGACGCGCAACGTATGAACCTGATGAGAACCAGAAAGAGCCTATAATAACGAGCGTTCCCCCGAATGGTCGCGCCCAATAACGCACAGGCTCCGCGTTATTGTAAATCAACGCAGCCTGCCGCAATTATACCATTCAGAAAAAAAAAACGAACGACAGCCCCCCCCTATGGCTCGTCAGACGAGGATTTATTCTTTATGACAGCATCGCGGGTTTGTCAGGGATGCTGGGAGTCAGAGAGAGGAGGGGAGGGAGGAAGGAGGGTACAGATGGTCGACGCAGAGGCAGCCCGTGATGCGCGTTTGTCCGTGCAAACGGTGACACACACCTTCTGTGCGTGATAACGCTGCGTCAACATCCAATCAAGTGACGGAACACCAGCACAATCTTGATGGTCCACTGAGGAGCACTGAGCAACACCCTTTGTCAGATTTCCTGTGTGTGTGCGCGCGCGCGCGCGTGTGTGTGTGTGTGTGTGTGTGTGTGTGTGTGTGTGTGTGTGTGTGTGTGTGTGTGTGTGTGTGTGTGTGTGTGTGTGTGTGTGTGTGTGTGTGTGTGTGTGTGTGTGTGTGTGTGACTGTGTGTGTGTAAAACATCTCCTTGTCCCTGCACTACCTGCTGTGCAGGAAGGACAGCCAAGACTGCTGGGCTTCATGCTGCTGTGCTGTCAGGAGGTTACGTAACACTTCATAAAGCATCAAACGATGCCCTGAAAAAACACTAGGATGATTACACAGCTCGTTCTTTCCACTAAATTATTGTAAGACAAATATTAGGTTAGCCATTGATTAAGGGGCATAATGATACCCCTTTCATAGAGCTTCTACAACATTGGTTCCCAAGCCCGCTCAAGTCTCACACCAAGTTGACATTTTTGCTTGAATGCTTTCTATTGTTTGTTTGTTTGTTTTTTGCATTATGAGATATTATTGTCAGGATGATTTCAGGTGGTGCAGGTAGAAAAGCAAGCTTGTGTTCAAATCCCACTGTCAGGCAGGTCAGTAGTTAGGGCCAAGACCTTAAACTCCCCAGCAGATATCAGAACCACACTATGGCAAACCACAGCCTCCAAGTATGTAAAGGCAAGGTTGTCCCATGAATAGAATGGGTTTACTTCAGATAAGTAATGAATATTACTTTTCAGGGGATCAATGCTGCATGCTTTCTGTAATATTAACACTTGTTTGAATCCATGTGCAACAATAAGCATTACATAATAGTTAAAGGCCTTTGATGAGAAACCAGTGATGTGCAATACCACTAATCTCCTTTCATATCTCAGTAAAAACAAAACTGGTGTCACAACACAGATACTTTGTTGAAGAGATTGAAGATTAGAGCATCACCATAAACATTTAGAGAAATTAGTTAAATGCATTGTCAAATTATAGCTATTGAATAGACACCCAAGACAAATTATATAATCTCAAACATCAATGTAATATCTCATGAAAATGCACCCCAAAAATCTATATTTTTATGTTTTATTACTGTGGAATAGTGAGCCTGTGCTAAAACAAATACAAATAATTCAGCAAACATTGGTGCTCATAGGCCTTCATGTAAATTTGACACCTATACCATAGGTCAGCAATAATACAATTGATGCACCCGATGCAAAATACACAGTACTGGAACAAGGTCAACATTCTAAGCTTTATCAATATCATAAATGTATTGTGAAGGCATCTCCCTGCTTCCAGGTTGATTTCTAGTGTTCTGCCCCTCAGAAGAAGCCCATGCCAAGCTACTAGCTCAGCACATTGGCAGAGATCAAGATTTTAAAGCTATTTTGCACCTTGTACTCATATTTCACAACAGAAATTACAGAGCACACACATCTGTCCCATTTTCAAGTCCTATTCATTAATAAGACTATAAAGGAAAGTCTATAGGGGCTCCACAATGATGTAGAGGAGTCACTTTTCTTGGTCCTGTGGTGCCCTTCCACAGTTAAAAAACATGCATTTGAAGCGAGAGGTATTCAGTTGGTAAATTGCTCAATGGCGTGAATGTGCATGTATGAGACTGTCTGTCCTTCTGTGTTTGACATGTGATGGGCTGGTTACCTGTGCCTTTAACTATAGTCTACTGAGATTTGCTTCAGTGCAACACAGCACTAGATTGGTATGGAGAATGGATGGAGGAAAGGACATAGGATAGAAACAGTTCACATAAATAGTACCACCAGTGCAGTGAACCTACTCATAGAAAAACATGTTGTTTTACTCCTGCACAAAATAACTTGATGTGACTCGACTTGGGTCATAAACACTCACAATTAATGCATTATTAACTTGCGGAGCCAGGATTTTACACTTCTTAGTATGAATATAGGTACATTAATAATAGACACATTAGAGTCATTCACAGTGTTGCCATGGTAACCACAACTCATCCCCAGTGGAAGATAACTACCACAATGATATAAATAATTCTACTATAAGTGCCAATGTTTGTATTAAACACATAATCTTTATTTATTTATCACTTGGTGACCACGTTTTGCATAATGTCAAGAGGTTGTGCATCAACACCCAGAGGATATTATTTTTTATATGGGTTAGAATGAAATGATGACTCATGGCATCAGTTTCCCTAAACTGATTTTTTTTTTTTTGCAAAAAATTTACATTATTAGTCATTCTGATTCTATGTATTAATGTCCATCCAGCCATCCATCCATCCATCCATCCATCAACATGCAAACTCTACACTGAAAAGGTATTGTGACGGCCATGGCCGTGTTCTATGTTTCTGTCTGGCTGTCTGGCTTTTTGTGGTCTTTCACAGGCGCTGGGCTTGGGCAGGTTTCACTGCTGCTCCGCAAGGCCCTCTGCTGTCTGCTCAGCTGACCTGCCGTTCATTTACCTGCCTGGCTGCTGGGAAGCTCCACCTCTGCATTTTGGGAGGCTCCACCTCTCTGAGATTGCTGACTGTTACAGTTATTCATGTCCAGGAAATTCTCACGAAAGAGTTTTAAATCGCATTAAAATAATGATGAAACGTTTCAAAGAGACACTTAATCACTGTTGATCGCTGATCATTATCACGGACCTCCTGTCATTTAAAAACTAATGATATGAATGAAACAACACAGCACCACCTAATGTTGCGAAAAGTATTCCATAATTTTGTGAAGTTTATTTTAATCCAAATCTGGTCAAAACAAATCCTATAGTGCGGATACTCGCCCGGTCTGGCAACAGTGAATGCACGCATTGTGGAAGATGTCACACTCAGCACGCGGTGGCCAATTTAAATACATGATTAATAATTAATGCCAATTCTGAGGAATATATCTGCAGCAGCTGTTTTAGATATAGTGAATTAAGTTTTTCAGAGCCCTGTCAGCTTCCTTTCCACAAGGAAAAAAAAACCCACTACATCAGGTAAGTGTTTCAATATTACAGCTCAAACTCCAGCCGGAACCGTACGAATTTAATCATCGTCACTCATTATTCGATAGTTTGGTATAAAATGAATGCTTGTAGGGAAAAGGTGCTCCTCGCGTCCCCGTAATGTTAACAGAAACGAATCAAGAGGCCGATAGATATAACGACAGAAGCCATCGTGCCAAGTAACTCCTACAAAACGTCAATGTCAATAAATTGTCCCAAAAATGTGTTGGTTGGCAAGAAAATTGAGCACAAATTGAATTTACAATCAATAATGGACTGTTTTCGAGTACCGAGTAATATCCACATGCGGTTTGCAGAGACCTTGTGTCTGTCATTGGTTTAGGCCCAAGTGACCTTATAAATGGCTCCGAATAGAAATATTCCAATTACTTTTCTTTAAGTGGCAGCTTGATAATTTTCACAAGGAGACAAAAACTAACAAAAAACTTTCCAACTTGTTACAATATGGAAATGTGTCATTTAAGTTGATTACCTCACCTGGTGTTATTAACCTCAATTAACGTTATCTGGCACACCTGTATATTTTGTACCATGTATAATCTTAAATATTCTTCGAAATAAGTCATTCCTAAATAGTTAAGTGTGAATAAAAACAGGAAACAATGATTTGCGAATCTCATGAATCCGAAGTTGTCAGTTCAAATATGTTAATTGCATTTTTTTTTAATCTACATTCTTTTATTTAGTCAGGTGTGTATTAACAGCAATAGAGAAGGTTTTAAGCTCAATACATTTTTAATCAACCTCTACTATGGGTTAGGTCCTGATTCTGTGCATATAGGAAGGTCACTGGGTTGTCACACCAGAAGGTGACATTATTATTATTAGCATCACTTTTGGTTTTCAGGACTCAGTTCTACCAGTTCTACTAATCACACCATAGAACAAGAACTTAATGTTTACACGGAGTCAGAACAGCCCAGCCTCTATTCTGCTTACTTATATATTATTCACCGATACTATATTACAAAAATTATAAACATACTACACAATGATGGAACATTTGATCAGTCTTATTATAATCACACAAATATGTGAGATTGTAAGGACACACATGCCTCAAGAAGTTAAATGTAAGATTAAGAAGCATCTTCCAAGATTCTTCTTCGCATCAAACCAGAATATGTTAACATGGTCTGATGTAATGGACATACTTAAAGGTAAGACGCTTTACTAGCTCATTAAAACTTCAATTCCATTAAATAGAATTGGGACAGGTGCATGTTTACCATTGTGTACTATCGCCTCACTTTACAGGCCATCTGTAATTGTCTGGGAAATGAGGAGACCATATTTACAGAGAAATATGTTTGAAGACTTTTGTTTCTCTTTTGAGACTAAATGAACACATTTCTAAGGTATTTGAATATACAAAAAACATTTTAAAGAGTAAATCTGACCAAAACTACACACATAGTTCATTAATTATTTCTTATACAGGTTATACAGTCCTGCCATTCCACAACATAATGTGATTTTTGCATTAATCATACAACTCATGGGCTACTACTGGCCCTTCAAAAAAAACTCAACTTAAACACCTGATTTTTCTATGTTATTTCCTGTGGATTTTGCTGATTTGGAGAGAGCAGCAGACAGAACACAACACTGACATCAGTGATACAGCAGCAAATGCTAGAGACCTTATTGGAAGCATCAGATGTAGCATCAAAGACATCGTGTGTTTGTGAATTTGTAAAAACATGCACATCAGAAGAGTAAGGCTTTTGTCAACAAGAAACAGAAGAGAAACACTGACAAAGAGCCTTTGATACATTTGGAAAGCAAAATTTAATTACAATTCTTGTCATTCAACACATCCATGTCACATTTTTGGAAGCAGGATTTTAAAAAAGTTACACAAGAAACAAAATATAATTTTATACAGGTTTTAATTACAACAATACTTTTTTTCAATGTACTTACTCTAGGACATTGCAAAAAAAATGTGCTCTAAGGCAAACATGTGTAGTTGTAATATGTAACATTTTCTCATTTGACAGGCCGACCCACTAAAAATCAAATCGGGCAGTTAAGGGCAGATGGTGCCTATGAAATTAAAAGACTTTGGCTCCCCTGATCTACAGCATTCATGGTAAGTACAGAGATAGCTTTACTCTCGTGTAATACTTCATCTGACCACTAAGGTTCAGTATAACACAACAGTTAACAGGAGCATACACGCTGGAGAGAAAAGCTCAACTATTTCTTTGAATACGTTGCAACAAATCAAACATTGGCTTATCACAGAGTAATATTTCAGTCTATCTTTGCTCCACTGTTTCTTAAAGAGCTTTGTGATGTCCCGAAAGTCTCAAGTGCTCCGGTAGATGATTTGTTACGTCAATAAGCTCTTCTAATCTATGACTGATCCCAGTGAGAGTCATGGCCCAGATATAAAAGCCATGCCTTTCATGCTCTGTGCCCTTTGGACTCTCATTAAGCCTCATGTTTTGCAGAATGATGTCTGACACACACACACACACCCTGCTCAAGAGTTCATATGTCTGTGGCAGAGGTGATTAAGCCCTGATGGGAATCAGGTGTGCTGCCTCACCTCTCTGCCCATGAAGGACGAGCCGCCCGGACACACAGTGTGACGGGCGGGAGCAGACACAGAGAGCCCCGAAAGAGGCAGTGGTGTGTGTTTTGGTGTTCGGTTTTGATTTACTTTAATCAAACGAACGGATTTGGAAAGCGCCGACTCCACACCTCTGTGGGGGAACCCGACGGGGGCATGCACAACTGCCACACTGGTTCCAGGACGGGAAGTCAATGTGGCAGTGGAGCATCCCACCGTTAGGTCAGGACGTCGAGCAACCATACTTTTATTAACCTAAAGCACACACAAAACTCAAAACACACACCACTGCCTCATTCAGGTCTCTGTGTCTACTCCCACCTGTCGCACTGTGTGTCTGGGTGGCTCGTCCTTTATGGGCAGAGAGGTGAGGCAGCACACCTGATTCCCATCAGGGCTCAATCACCTCTCTGCCACAATGTTATTCCTTCATTTTATGTACTACTTGGCTGTCAAAGAAAAACATAATCAGATATGGTCTGTCATTAAATAGAGCTGGGTGTAATATGTTGAGGAGGCCACAGATGTCACTTTTCACTGTTCCTGACCACAACATTTGGAGTCGATAAGATATTCTGAATCTAATGGAAACTAGTGGATATGATGCAAACAATCCAGCAGTTCAGCTCTTCTTTTGAAGGTGTTGGTCTTATGGTTTATGTAGTTCATGGTTGTGAACGAATCTTTTGTGGATTGACAGACTTCAATATTTTAAATTTGATCACCATTATCTTGAGAGCACAAGGTAAGAAGTACATAATATGGCAGATGCTGAACAGGGTAAGTTTTAGTGTACTGTTTATTGAAATAAGATATTTTGTCATTGAGTAAAATTGAGTAGAACTCAGCACTCCACAGTAGTTTTTAGTTTTTCATGTGGGCCTCTCACCAAACTGCCCACCCCTGATACAGAACATACTGTATCTGGGAAATGGTTTTGTTTTCAATGCTCTGACTTGTGTATTTTCAAGGCAGTGTGTGTATCTGCCAGTATTTGTCTTTGCTGTAATCTACAGATGAATTAGTGATTACGGAGGGGGATGTAACCTTTCTCAGAAGCAATCTGGGGGGCTCGAAGGAAAGAACATTTAGAACTACTGCTCTCAACTGTAACCTATGAAACCTGTGGCATTGGATGACTGCCATGTCAGTCCTGCCTGCTTTGGCTGATGAATAAAGTATTGCCACGGTTAATCAGAGCTTTCGCAAATGAACTAGATTCTTTAAGTAGAACACAAACTACTGGACTGAGTCAAGGCCAGAGAAGGAGGAGAATGCACAGTCCAGTGTGACAATGAGTTGGTCAGTGTTGGCCTGAAAAATGAGGAGCTTGTCGCTGCGCGGCTGGGACAGAACAGGGAACAGTGCCTGATAGATGAAGAGAAAGAATTGTTGGTGGAGGATGAGAGAGATTTTCCTCCCTGAGTTTTGGGATGAAAGATTGGCGTGTGTGTGTGTGTGTGTGTGTGTGTGTGTGTGTGTGTGTGTGTGTGTGTGTGTGTGTGTGTGTGTGTGTGTTTGAGAGAGAGTGAGTGAATGCCAAAAAGAGAGAGCCTGTGTGTGTTGAGATAAGCCTGGGTCGTTGGGAGGCTGTTGTTGTTTTCAGGGCACATTGTATGCATATGCCTGTATGCGACTGTGTTTGTGCACTTCTGTAAGATGGTGGTATTGCAATGTGCACATGATGGTTGTGAGTAGTTGTTGAGCAGTGATGTGAGATTGCAAACGGTAGTTTCTAAAATGTTGACCCCACAATGGCGCCATTCTCGATAAGCGTCTCCCCTCCTTTCTCGTCGGCAGCCCGTTCTCCGTTTCCCAGCAGTCAGTGCTCCTCTAAGAACAGAGCTATCACATGTTTCACAATTACTCAACTTGTTTACTGCTTACTATTTCTTTAAAATGCAGCTGTTTCTTATCATGGCCGTGCTGAGAATATTGGCTGATCCCTTGAGTGCATTCTGTGTCGAGGCCCACTCTGTTGCACAGACTGCAAGTTTTGAACTCCGTCATGGTGGATGGCTCAACTTTGTGGTTGTCCTCCTATTTTGCAGGACTTAGGAGTAAAGTTAATAGAGGACAAGTCAAACTTTATTCATCGCTCAAATTTCAAAGACTTCATTGTATAGATACTGGTTCATTAAAGTGGAAACAGCTGAATCTGTGACATTTAACCAAGCTTTCTTCATCTCAGGGCAGGGATCTAATCTTTGCATTGTGTGTCAACTTTGTGATACATTTTGTGGTTCTAATTCACTATGAAATCTTGTCACTGACTGAGAGATTTAGATATTGAGTTATGTTTGTGATAAACACATTAAGATATGATTATCTTTTGTTGTTTTTTTTTGTCTTTTTGTGATCAAATCACTGGTTTTATCTGCTGTGTGATTAAAACTGTTAATGGAGAGGCTTTAGCAAAACCCTGTCCTGTGTTTTGAATTTCTTTCCACCCCCTCAGTATCGCAATTGTCTCATCGTGTTGGTGATGCAAAATTACCAAAATCCTGCTGATTGCAGACTCATGGCCTCAGCAGCTGAAAGGCATTCAGAGGAAGTTTCCAGACTTTATTATTTCCCAATTGAAACTGAAGCCTGTCTATTGTAGAGGTGACCCCCACTGTGTCACACAAACACTCCCTTGCAGGCTGTTTACCATAACAATGCTGACACTGGCACTTTCCCTCGCTGTCAGGAGGACTCATATTTATGTATTTTCATTGTAATTACATGGCACTGTTTTCATATTTCCGAAATGCCCTTGTTTTCCCCCACTGGCGCTTTTCATCCACGACCGCAGATCAAACTGAGCTACTGCCAACACTTTGCTTCCCCGAGCCACTGAGAATAAAAACCCACCAGTAAACAAAAGATAAACTATCCAAATGAAAGCTGGAGAGGGAGCAAAATCAACACAATGAGAGCGGTTGTTGAGTAGTGCTGATGGGAGGGGTGCGTGTTGTCTTATGCTGGCTGCTGTTGGAATTTGTTGATTATCTGAGAGGAATGTGTTCAAGTGTGTGCTGGTGTGTCTCAATGTTCATAAGTGTTGAAGCCCTGTGCATTTCCATTGATTTATTCATAAATCAGTCAGGTGATCTTGGTTGAACCTTTTGGAGAGAAGTTGTTTTAATCAAGCCTTAGCCCTACTGTATTTCAGTTTCATTTTTGGGATTTAAAGTGACCCTATTCATGATCTCTCTCTCTCTCTCTCTCTCTCTCTCTCTCTCTCTCTCTCTCTCTCTCTCTCTCTCTCTCTCTCTCTCTCTCTCTCTCTGTCTCTCTCTCTGTCTCTCTGGAGGCTGTACCCACATGGAAAGAACCTATATGAGGATATATGCACATATATGAAACCTATATGCAGCATATATGCACATATATGACAATATATATGCTGTATATATGCACATATATGCACATATATGACAATATATATGCTGCATATATGCACATAAATGCTGCATATATGCACATATATGACCATATATATGCTGCATATATGCACATATATGCTGCATATATGCACATATATGACCATATATATGCTGCATATATGCACATATATGACAATATATGGGCTGCATATATGCACATATATGACAATATATGCTGCATATATGCACATATATGACCATATATATGCTGCATATATGACAATATATGGGCTGCATATATGCACATATATGACAATATATGCTGCATATATGCACACATATGCTGCATATATCCACATATATGACAATATATATGCTGCATATATGCACATAAATGCACATATATGCTGCATATATGCACATATATGACCATATATATACTGCATATATGCACATAAATGCTGCATATATGCACATATATGACAATATATGGGCTGCATATATGCACATATATGACAATATATGGGCTGCATATATGGAAAGTCCCACATGGACAGAACCAGAATATATATACTTATATACATAGTGGCTCGATAGCTCAGGTGGCAAGGCAACGGACTGGTGCACGGGAGACCCTGGTTCAATTCCCGCTAGGGTCACTGAGCAAATAACAGCATTCAGTGTGGGCCCACATGGAAAGAACCTATATAAAGGTTAGGATATATGTGGCATATATATAAAAGTGGCCATTTTCCTACATTTTATGCACATATATGTACATATATGTACATATATGTGTGCATACATGGGCTCATATAGGTGTGCATATATGGGCACATATAGGTGTGCATATATGGGCACATATAGGTTTGCATATATTGGAACATATAGGTGTGCATATATGCGCATATAGGTTTGGAATATATGTGACATATATAAAATTGGCCGTTTTCCTATATGTTATATAGGATATATATACATATATATATATATGCCAAACCTATATCAAAACCTATATTAAAACATATATGTTTATATAGGTTCTTTCCATGTGGGTATCAAGGCTGTATCAAGAGAAAATCTGGGCTTCATTTTTTTCTTTCAGCTTCTAAGTAGAACTCATGTAGAAAAACAAGACTTGGAAGGTACATGAATTTATTATTACCATAATAGGGACGATTTAAAATTGTGAGTCCCAAACCAGTGCTATGACATATAGTCACTTAACATTCGTTGAAGGTTCATGAGGACAGGTTATGTCTATGGATTCTAACAGCAGTTGATCGTATGATGTGAACAATAACATGAAGTCTAGTATTCAACAATAATTATCAATTGGAATGAAACAAAGCACATACAGGGACTTTGGTTTACATAGCGCTCCTACCATAACATGTATTAGCAAAGGGTTGAAGGGTCTTCAGTAGTTGTGGCTCATTTCTGTTGTGTTGTCTTTGGGAAGAAAGGGAGTTTTATTCCAGGGAGCCTCTATGTCTTCCTTGGATTTGTGATTTGTGTTGACTTGGGACAATAAATCCAGTTATTATGGGGCAAGACAGGAATGAACTTGTCCATCTTCATGTCCATCTGCATCTTTTCTTCAAAATTTAATCATTTGATTCCGGAATTGACATCTGACAGATTGGCAAGTGGTCCAGTGTGAAGCCTGCCTTCCATCCATAGCTGGGATAGAGTCCCGCACCTGCCAAGCTGGAAAAAGTATGGATGGTTATGAATTACTTCATGTATGTTTTTTAACGTACCACTAGATGGCATCCTGAGAGAAGCCTTGGTCACACCAGCAACAGCGACAGTGGCAGAGTAAAACAGAGACTTTGTATCGCTCATCACTAAAGGCATGTATTTTATTTGCTCTCAAACCTGGTTGATGCTCCGTGGGCTGTTTTGTGTCGGTTTAATATATGAGTCTAATATTGCTTTTTGTTATGTTGCCTCTTGCGCTGCTTTTCTGTCTGTCAATGCCAAAAGTGGGAAGTTATTTGTTTGCTGCCTTCATGCAAACAACGTTGTTTAAGAATGTGAGTTTGCTTAGATTTTTGTGGATCAAATTAAATTAATGAAATGTTAGAAGAATTAGCATTAATCAATATTTTCTCATTAAACAACATTCATGATTCGTATACTTTTAATTGAATGCTATTTTGTGTGATCATGTGTCTTTTCACGTTGTTGATTTCCTGTGAATCAGTCTACATGTTGTGTCTGCATCCTCGGTGCGATCCAAGAAGTCTTTCACAATAGCTGCATTGAAATCTCAGGAATGTTAAACCTGATTAGTTCAACTAGTTTAAATTTTTCTGTGACAAACAGGCTCTTGAGCAGGAAATGTTTTAAAGTGACAAATATATTCTGAGTGTGTGTTTGCAGGCATGAGTCTATTGAATGTTCGGCATTGTGGGACAGAGGCTGCGTTTGCTGTGCGTGACTGAATAAGAACCGAGCATCAGGAGCAGCCAGCTGTGCATATCTATGGACAAAAGCTGCATGTGGGGAAAAAAAAAAAGTTTAGCCCTCCCGGGTCAAATAACCTTCTGCCCACTCATACCCTGGTCCTTTCTCTCTGTGGCTATCAAAATCACAGGTTCTTCCGATTAAAATCTCAATCAATCTCCTTGATTTCTTCCCTTTTCATCTAAATCTCATCCCCACCACACAACTTCTCACCACCTCTCTCATTCCCCTCAGCTCAATCGCACCACACTGGTTCTCTTTTCTTAGCAAACCTTTCTCTCATCCATTATTGAGACTTGTTTTTTTTCCTTGAGTCTTAGAATAAAGAAGGGGAACGGATCTTTTGAATTTTTAATGTCTTACATAAAAAATGTATCATCAGTCATTTCTCAAACAAACTGGTAAATTTTTAGCAGGACACAATAAGCCAAGTCACGAGATGACATTGGAGGCATGGAGGAGAGACCGTCTCAAATCTCAAACCCGTCTCAAAGAACTTACACCATCTTTTTTCACCGTTTTGAGTCTCTAATGGCATTTTTCTCCATGCAGTGAGTAAATCCATAAAAAAGACAGGAAAATTTAGTGTAAGTAGAAAGGTGACATGCTGTCTTCCTTGATGTTTTTTGTGGCTGGTTAGTTTGTTCGATCTTTGTAAGATTCTGTCCATGTGTTGTTGCATGGACAGATGTATTCACAGGAAAAATCTGAAACATCTGTTGCTTATACTCAGTGTACAAAACCAGTATTTAAGCCGAGATGTCTTTGGTGTGGTTCATATAGTTATTTTATGAAAGGTTATTGTCATATAAATTCCATTTTAAAATGATATGAACAGGTTGTGATATTCAGACTTAGTGGAGTATAGATCCATCAAAACATCTGCAAAGGACACCGGTGTTAACTAGTCTGGGCCAACTGGTTTTGAAAAGGTAATCCACAGAAACACCCAATCATCCAGCAGTAACTGCATTTGTTCATTTTATTGGGAGCTCCATTAGCTCCTGACTTATTGCGGGAGCTATTCTGCCTGGGGTGTCCTTCTTTTTCATTACAAATTTTATTTACAATATCACAAAGTCACACACACATACACGCGCACAATCACACAGGACAAACAGGGAAGCTCACTGTGAAACGAAGTAAAACATACCTGTCAAAAGAATACATAAAACCAAAAACACCACATACTAACTACAATAACAGTGAGTAGGTTTGTCTAATATCAACAAAAAACGTTTTTCTGTGTGTTTGTGGGGTTTCTATGGGCATTCCTCTCACACTCCTATGATATGCCTCGTAGGTTAATTGGGGACACGGAACTGCCTGTAATTGTGGGTGTTGTAGTTTGTCCTGTGATGAACTGGAGACATGTCGAGGGTGTCATCTTCCTTTTGCCAAATGTCAACTGAATCTGCTCCCACCCCTTGCAACACTAACTTGATAACGCAAATGTAAACGATGGATGGATGTAGTATTGGTGAGTATATAGTTACTGAGTGAGAGTGATGAAAGGGATCCGGAGAGCTATAAGTGGAGAAACTGACTTCTCCTCCCAACAAATTCCTCCAACTTGTAACACAGAATTGTGAGCTTGGCCATCAATGGGACTCTGTTACATCTCAGGCTACTCTGGGGATCTTTTCCTACTTGTTTCTACACATTTGTCCAGTTAAATACAAATGCTCATTATGAGCCCAAATCACTTCAACTGAGTCTTCTCCGTAGCGAGGCATAGTAGCTCTAATTTTCACCCAATATTGTACTATATGCTATACCCAAATAGCAGTAGAAATAGTAAACATGAGATGCATTTTAATCACAGCTTGACTGTGATAGTCAATAAATAATGAGAATTATTTGAGTTTTAAATATGTTGATGCATGATGCTGGATCATTTACAGTGCCCTGAGATTTTGTTTCATGCCCAAAGAATGTCTCAGAACCTGATGCTTCATCTCTCCCTCCAGTCATCTAACCCAGCAGTCATTCCCAACTCCCCTCTTAGCTGATATTCAGACAAGACACCACATCTCTTCGAGTTGCAAGCAAGTCAAGGTCAGCTCTGTGAAATGCTAAGAACCTTTTGTAAAGAGACACTCACTTCCATCCCCCAGTCCTGGTCCACACATCCCCATATACAATAAGATTTACCGGGGATCCAGCAGTAAGACGTGAACTGTGACAGGAGACAGACAAAGCCAGGTGGAGCATGTTTACCATGTGCAAGAAAAGCTATAGAAATGCTTACAGGCATCCATATATTTCTCCACTCCTCTCCCATTAAATTGTTTTTTTTTTATAACATAATTTATGGCCTTTAAGATGTACAAAAAAGATATTTTCACACTGACTGCATATCATGCATCTCTGAGCTCAGTCACCACTGTTTGGCAGCACAGAAACAGGCAACATGAGGCAAGGAAACAGTATGGCAGGTAATGGTTTTTTTTTCTGTTTTCTCTCGGAAATACACTACAGCACTATGGGTGCGACAGGCTGATCGGCTCTTATCTAGTTATCCACATCATAAATTTGACCCCTCGGAGAAATCATTAGCGTCTCACCCTTTACCTTTTTTTTTTTTTTTACATATATCGTTGCATTCAAGGTGGGGGAAGAGAGAAGGACCTATTGTCCCAAGGGATTCTATATTCTTACCGTAAGCCTGGAGCATGTCATCTATATTTATGTTCTCATTTAGCTGTTTGTATCTGCAGATTGGCCACAGCTTGTTGCAGCTTGTAAATACACCATGGGCAAATTGATGTAATGTATACCACCTTAATGCCCCTGCTTCACAACCTTGTATCTCAAATGGGAGGTTAATGCCTACATGACGGTGCTGGGTGATAAATCAGTACTGCATCTCATTGTGATACTACATTTGATATTGTCTTTGATTTTGGCAATCGTGATGTCAAGATATGATGTGGGGAAGGGTTTATTTCAGTGATTTTTGAGGCTGCATTTCATTGTCGTAATCACTACTATTGTAAAAGCTTTTTTTAGTAGTTTTGTCACTATTCTGAGAAAGAACCAATTATCATCACTATAATACTGAATAAATATTGATTGATTTTGACAATTGGATGGTCCATTGAGTTCGACTGCACAATGTTTGTCCTTTTCTGATAATAATTGTTGAAAGCAACACTACTTTCAAAGAATCTGTATACATCTGTGTTGAAGTGATGATGTATGACCAATAACTATATTCATTTTGATATTTCACCTACAGCACAATGGTGACACTCACATACCATGTGTTTGCACATTGGTTTTACTTGGTGTGTCTCATACTGATTTTACTGTGCTCTCTCTTGTATTGGCTGCTTTTTACATGTTTACAGTCTCTCATTGCCCTGGGCAGCTTATTGCTGACTGCCAGCTATCTATCAGTGGGAGAAAGGTAGTTTAGAGGACAGGGACAAGGAGGGGCCCCGCTGCTCCAGATTCAGAAAACTGACGGCAGTCTCTGCCACAGGCCTTGGCTGGCTATGACAGTCAGGAGGATCCATTAAGGAACCGACCCTCATCCATATCAGTATCTTTCTGTGATCCCCAATCAGCTAGAGGTGCAAACTGTAACACTGAAGGACACTGAGAATTTAGTTTGTATTGTGGTTTACAAGCCACCAAGGTGGACAAACGATGTGGGTCACATTTTCCTCTCAATTATTTAGCAAGCCAGGAAAGAGATTTCTTCTCACCATAGTCAAGGAAGTACCTCATCGGCTGCTGTGATGAAGCCCTCTTGCTGACTGTAAAGCAGGTGTTTCAAATGTATCTCTACATGGACAATATGCAGAATGTATAGCCTGCAGCAATGGACAGAAATAGAACCAACAGCCTGGCAATGGAGTGTCAAGAGACAGGGGGCAAGAGGTTCAAATGAGGAGGAGGAGCAGTACAGGCCCAGCTAATGAAAGAAGGACTGAACTACTGAAATTTCTTGATAACAACAGGAGGGAAACCAGAGAGCATCCATAATCATATCTGACAAAGGTGAATGTCCTCTGTCTTCATCTGAATGCCATTTCATGCCTCCTCCGATGGCGATGAAGTTCTAATAAGGAATTGATTTTTTTCGCGAGAAGGAGCACAGTTAAAAGAATGACCTTCTGACCGTATAGCTCATTGTAGGTGTGGCAGGAGACGGTCCTCATCCATGAGAATCAATACAGCATACCTCCTTACCATCTTTTTCCGATTTGAGAGGCGCAAATGTGTCATCAACGTGTCATTTAGCATACATTTATGCCAGAGGCTACATGGACTGTCCCGACTTGCCCCGCCTCTGTCGAACGAGAGGGTGGAAAGTGGCATTTCTTCCAATTCTGTGAAATGGTGCAGAAAACAGGAAAAGGTTCACACCCCTAGCCATGTCTATCAATCCTGAGTCTGAAGAGCTGACCTCCTGTGAAACTTCATCCAGATGCCCTCATCTATCTGTCAGTGAATAGGAATGGAGGTGAAGGAGGGGTTGGGGGGGTGAGGGTTGGGGGGTGGTATCGGAGCCAGCAGCCAATCTCCCCTCCTTCTTCAGATGCATAATTCAGTGTTTCTCTCACAACAGCCTGAGCTTCGAAGGGCTCAGCTCCCCCAGCCATGCGGCCAGCAGTCTGCTAATATGAAAGAAGCTCAGAACCAGCTCTGTTGTTCCTTCAGGCTTTCTGGCTGTACACACTCTCAGTCATACTCCTATGATTTATTCAGCTTGTTCATCCATGGCGTGAGTCTCAGACCCCAGTGGACAAGTTGGGAAACGTTTTTGTCCTTGGCAGAGGAAGTGTGTCGACATCACTGTGGGTTGTCAGAGTGACACTTGAGTAGCTTAACCTCCTGCTGGTGGTTAGTTTTACTGTGCTTTCTGAGTGACCTGCTGCTGAGCCAGTTTACAACAACCCATGCTTTGGCCTCAATAAGCCATCGAGGAAGGAAGCAGAGAAGACAAATATACAGTGATGCTTCCTGTTCCAGGGAATCTGCTTCACGTGTTTCAACTTTACCAGAATAAATACCCAAATAAAATTACATGTATCTGCTTGTGTTACTATAGATGCTACACTGTATCCATAGGTGTTTTACAGGTACAGTTAGGGCTGCAACTAACGATTATTTTAATGATCAATTGGTCAATAATTTTTTCGATGAATCGATTAATAAAACAAAAAAAAAACCAAGAAAATTCAAATTGTAGGATAAGTTGTTTTTGAACGAACTGAACACCAAATATGTTATAGTTATTTAATAGAACATAACTGAACCAATACAAAGATGTATACAATATAAATACATATATACACCAGTATATAAGATGTATACAAGATAATTATTAAATAAGATTTAATTTACTTCAGGGACCACATACAGTCCAATTTCATCTTGAGTGGACCAGACTGGTAAAATATTGTGATAATAACCTTTAAATTTACACTTCAAATTTGTTTTTGTTGTGGTGACAGTGTATGGAATGAAATTGTCTATATTTTTACAAAATCAAACAGTTAGTACTGAAAATGATTACAATTTCAACATAAAGTACATTTTATTTAAATTGCATAAATCATGCGACACGGTCAATTGATAATAAAATTAGTTTACACCGTTCATAATTGAATTTTAGCGATTTGTTGTTGCAGCCCTCGGTACAGTAACAGAGTTGTAGGTTTATGGCAAAACATTTGTGAGAAAGTCCTAGACTGAGGTGGTTTGTCTTCAGAAGAACTTTGCTTTTTCTTTTTCTTTCTTTTTTTTTCCTTAGTCGTATTTTTTTTTTTTTTTACAGTGAGACCCCTGGGGCGTCTCCGGGTATCAAGTTGGATGAGACCCAAAATTCCACATTGAGAGCCTCCTCACTGAGCAACTGGACTACTTTCTATCTCCCTGAGGGGCAATATCATTGGAGCCTGGCATGTCCACAACCATGAAACTGAAACTGTAGATTTTGTAGGTTTGTCTGATATCACAGAGCAGACAAGTCTTCTTTTTCAATTGGATAATTACGAAGCCCCAAATGAGCCCTTTTTCATAAAAAAAGAAAAGACAACGTTCAACAGTTTTGCTGATCTTGTTGCATATAAATCTTAGTCTTTTCTACGATTAGTGTAATATTTCCACAGAAATGGCGGCCTTCATAATAATTTTTGTGACATCAACACTAGATTTTAAATGTTTTTCACAAAAGAATTGTCCTCATATAATTTCAGCACACGGCCAGATGTGGTCTGCGAGCAGCAATTCTTCTCTTCAAGGGTGTGGATTGACCTTCAGCCTCTCATTATGTGCTTGCTTCCCCTGTGTATTTAAGGTTTTATTTTTAGTTCTGCAGGGCCTTGTTGATGATTATGCAAACAGATTTTTTTGTTCCTTATCTCTCGCGGAATAAAATGCTCTCTTCACTTGAGTTTATCTGTTGTCTACGTTTTACTTGGGAGGTAGAAGGTGATAGTGCTTTTTTAATTCATTTTCCAGACCTTACTGTCCACATGCTGCTTCAGGTTAAAAATACTGCTGTGAAGTCAAACGTGATGACACACAATAACGGCATGCTAAATAGCAGTGTCATAAACAATGGTGAGCCAGGAGTTGAGTTAATTGAGCCCATGCTGGCCCTGTGACAGTACCAATCCCAGTCATGACCATAATCCATCGGTTTCTGAGATCTCCTTTCTGTAATCCATGTTTAGAATTGCCATTTAATTGCATGGAAAGTTTCCACTCTGGCCCAAGCAAATGAATTTGATCTCACTCACTGTTGTGAGAGTATTTCATATCTCTCCGTCTCTGGTGTTCTCTTGATCCTCTCTCTAATAGGAAAGAGTGTAGCTTGGGGAGCAGGTTAATTATAGAGGGGCACATTACTCATGTTTAATTATTGTAGCTAGATTTTAAGCTGATCAAAATGTTTCCTTGGCTTTTCATTATCAAGAATGGAAACACTCATTTTGTGTTTTACAACACAAGTCATTGATTTTGTTTCTGTAAAATACATATATATTTTTGAGTAAATTGAAATCATACAAAGCATGTCATGTCAATAATTAATTCAGGAAAAATGATCAGAAAGAAATTCAGAAAGCAGTGACGCTCTGCTGATGTCAGTAAAGATAAACTCCGATGACACAGTCTAGGTTAAACAAAGGCTTCACTCTGCATTTGCTGTCACTGAGCTGCCAGGGTATAACTTGGTCATTAGCTGGCAGTCATTAGCAACTTGTTTAATTGAACTCATTTACAGGCTGTGCTAATCTGCTGAGGTGACCTTGATTCTGCGTCTGCATAATGTTTATGCCAGTGAAGCAGAGGGTGTCTCTGTCTGTGTGCCATTATGATCACAAAATGAAGTTAGGCCCATGTTTGGTCATAAAAGCCTGCACTTCATTAGTCATAATTACCTTTGCTGTTGCCCAGAGAGGTGATGAGTTTTTTGCTCGCTCTAGACTAATGCCAGGAGAGCAAAACTCATCAGGAAAGGTGCTGAGGGAATGAAGTGCTAAAATCTCAGCCCTCATCTCTGTCTCTTTTTCTTTTCTATCTGCCTTCCGCTGTTCACTGTATATCAGACGAAAGACCTGCCCGTGAGCAGAGGGGCTGTAAATCTGGGGCACTCGTGCAGGACAAAAAGCAAGTGCACAGTGGAGGAGAGATGTGAGGGTGTTAGGGGGAGCTTGCTGGAGTGATAGATTAATGAGCCATGGCCTTGTCTGTGTGGGGTGACTAGGTATCTGTCTGTATGCAAGGGGGATATATTTGTATGTTCATGTGCCCTTCCTGTGTCACCCATAGTTCCCTTTGCCTCGGGTTCTGTTGTTGGTTCATCCATTATTTCGATTTTTCCAATGAGCTTTTGACTTTATTCTTATGACAAAATTAAGAAAGTTCATGAAAGCAAAGGATAAAAAAAAGTACTTGAGTGTGGAGTAATTGTTATCTACTACAAAGCGTTGACACAGTGACACAGTAACACAGTGACTGCCACACACCCCGGCTCGTCAGTAGAAACAAACACAGAGCAGTGACACAGAGGAAGGAATAGATTTTTCTCCAGGTCTAGTGAGTTGAAAGGAAAAGCTTGCCTCAGGGCAAGAGCAAGAGACTTAACATGCGATAGGGAGAGAGAATAAGGAAAGAATAATGTAGAGAGTAGGAGAGAGCCTAACTGTTGAAGAGCGTAGGAGAGAAATGTTGAAGAGAGGGCAATCATTGAGAAAAGGGCAACCACACAGAAAATAGAGTAGTAGGGAAACTGCAAGAGCAACACTTGGAAGACTTTGGGATGCCTGGCGTTTGAGTGTGAATTAACTGAAGATAGATAACAGAAAAATAATGATAGCACTGGGCTTATTTTATGATATAAAAGTAGATCCTGCAGTTTTTGTTTCTGTTGAAGTGGTCAGAACAGAGTGAGTATAAAAAGAGCATAAGCCTGTGATTGGCAGACACGTTTGTAATGGGGACAGACAATGAAGGAAAGGTCTGTGAGCACAGTCAATAGCCATTTAGGGTAGACGAAGTGAGAGATGACAGCTGAGCAGAAGGGTGTGAAGAGAGGAGGATAAATGAATGAGGGGAAATGCTGGGAGGATGGGGAGAAGTGAGTGGGGGAGGTCCTCTTATATATTGTGGTTGGATGGGACTGTCTTGTGACCTCTGACCTGTAATTGGATCAATGAGTGTGTGGAGCACTGTGCTGAAGGACCTACAGTGAAGGATTCATTTTTATTTTGTGTGTGTGTGTGTTTGCATGTGTTCACTGTAATGTGTATCTACAACTCCCTGTTAATTACAGCCTCTCGCCATGGTGATGGTGATGGTGGAGCAGGTGTGCAAGAAGAATCATTCTCTTTGTCATTGGTACATTGTAGCGCAAAAGCTATTGTCCTTGCTTGTTATGATTGAACTTGTGAGTGCACCTCATTTTCAGGCTGGATATGGAGTCAGGAAAAAAAAAAGAGAATTTATTTTTCATCGTTGTGCCCTGCTGTTCTTTTTCTATTTTTTTGTCTTAGCTGATGAATTGCTCTTAAGGAGGGAAATGCAACTATACAAGGTTGTGTCTGTTTGCATTTTTGTTGTTTTGTTGTTTCTTGAAAGGGCTTCATCAATGATTGACTCCCTTAAAATCAACTTGCTGTGTGTGTGTGTGTGTGTGTGTGTGTGTGTGTGTGTGTGTGTGTGTGTGTGTGTGTGTGTGTGTGTGTGTGTGTGTGTGTTTGACTTGTTGATCCCCTCAACCTGGGACCACCAGCTACTGGTTTGCTGACCCTTAAAATTAAGGCCAGAGGCGTCCCTCCGTCTGTTCATAGCCACAAAGATGAAGGTCACATTATCATCTGCATCATCTTGGCCACATAGGACTCCTAACCTCCTCATACATACTGCTTAATCCGCTTGTTTTTTTTGGTGGATGACGGTTGGTTTGGATGTTTTGCTGTGTTTTAAAGATCATATTTGCCTCGATCCTTTTGGTTTACTGAGCTCACTGCAGGATGTTCATCCATCTGTGTGGGGTTTACTTGCCAAAACCACCATGATCTGTTGTGTTTCTCGAGGGTCTTCACCCACAGATTCTCATGCCCATAGCTACTACTTATCTTTGCTTGCTTGTACATTGCTGCACAATATGGATTTGATGACACCTCGGCTTGAATAAAATAAGGTTGTCTGTTGCAGAGTTTTGCCTGTGGAGCTGCAGCGAGCTAAATCTAGGTGGTAAATGAGAAGGTTGTGTGCTGACTGTAGTCCTCACTCTAGAATTTCTAAGTTCCCATGACAGCTTTACCTTTCCCTAATTGGCATCATCCTACCTGCCACAAAGTCCAACATAATAAACTGTGAAATGTGCTGTGAGCCAGTACTTTTTTTTTAAACAGGAGATTTTTAAATAGGATATTCGTATAAACACATGCAGTGGTCTCACAACCCTGCCCCCTCTGGAGGTTGATTGTCAGGTGCCAGATTCTGGTGTGGTCTTCTACTGCCAGAAATCATCCTGGGGAGAAACGGAAAACAGTCAATATAGCTCTCCTCATCCATGTCTCTGGAGCCCACGATAGGTGGGTTGAATGAAGAGATGGATGCTGGGCAACCTGTCTTTATGCTTCTCCAGAATGAAACCTTGATCTGGGATATGGGAAGGAGGAGAGAGGAGGAAAAGGAGGAGAGCTGGGAGGAGGAGGAGGAGGTGTGGGCTACAAGAGGGGGTGTGAAGCTGCTGGTTTAAAATGAGATTTTCACTTATTTATTTATTTAGCTGAGCTCATAGCTCAAGGCTGTCTACTTGCT